>NC_134402.1:169521618-169838404 GCF_038048845.1 Mixophyes fleayi
CCGGCCAGCGGTTCTTTTGCCCAGCCTCCAGAGCCCTGAGCATTTGCAGCAAGGTCCGATTGAACCTTTCACAGGCGCCATTACCTTGAGGGTGATAAGGAGTGGTCCGGGACTTCTGTACCCCATAAGTGTCACACAGACCCTCCATGAGGCGTCCCTGAAAACAGGCTCCCTGATCCGAGTGAATCCGCTCCGGGCACCCATATCTCCGAATGAAGTGCTCCACAATGGCGCGCGTAGCTGCTTCCGCCGTCTGATTTCGTGTGGGCACAGCGACGGTGAACTTTGTAAAGTGGTCGGTCATGACCAACGCGTAGCTATGACCACTACTTGACTCCCCAACCAGGACGTAATCAATCATAAGCAGCTCCAAGGGTCGCCCCGTCTGAATGGTTTGCACGGGCGCATGCTGCTCCCCAGCCTTACTTACCCCACATCGTGGGCAGGCTCGGCAGACCTCTTCCGCCAACGCCTTGGCGCCAGGTACGCAGTACTGCCTGCGTAGCCATTGATGGGTCTTGGCCGCCCCGAGATGAGCGCCTTTTTCATGGGCTTCCAGTACCAAGTCCCGCGCCATGGACTCAGGCACCACCACCTGCCATACAGGACGGAGCTCTTGCTCCAGGTAGGCTCGGCGAACTAGCACCCCTTCCCTCACTGCCAGTTGATCCCATCTGTGCAATAGCCGTCGTCCGGCTATGGACAGTCGACGCCGTTCTTCACTAGAGGGCCAATGTCCCTGTTGCTTCCATCGGCGGACACACCGCAATGGAGCATCCTGAGCCTGCCGTTCGGCCCAATCTACAGTCGTCTTGGGCACACTCAGAGCACAAACAGGAGATGTCAACTGGGTCAGATCCGGGATCTCCTCCCCTTCTCTGTCCTCATCACTAGGCCCCTCCGGCCCTTGCAGGGGATAACGGGACAACGCATCCGCATTTCCATTAGCCTTTCCGGGTCGATACCGGATCTTATATCCGAACTTAGCCAACCGAGCCATCCAGCGCTGTTCCAGCGCCCCTAACTTGGCCGTGCCCAAGTAGGCCAAGGGATTGTGATCGGTCACTATGTCGAACTCAGCGCCGGTCAAGTATTCCGTGAACTTTTCGGTTACTGCCCAAACCACTGCTAACAACTCCAGCTTAAAGGCACTGTAATTATCGGGGTTTCTTTCCGAATCCCGCAGGCTCCGGCTTCCGTAGGCAATGACCCGTTCTTTGCCGTCTTGGACTTGTGCTAGCACGGCCCCCAGGCCCTTGAGACTTCCATCAGTATACAGAACGAAGGGCTTTTCGAAGTCAGCGTACGCCAGCACTGGAGCCGTCGTCAGGTCTTCTTTGAGCGTCGTGAATGCCTTTTCCTGAGCGTCTCCCCAGGCTATGGCTTGATTCTTAGCCGTAGTGGCAACGCCCCTCAATAATTCGTGTAGCGGGCCAGCCACCTTCGCGAAGTCTTTGATGAATCTCCGATAGTAGCCCACTAACCCCAGAAATGCTCTCAGTTCCGTCACCGTTCGAGGGATCTTCCAGTCCAACACCGCAGAAACCTTATCCGGAGTGGGGCTCACCCCATCCCGGGACACAATATGTCCCAGGTATTCCAACCGAGATTTCAGAAGATGACACTTTCGCGGCTTCAACTTCAGGCCGAACTTCTCCAAGCGCTGTAGGACGACGTCGAGTCGATCCAGATGTTCCTTGACCGTGGGAGCGAAGATGATGATATCATCCAAATAGATCAGGAGAGCGTCGAAGTTCAGGTTTCCCAGACATCTCTCCATTAACCGTTGGAAGGTGGCGGGAGCATTAGTGAGCCCAAACGGCATCCTACAGAACTCAAACAGACCCATTGGTGTGATGAAGGCCGTCTTCTGCCGGTCCTCTGCCGCCACTGGTACTTGCCAGTATCCGCTGGCAAGATCCAGAGTGGAGAAATATCTCGCCTTTCCTAGCGCAGCTAGCGATTCCTCAATCCTGGGCAATGGATACGCGTCGCAGACAGTACAACTATTCAACCGCCGATAGTCCACACAGAACCTGATAGCGCCATCTTTCTTCCGTACTAAGACGATAGGAGCTGCCCACGGGCTCTTACTTTCGGTAATCACGTGGCTATCCAACATCTGCCTAATCATCAGCTTGACCTCTTGGTACAACTTGGGCGGGATTGGCCGATATCTCTCCCTAATGGGCAGACTGTCTCCGGTACGGATATTATGTTCCAGTTCCTCCGTGTACCCAAAATCCTCTTCACTTCGGGAGAACACTTTCTGTCTGGCCCACAATATCTGCTGTAAACGGGTAACATCTCGAGGCTCGATCCCTTCCAAGGAAACATCCATTTGTTCCAAAATGGTGTTGCCGTTCCACTCGCGGGACAGGCTATCGTCACCCTCCACCTGGACCGCCAAGCCCCCTTGTTGTCCTGACGCGGGTTTGAGAAGTATCTGCCGGTCATCTCCAATCTGTTCTGCTTCTACGGCGATAACTCGAGCGACAGTCGTACCAGGCCCCATCGTCTGAGTATGGTCCTGCACATTACATAACCGCACGGGTACCCTTCCTCGATGTACCCTGGCCAACGCACGGGCAACAAGAGGTCCTTCCGCCGTTCGTTCCGGACTGACCGGTTCCACCAACACCACTCTTCCCTCTAATCTCCGGTTTGTCCTCACTTCCATATATTGCAGCACCTCCTGACCAGGGGGTACTTCGACCGTCTGTCGATAGTTGGTCCGTAGGTAGCCAAGGAGCTCCAGTCCCGACTCAGTCGGTTCTTCATCACACCGTCGTACCATCCTCTGGAAAACCTGCTGCACGGGCCGGGGTACGTCCAACTCTCTCCAGTATCGAGCCCCTTTGGCGTGGAATAAGGCCTGATCCAAATTTTGTAGGGCGTTCATCCCCAGGATCACCGGGCCATGACGAAGCTCTTTTCCACCAACCACCAGAATGCCCTTCTTTCCCAAGGTCTGTCCGCATACTTCAATTTCCAACCAGACTACTCCCACGACAGGGATGGGCAAATTGTTGGCGGCGGTCAGCTTAATCCACGTTTGGGCCCGGCTCTTCTGCAGGTGAGCGTAGTTTTCCAGGAAACACCGCTCCGACATAGTGGTCACCTGAGACCCCGTGTCCAGCAGACACTGTTGTGGTTTACCCCCTAACGTGGCTACTACGGTAGGGCACTCCCCCACCAAATCAGCAGAGTTGGTGAAGTTGGGGTTTGCCCCCATCTCCCCCGCGGGTGGCCCCTTCACCGCGAGGGACTCTAGTTTAACGGTGCCTGGTTTGGAGGTTCGGGGCAGTTTCGGGCATAATGTCCCACGCGTTGGCATCTCCAGCAGCGAACGCCCGGTCTTGGGCCCTGCTGGGACCTGGGGGCGCTTCGCCGTTCCTCTATAGGTCCCCCTTCACTTCGGCGATCCCTCGGCCGACGGACTTCCTGCCGCAATTGGGCGACTTCTTCCTTCATGGCTAAGAGAGCTTCCTTTAGATCTTTCACACAACTCTCCAACGGTTGGGCCTCTGCTTCGGACGGGCTACTGGTGAGCAGGACTTGCTGGGGCGCTACCGCATAAGGCCCGTAGTGATCATCTCTGTCCTGGGACACAGCCTCCGCTTGTATTTCCTGGAACGCCAGGTGAGGTTGGTCCCGCACCTTGTCCAGTAGAATGTGCCGGAGTGGCACGTTCCAGAGCCCCAGGGCAAATTGGTCTCGCAGTAGCACATCCGAGTCTCCCATGGCGGCCGACCCCCGTGGGTCTCTCTGCCAGAGTTCTCCCGCCAATTCTAGGAGAGCGTTGCCAAACTGGGTCAGACTCTCGTCTTCTCTCTGCACACGCCCGAAGAACCTCTTCCTCAGAACTGCCGCAGAGGAGGTGTCACCGTACAATCCTCCCAAGATTTTGAAGATGGCGTCCAGGGTGTCCCTATCTGATTTGGGTCGAAGAAGAACCGTCTTCCTGGCATCCCCTTCCAGGGCGTTCAGAGCCAGCTCCACCTTCATGGCACCAGTGATATGATACAACCGGGCAGTGCCATGCAGCCGTTCCTGCCAGTCGGCGAAAGCAAGATTCTTTCCATCGAACTTCGGCAGGTGGGACAACGCGGCACCCACAGCCATCACATTAGGCGGGTTGCGCTCGGGGGAAGGCGTGGTTGGTCGTGAATCCGTCATCACGAACGCGGATCCTGCCGACTACGCCAAAATGTAAGGTCCCTAAAGGAGATGTGCCTCACAGGGCGACTAACTCCTAATACCTCCGAATTTACCACGATCCACGTGGATGACTGGATCCCACCTCGGTCCCGGTTTGGGTTTTCTCCGGACGCCCGCAAGTAACACCTAAGAGGGAAACACACAGTTAAACCGAGTCTACCAAGTAAGGGCTATCCGAGACTACGGCAAGGGACGAGGACACGGTCAGTCCAAACTCCTTGCCGCCTCCTCACTTTGTTCTTGCCAAGACGCGGGGGACTACAGGCACTGAAGGCCAAGACTAATCCGAGGACTAATCCCGCCTCAAGTGCCTCACACACCTGCCGGTGAGGGCCTAACCGAAAGGAGGAATCGAGCGTGATACTCACCGGGACACTCCCACTTCCGATCCGGTTCTCCTGCACCTTCCCGACTCCTGCGGATGACAAGAACACACAGCCTCCCTCTACGCTCTCCGTGAACTAAGATGGCACCCACAAAACTGGACTAACTACAACGGCGACCCGACCCTAACAACGTTCTAATGGTCGGCAACGCAACTGAGTCAAACACTAGGACTAACTAAATGTGGTGCACTAACGGAACTACTAGTTACACGCTACGGGGAACACCAGCCGGTGTTCACAGCCTAAACCGGAGGGCGGTTCCTAACCCCCTCACCCAGGTCGTACCAAGAAGCTGCCTTCTTGCTATGGAGTCACACACAGGCCCTAAGTACGGGTTCTTTAAGCCCGGCTGAGGCTCAGTAAAACAGCACACTAACCCGCGGGCCGACTGCCGCACGGAACAGCCGATCGAACTGAACCGCCCGACTGCCTGTACTCGGGTATCTCACACGTGTCCCTACGTCCGGAACCACAGGTCCACCTGCACGGAACCGGCCTTGAGGACCCTTGATCAGAACCACGGCCGCCCCTGGAACTGCCTCAAGGTGTGCTGTACTGCCACCAACTCACTCAGCCACCCCCTCTGGGTACCAGTGTGACCCCGGGGACCTAAGGGACAGGGAAACTACATGTGTTCTCCCCTGACTATGTGTATGCTGGTACTTACACTTGTCCCCCACAGCACGGGTTAGCACAGGAAAACCACAGGAAACAAGAGCCTACCTTTAATGGGGGCCTGACGTCTTGCCCCTGGACACAGTTAGAAAGCACACCAAAATACTGTAATGTAAACTACACTCGCCACACAGACAGAATAAATAGATACAGTATACAGTACCTTGCCCGCTACTTACCCGAACACACCGCTGCTAGCCAACCAGCAGGTTGCTACAGCACCACAGGAGCCTACGCTCGACCGTACCTCCTAACCACGTGTGCTCACCTCACACAGGACCGCGCCTACTCTCCCGAGGCTCCCACGCCTCTACCACACACCACCAGGGCCTTATGCCCTACACACCATGGGTCTCTGCCCAGCTACACACAGAGCCTTGTGCTCTGATTAATGGGCCTCAGCCCCCTCTCTACCTCAGGGCTCTGAGCCCACCCACTAGGGCCTTATGCCCTACTACCTAGGGGTCCTAGCCCCTGCCTGAGGCCTGTGGCCTCCCTAACTTACTGAGGGCCTTGTGCCCTTAATAACCTACAGGCTACCAGCCTCTAACCAGGCCCTCTGGCCTTCCTATGGCCTCTAGGCCACTAACTACCTAAGGGCCTTGTGCCCTTGTACCTCTGGGGCTCAGAGTCCCCCTCTCTATCTAACAGGGGCTTGTCCCCTTTTATATCGATATACTAATGGCCTACTGGCCCACTACTTCGTTGGGGCCTAGTGCCCAGGTCCCTGGGCCTTGTGCCCCTACTTTAGAGTGCCAACGGGCCTTGTGCCCGACTTTATTATATGTACTGCGGGCGTGGGCCCGGGAGAGGAGTTGCCTGGCAAGGCCTTACCTGGGGCTGTCTTCGGGGAGCTTCTCCTGGACTCCTTCCCCGCCTGCCGCTGCTTCTCTGCTCTGCCGCCGGCTTCTGTTCTTGATCCCGCCGGTCTTCAGGCAGCAGAGACGCTCTTAGCCCTAACAAGGGCTCTCTGCCGCCACTGCTGGTCTCCGCTGGCTTCTCTTCTGGTCTTGATCCCGCAGCTCTCCGCGACACGTCCTCTTCTGACTCTCTCCGCCGTCGAACTGCCCATGGCGGCGCGCGCGCTGACTTAAATAGTCGGCGCCGCGCTAGCGTCATCACGTAGCGTCGACGCGACGCCACGTGATGACATGGCGGGCCCGGATTGGTCCGTCGCCATGTTTCTTTTTGAAATGGCCGGGAGGTGAGCCCTGATTGGCTCACCGTCCCGGCTGAACGGAGGGGACCGCCGCCCGAGGGATGACGACGGCCCCGGCCAGGTAAGTCCTCTACAGTATAACCGATACATACGCTGCACACTGGATCCAGTAAAAGCGCATCAATCCTGAAGTCAGTGTTGTCAAAGATAATGTTACTGTACCAGTGGCCTGTTTATATACAGTTTGGTTTGAAAAAAAACAGTGATGACATCACAATGTACAGAAAGATAACACTAAGTTCTTCATTGGTTCAGGGTTTAAGACCAGTCCAGTACAATGCAGGTCATAGGTCAGTTCAAACAATGCTTCTTCAAAGGTGGGGGAAACTCACTCCAATAGCAGTGTAAGTGTCTTACCTCAGGGAACTGGCAAAAATCTGGTCTAAACTAATCCATTAACAGAGTATTCATCTTATGCTAATCATAACTAGCTATCGCAATGTGGATATTATCCAATGATACCGGATTCCTGATGGTGAAATGTGGATTAATATAAGACCAAACACAATACATTTCTTATGATCTGAAGCATAAATATCTTTAATGTAGGTTTACATGTGTGTAATTAATAATAAAAGAATGTAAGTTGGAAACTTTATTAAAAATTAACTATTTACAAATGTAGGTATGAATGTAGATATATTTATTGTGTTTTCCTATGTGATTGCATATTTAACCTTTGTACATCATTGCGTACTAATCACAATCACACAGGAAACTATAACAATCAATATTTATTAATTCAGAATGACTTCATCCAAGTATTTGACTTCGACAGACCAGAGAGGCGCAGACTTGAGGGTCAGTGTGTCTGGAGGGTAGAACATGCAGGCACACCTTACACAGGGCAAGCAGAAAACTTGTGGAAGTCCCAGCAGTAAAGTTCCATGCCGCGGATGGTACAGACAATCCACTGCCCATTCCTTCTAGTCCCCGTCCTCTGGGAATCAGAAGGCTTCAGTCTGAGTGACAGGTGTGAAGCAGGTCAGTCAGACACGAATAGGTACGGTTGACTCCCCAGGTATTCCTGGATATCTGGGCATGCAGCACAGCCTAGAAGGGAAAGTGAAACTGCTTCAGAGAAGGAGATAGGGCCCCGAAGATTCCGAAGTGCTGAAAACTGTGTCCTAACAATATGTCTGCCAGGCCATGCCCCCATAAGGTGAATATTTTGATATATGAACAGTTAGAACATTTTTATCATCTGTACCTGTATAGAGATGCAGTCAAATTTTCGACAATGAAAATGAGGTGACAGCTTAAAAATATCGCTATACATCCGCCAGATCCACCGGAACAAAACAGTTACACTTTATTAGTTCATTTTTTAAAAAAAAAAAATTATTACTGTTTTGTGCCATCGGGTCCAGCATTGCTCTTTTAATGTCGGCATTGTGACTTTAGACATTGTGAATGTCAAAAATTACACTGTCAACATTTAAGTCCATTACAGTACACAAGAATGTCACCATTAAATATCACAGACACAAGAAGGCCTTCTGTTTGCTTTTCACTTTCAGGAGTGTATTCTTATACCAGTCTAGAACATCAGTGGGGCTCCCTTTCCTTTGCTCTTTATGGATTATGAGGTGCAGCAATCCCAATACTCATTAAACAAAAGAAGAGGAAGGATCAAACGCACAAGGCTAAAATTATAGCAATCTCATGATTCAATGGGGGTTGATCCAATCAGTTATCATTTATCATTCCTTCTTTGGTTCAGCTCTGCTATACTATGTCAGAAATTGAGGGTAATGTACATAGAACCCCAGTGCTATTTTGAAGCCAAGTGGAGCCATATGTAGCATTTAGCTATTATATGTCATGGAGCTGTACTCAAAAAATGGAGCAGAGTTGACCTCCGCCACCTCAAAAGCAACAGATGTTTCGGGAGTAGAGTGGAGCAGAGAGAGCAGTGCAACATGTCGAATGTCAATGATTAATTTCATTACTGTGCATTTGCGCATACTCTTTCTATGAATATGAAATATGAAGGAAAATATGCTCTTTCCTCTATATTTCTCTTAATACTTAGACCTTTCAGTGTTTACATAGTCTGCTATACTCAAATGCCAAGATAAATGTGGGTGGCAAAAACACCTGTGTGCCATTAGCCTTAATGCATAAGCTATTATCTGTACGCTCAACAATTCTTCAGCGCTGTGCAATATGTTCGGTGCATTTTAAATAAATGATGATAACAATAACTTAATGGACCCTATTAAACCATCGCACATGGCCATTTTATTTTCACTTTGAAGTTAATCCAGGATTGACTGTGCTAACTGTAACAGCAGATGAATTAGAGAAAAATCCTTGCTATTAAGTGGAAATGACAGATAAAGTGCAAAGTACATTACAAAGTAGTACAAGATGAAACATTTTGAATTAGGACAACTTTAAGCAGAGTTAAGCAGAATTATATAAATTCCTAAATGAACTACCACAATAAAACAGACATTGTGTAGCAAAAAAGTAACATGAAAAAAATTCAAATAAAGTAGATATGTGTTTCAAAAGGGACAGTAAACAGAAATTATAATTATTCTAAAAACAATATTTGTTTAGTATGGCTGGGTAAAAAAGGGTACGCCAATGTCAGAAGAGATGTTTTAGTCAAATAAGTAATGCTAATTTCACCATTAAGGACATGGGGCCTGATTCATTAGCGGACAAAAAACTGTGCGCACCTTGCATAATGTACTTTACGCAAATAAATGCAAGAAAGGAAGCCACCGATTCATCAAGCAATGGATCTTTAAATATGAACCAAGATAAATCAGTTCGCAAGTCACTTATGCAACACAAAACCCTACGTATCATGGAGATATGAAGAACTACGGATATTAAGCAGTGAGGTCGACACAAACTACAAACTTCAAAGTACTCAATGAAATGTCTGTATATATATATCAGTTTTGTTGAGTTGCTTATAGTGTGGAGATGCGATTAGTTTTTTTTCTTTTAAAATAACATTCTGGAGTGTATTATTGAGCAGAACCACTGTTACCTAATTTATCGGATTTACATTATAAATTATTTCTATTAGTATTATTATTTTTATTATTAATAATAATATTATTATTATTAATTAATCTGAACACAATTAATGCAAACACAATCTAGTGCACACAAATTAAATTTTTTATTTTATCTGTTTATTAATATCCTTTTTTTAAATTTTAATATCGTTTTTAAAAAGAGCTTACTTTGCAGGCCAGATGATTTGCCATCATCTATCTGGGTTTTGGTTCTATTTGGATCACACTATCATGTAGGTGACCAATAATGTGTGTGTCATTTTCGCCCTTAAAAATTATGTTTAAACTTGGGTCTGTGTTGTATTTAAATGTGTTTTGGGGACATTTCAGGTCCCAGCATGGCTGTGCAGCCATGGAGTATACTTGTGCTTTTAGTAATACTCATACTTCATTAGTTAATGGCAGCCTAGCCATCCTGGAACCTTAGTGCACCAGGGACACAATACTTTAACGTCTTTCATGTACTGTTATCACACCTTACACATAGGTATTATACCCTAAGAAAAAATAAGACTACACATACCTTGAAAACATTTTTTTTGTAAAAAAAAAAAGGGTGGGAAACAGGGGCAGGCTAGGCTGGGGGGGCATCTAACCACAGGCTGGTCCCATAGTGGGCTACATTGGACCGGGTCACTGGGCCATCTGCATTTTTTTCATATAAAATGTTCCTAATAGGCTGCTGAGTTGAGTCTTGCCCCCCGGGCTAATATTTGTATTTATATTCCCTGGGGGGGAATATCCTAAAATAAAAAATGTGTTGGAACTACAACAGACACAAGCAGCCTACCAAAATAAGGGTCATCCAAACAATTGTTGAAAACAGATAAGATATACACAGCCAAGCCACCCCAAAAATTACATGTAATGAAGCACGTGAAAAAATATTCAATAGGCACAAAACAACATTTTCAAATAGAGAAGCATTATTATGGCTCCTATAAGATTACATACAGTTTAGACATAAAAAAAGCAAACAAAACCCCATAAGACAGAGAAAACCTCTCATGAACAACAAACAAGAAAAAAAATGATAACTGTTATATATTATACATCAACCACTTTAAATTCCAAACAATTGAAAATGTGCATCAGGCATTGTTTTTTTTTAATTTAAATCTTTAAATTTTTTATTTCTCATTAAATAAATAAAATGTTTTTAGAATGGTTTGTTATGTGAGAAGTGTATGCAAGTGTATGGTCTGTATATTAATTTGTGATCAGGGGACAGAGTGGTTTTTCAAAGTTAGTTAGTTGTGCTTATTCCGCGCTGCCGCTGTTTGCTTTTCGACTTAGACATGACCCCAAGCTTGTGTAAGTGTTGCGCATGGATTTACTGAAAATGCTGCGTACACTAGAGTATGTATTATATGTATCCTGAGGTAAACACCTACTTTCATTAAGTCACAGTGGTCTCCGCCCATTGCACACCCCTTTTTACTTCGAAGGACGCAGGGTTTTTTAAGTGGTGCTTGCGCACGTATACGCTATTACTTTGTGTACTTGCTCACTGTTTTAAGTGCTTACGCAGTGTGGTTTTGCGTACAATACGCACAAAATCGGCAGATACATCCCTTAATGAATCAGACCCTTAGTTCTTTTGAAAACTATTGCTAATTTAAATTTTAGCTTGACCAGGAAAGCAGAATGGAAGCTCCCACATAAGCATATAAATGCAAAATATACAAAGAAATATAATTCTCTATACATAATCATTTAACTCTACATATTCCTGCACCTCTTGTTTCTTACCCTGTTTCTTTTAGATTTTAAGCACGGTTCCCATTCCTATTGTGTCCACCTATTTGTATAAAATCTAACATTTGGTAATAGTTATAACGTCCTGTATGTACTACTTACTCATACAGCACTGTGGAAGATTTTGCACTCTAAACTCATGACTTCCTATGAATGAAAGCTTATTTTACTCTTAATACATTATCTTGTCATAATATACAAGCTTACATATCATTATCAACATTTATTTATATAGTGCAAGCATATTCTGTAGCGTTTTGCAGTTGGGACATGGCCTGTATTAATATACTGAGCAGCAGTGCATAAAGACTTATTTCTCTAGTTATAGTTTTACACAATAAAAATGCTGTAGCTCTTCAGTACTATCCACAAAACATTTTCTTCTTTATGAAATGTCAATGCAGAAATTCTGATGGGGAAATAGTAATTCCCCATGCATCCAATGGTGCCATTTTGGTGTCATGTATGAGCTGTCCTGCTGAATTCTGGTAAGTACCTCACACTTTAAAATACAATACAGATACTGGAACTCTGTAGGACTACTGTACATCTGATGATTGCTCACAACCTTCAACAAAACCTCTTTATGTTTTGAAAAGCTGAATTCACACAGTCACACAAGGAAACAAGATGACTGAGCCAAGAGGAACCAGTGATAAACTACGGGAGAGTAAAGGGAAATACTGTTTTAATGAAACACTGCACAGAGCCAGGAGCAGATGAGCGAGTATTTTGGTTAAAATAAACAGATATAATGCATATACTAACCCGTGTAGGATGCAACAAAGATAACAGGAGCAACACTTGGTGATTGTTTGCTTACTGAATCATTGATTATAACTACTACAAAGCCTCCAACACTTGGAATGTCAACAACAGAATCTAGCGACTTACACCAATGTACTTATTATCTAGCATCAATAGGAAATGCTTGTATATTCACAGTAATTTAGAGAGAAAAGTCCTCAGTCGCTTCCCATCATGAGCTTTATAAAATCACATTTATAATTAAAAATAGGAAGAGTACAATTGCAAACTTTATTGATAATTACATTAACATGTATTTAAACTTTTCAAAACAGCAAAAACAGTCATTATACCTCAGATAATGCTTTTTACTTTTGCAAAGTCTTTTCAGTCAATTGACATATTAGTCACTGACTTTAAAGTTGATCTTGCCATACGTGAAAACGATATCCTTGTCTATAACTCAACTTTACAGTGTGAAAAGGGGCTTCTGGTGGGAAACAATAAAACATGTCACCTTGAACTAAATACTACACTTGATTTATATAAAGCAGGTGCCCCAGGTTCATCGGAGCTGCATAGTGCGGGTGTTTCTCACACCCTAGAAACCTTGAACGGTGTAAGGAATGTTGAATTATTAACAATATGTGCTGCATTTAAATATAATTTGAAATGTATTTTGCATTCTTCTAAAAGTAAATAAGTATATGTAATACAACCTTCATTATTTGCAAATATATTAGTAGGTCTCTAGAAATAAAATATTCCAAGGCTAGCACATTTGGTAAAATGTAAGCAGAATCAAGTTCACTATATATTCAGTTTAGGCTTTCAGTTCTAGAACTTAGATGTATACTTTAATTAAATTTTATTTATTTTTCCACATTAGTGTAACTGAAAGTGTAAGCCGTCTCACACCTGCGCACAACTGCAGAGTGGCATGGCGAAATAGCAAGTTAACGTTTGTCGCCCCAGGCCAGAATGGCCTCAGCAATATTTTTATAATGAAAGCAGGTGTTAAGAAGTGATAAAAAAAATTATACTCATCTCCATGATGGGTGCTAGTTTCATAAATAGGCCCCTAAGACCTTTACCTAGTTCAGATTGACGCGTCTCCAGAAGAACACTACAGAAACTTTAAAGCACTTTGTGGTCACATTGCTTGCTCTTCTTACTCTTATTATTTTCACATATTTGTCTATTGTAGCAGGTACTTTTTCAAATTCAACTTGTTTACTTTTAGCATCCTTAAAATCACCCTTTTATTTCTCGTAGAAGGTTATTCACTGCTAGATGCAGAATCAAATATATATGACTAATTTCTATTGGTATTTTTATTTTTTGCTCTCTTGATTTCAATCCTTTTTTCTTTCCTCGTTTTCTTTCAAATTACACAGTCCCTGTTTCATAATCAATTTTATCCCTATCAAGGCTTTAATCCTTTAAACATACTCCAACATTTGAATGACTTATTTTCTACAGACATCATAACCTTGCCTTGTTCTGTAATCTCATTTGGCATACTTAATTTGTTTTAAGTATGTCTTCTTTTATTTATTTCCCTTTTAACCCATTATTGCTAATTATGTAAAGGGCAACAAACCATCCAAAACATTAAGTGAGGTCTCTGACAAGCTAATATTTAACAACCTATTTAACATAAAGTGGCTAAAAACACCATGCCTCTTTCCATCTGGTGCTACTGTTTATATGGACGGTAGACCTTTTTTTTAATTTCCTTTTTGATTTTATCTCATGTAAATATTAGGAGATAAACACATGAAATATTAATTTTATAAAATGTTTCCTATCATCTATGACGTTGTTAGAATGTCTGCTTGCAGAGCTCACCGTTCAGCTATTGACATCTCTTTGCCATGAAATTATAAAAAAATTGTTGTGACACAGAGCCAGGAATTTACCTTCATTACTGTAACTAGCACTAAAGTTATCGAAGCTGATATCTGTTTGGTGGCTATGGGTTACAGCACATATCTGCTATTTACAATACATGATTATGCTTATTCTATATTCTCTATTTTCATTTGTAAAACAGGACAAACTACACAGAAGAAATTAACCACAAACCTCCCAGGCTTTTGAAATGAACTGTATAGTATATATTTTCAGTGTGCACAGTTTACACACTCATTCCAAAACACCACACACATTGATGTATCTGTAAAAGGTAACATAATCCTCTCATCAGTCTTTAATTCAGATTTGTGTCAGTCTGCACTGGCCTTTGAAGTTGACATACAGCTTGTGTGGATGCATGAATTGTGCGTGCACTCCTATGTGACTAATGGGCTAATAACTGATTTAATGCATTAAATTCATGGAGATGGATACTTTACAGAACATAGTAGCACTCTATATCAAACATCTACAGTAGAAAGAGGAGATGGCCATAAATAACAAGTTGAAATTTAAGGTTGACAGCAAGATAAAATTAATAATAATAATAATAATAATAATAATAATAATAATAATAAAAGATAATACAGTTTAAACATTTCTTATATAAGTTAAAATGTATGTAAATATACTGGTCCTCAGCAAGTGGCCACAGACATATCTGCACAGGGCCTTGATCCTCTTCTCTCCCATCACCTTCTGAGGCAGCGCTAGTACTGCTATGGTCTCCACTGTCCAGATTGGCTGTTTACCTGCCAAAAGCCTTATTGACCTACTTCCTGCAGGTAGGTTTTAATACTGTTGTATACCTGCTCACCCTACAAAACCTCTACACTCCACTCATCTGGACACTTTTCGATACGCTATCAGATCTTCTACCCCAGCAGCCCCTGGCTCCTAAAAAAACTGTTCAATTTTTCAAACCACAGGCTTCTTTATCATCCACTGGATTTCCCAAGAGCAAAGACTCCTGTGAGGATTGTGTTAGTGACGCTCCAAACTCCCCCACATCTCCTTCTGTACTCGGACCCTGATAATCCTGCCACCATTACGACTATGCAGCTGATGCTTGCCTCTTTCAAATCTGACATGAGGTCCTCCATATGAAAAAATAACTTGGTTATGACTGTACTTGGTGATAGAACACACATTGAAGACAAAATGGAAGAACTTGTTGCCTTCCACAATGATCTGATTACATCTTATAAGGATCATATAAGAATAAATTCCAGTTTTCCATTTGGTGAATGAAGTCACATTATCGGACTAAATAAAGATAGTGATATATTTAGATTTATGTCTTTGGAATCACAGAAACCAGTGACAAGTTTGAAGCTCACCGATTGGTTAACTAAGTCATATGATCGGATGGATTAAAAATAGTGACAGTGGTAATCGCTTTAACGATTACCACAAATCTGACAACGAGAAGACCTACAAATAAAATCCTAATTTACCAAAAAATTATTGCAATATAAACAGACTTACCTGAAACCAGATGCTGCAGATCTCCGATGGCAGCAGTATGCTGACAGCAACTTATTCCAAATGGACAGCTCTCCGGCACTACACTTTGACATCTTCGCGACCTCTATCAGTGTTAATTTAAAGCGCCTACTCTCTGGCTACTGCAAAACTTCTAGAGGGAAAGTCTCAATTTTGGACAGTCCTAATTTTGCAGGGACAGATGAGATGTAGAAAAGGGGAATACACCAGTTCCATAGTAATATCGCAGTAAAATAAACCCAACTGTAAGACAGTATGTCTTACTTCCTATTAACGCTGTTAACGCTACTCTTAAGGGGGTAATGCTTAAGGGGCTTACTGCACTATCACTCACAGCATCCACTATCAGTACACTTTTACCCCAGTATGAACTCACACTGCCACTCCCAGTATACACCATAACTACACTATTACTCACAGTATGCACTGCCCTATCACTACAGACACAGTAATACACATGTACCTCACCCTTGACGATTTGAAGAGTAAGGGAGTGGAGGATGGCCTAGCACTGTCTAAAGTTATTGCCATACCACTTATTGCCATGCACACTTCGGTTGAGTGGTGCCATTCACAAGAACAGAGTGAAAGGGCATAAACTACCCACTTCCTGCCAATTACCGCATCAGGTTCCCAATCCACCCCTGCACTTCAAATAATGTCCATCTGGGGAAAAAAAATAGGAAAAGTTAAATCTAATGATAATAAATAATTAATAAAGGCAGAGTTTTGGACATACATTCATGTAAAGCACTGCTTAATGGACAAATGAACAAACACCAAAAAAAAAAACAGAAATCTAAGGCATCTATTCCCCTAACAGTTTTCTGCTTTCTCTGTATACTAAGTAGTCAGTACAACGAAATGCTTGCATTTTTTACCTAATCTATGATATCAGAGGCATGGCTGAGGCTTTTTGGCAAGGGTCTTGTCTGTTGCAATTGCTCATTAAAAAGAATTAGGTCAGTAGGACCAGAATTGATGTACAGGAATTTTATGTTTAGAAGAAATTAAACTACTTTCTTCTCAAAGAGGAACATTATGAAATGAAAATATGATAGAGCTATTTGGCTTTAAAATATTTCTGAAAGATGGGTAGATTTATACAAAGTATAACACTTTTAGGGGTAGATTCAATTAGCCGTGTTGGTCTTTAGATTTCTGCTTGCAG
This sequence comes from Mixophyes fleayi, assembly GCF_038048845.1. NCBI lineage: Eukaryota > Metazoa > Chordata > Amphibia > Anura > Limnodynastidae > Mixophyes > Mixophyes fleayi. Next base: position 169,538,260 of record NC_134402.1, read on the forward strand.
CTCATAGAGCTGCAAGCAACCATCAACTGAGAAATTACCGTAGTAACGGTAATAGCGCAAGGTCCTCGTTGTTCTAGTGAACAACGCGGCTAATTGAAACCTACCCTATAGAGTTATAGAGAAGAAAAACAGGAGTGCCTATATTTAAAACAAATATTTTTGATAGGGCTATACTTTCTTTTATCCAAATGTCCTAATTAACACTATTTATGCTTTAGTATATAATATTAGGTGTGTAAGCGAACACTGTCTGCATTTTTACCCTTGATAGAGAGGCATTTTAAAAGTTCTTATTAGATGGTATGAGGTCTAGAAATCTCTATTTTTAAAAAAGATTATTTTAGAAATAGAGAACACACTCATCTCTCCTGATAAAATACAATGTGTGCCGTCTTCTTGTAATGCTTCTAAGTTAAGAGTTTGCCGTTTCTTTATTGGGTCTACACACTAAGGGAGTGACATGAATTTAAAATATTACTGAGCTTAATGCCTTAGGTAATTTACATTGTTTGCCATCTTACATGACACTTTTGTACATACATTGTTCCTAATGTTCTAGCAATGATGGGAACTTACATTAATAGACATTTCTGTTGTGTCACTCAGTGAGCACATATAGTAATTAGAGAAATGAGTTCCAAATCTCATGAGAACTTGTTAAATATCAGAAACTTTGTCTTCTTGGACACTGTTAACAGGCAATATGCCAGCTGCAATTCCTTACTTCACATTCCACTTTGATGTCCCCAAATCTTGTGTCAAAGGTGATGGCAAAGTTGTAAAGAAGACAAAGCCCTCCATTAGCAATGCAGAATGTTTCCCTTCACCAGTTCCTACCCTTTCACTGCCAATGTGATTGATTCTAAACAACTTGTCATCTCATCTAACTTAATGATGGAGTACACCAGTATATCAATGCAATCCTGTCACTACTTACACTGATGTGATGGTATATGCAAACTCCCCTTATCCTTCTCATCCAAGCAATCCGGAACACTGGATTCTAGACATCCATTTACTGTTGTGTTATTTTTATCACAAAGTTCAGAGGCTAAAATATTATTCACTACAAGCATATAAAAAATGTTAAGTTAAAATATCTTAGCACTTTAGTATTTTTCTGTCCATTAAGTAGATTTCAAAAAGTCTTACATTGAGTTATTTGTATGGTGTTAATGTTAAATTCTTTTTATTTATCTGAATATATACATTTATTCTTTTTCAAGTGTACAAAGTGTACTAGTTGTGCATGGGAGCTAAAGTATCAGTAAAGTACTCACTTTCAATCATTTGCCTGATACCCCATTGTAGAAATCACACTGGCTCATAGCTACTTGAAGGAGACCATTTTATCATTCAATACATCCATACCAACAATTACCAAGAACACTTTGTTCTGTGTCTAATACTCTCTGCAGACATAGAACACTACCTGTCCATACCAATACATGGCTACTAGGTATTATTATAATACAAATTTTAGTTTGCTCTACACAGGCACAGCACATGATATGACCACTGCACGCTACAAGTGCACTCTTGACTCCCCCCTGTTTTGTCATTTAAACAAGAAAAGGGAGGTTGATTATAGTAATGCAGTACTTCTCTGATTGAGTTTCAGCTCAATTCCTTCCCAGCACTCTCTGACACCCTCTCTTCATTTGATCCCACCAATGAAGATGAAGTATCTGCTCTCTTCTTATCTCCGTACTCTACCTCCTGTCCACTTGATTCTATTCCCTCACAGATAGGTTGATCCCTTTCTCCTGTACTCATTCCACCTCTTATTAAAATCTGTAATCTCTCTCTCTAGTGGTTACTTTCCGTCATTATTCAATCATGCAGTGATTACTCCTATTCTGAAAAAACAGAATTTCTGACCCAAACTCTCTCTCAAATAACCGTCCCATGTCTCAGCTCTCATGCCCCTCCAAGCTTCTAGGGAGACTTGCCTACACTCGCCTCACATGCTTGATTTCTGCAAAAACCTACTGAATCCTCTTCAGTCTGGCTTTCGTTCTCAACATGCCACAGAAACTGCATTGACTATAGTTTTCAATGATTTAATCACTGATAAAATTAAAGGCCACTACTCTTTTCTAATTCTCCTAGATTTCTCAGTTGGATTTGACATTGACCACTCTCTTCTCATACAAACACTACAATCCCTAGGTCTTCAAGACACTGTCCTATCCTGGTTCTAATCCTACCTATCTAATTGCTCTTTCAGTGTTAATTTCTCTGGATCCACCTCCGCTCCACTTCCTTTATCAGTTGGAGTACCACAAGGCTCAGTACTAGGTCCTCTGCTGTTCTCTATCTATAACACTTCTCTTGGAAAATTAATAAGCTCATGTGGATTGCTGTTTAATCGCTCTGCAGATGATACCCAATTGTATCTATACTGATCTCTCACCATCTGTGTGGTCCCACGTTACTGACTATCTTTCTGCCATTTCACCTTGGATATCCTCTCGCCAACTCAAACTCAATCTTTCAAACACTGAGTAAACAATATTCCTACCCACCAACAGAAGGTACCTAATAGATATTTCTTTTTCTGTTGACAACATGAACATAACTAGGTGTGGTCCTTGACTCAGAATTATCCTTTGTTCTCCAATTTTATATTTAAATCATGTTGCATACATTTAAAAAACATTTCCAGAATACATACATATCACAGACACTGCAAAAACTAATTCATGCACTCATCCTCTCACACATTGACTATTACAATTTCCTCCTTATTGGTCTTCCCCAAATCAGACTCTCACCCCTACAATCTATTTTGTGGCAGCAGCTAGACTGACTTTCCCTGCAAATTGTTCTACCTCTGCTGAGCCACTCTGTCAGTCTCTACAATGGTTGTCTGTTTTCCACCGAATTCAATATAAAATACTTCTACTAACATACAAGGCTTCACTTGTCTCAAAATATCTTCCAACTCGACATTACATTCAGTACAAGATCTGCGTCTCTCAACCACTGTCATTACATCCACTCATTCCATGCTAAAGTAATTTTTTTAGGCTGCACCCACTTCGTGGAATTTCCTCTAGTCTTCAAACCTTAAAGTGCTCTCTGAAAACTCAAATCTTCAGGCAATATTCCTCAACCATTTTCTTATCCTCCCTAGGTTACCCTATTACCACCCTTTACACAGTACACACAAGTCAACAACCCTCTGACCCCTTGACCAGCATTGCTATGTGACTGGATCATATAACATACTAAACAATTTTTACCTTTGCAATCTGGCTGGACCAATATGCAATATGTATCACTTAACCTCAGGTTTCAAACTCCCACTGTCCCATAGATTGTAAGCTTGCAAGCAGGGCCCTCTTTCTTCTTTGTCTGTCTGCATTACTCAGTATTGTTTTATTACTGTATTTGTTCCCAATTGTAAAGCGCTGGTGCTATATAAATAAATGTTGATAATGATGATGCAGTATTAATAATGACAGCTACACTTTAAAATAAAATGGCCTTTGTACAATTAGACGTAAGTCTTTGTTTTTTGCACAAAATACACATTCCTGTACTAGGCATATGTATATCCGTATGTAGACTTTGATGCATCTTATACTTACTACTCCTTACACCTGGAAAGGCAAAATGGGTGAGGAAAATGGTGGGCAAGTATAGATCAAGTACAGTAAAGGCATCTGTAATAGCAAGTGACACTCTGCCTGGCTCAGCACTGGACCAGTGGTGGATCCAGAGGTTGAAGATTGAGCAATCGCCTTCCCCCTAGCAGCACACGACTGAGAGGAAGGCAGAGGGTCCTGCCCAAGTGCTCCGATTATGTTTTAAAGACAATCAGAGCAATCGGGTAGCATCCATTGCCTGTTTCCGCCAGGTTGGATCAAAGCGAAGGAGGGGAAGAGGCCCACCAGAGTGAAGAGAGGCGTAGCGGTCAGGGAGACCCAACTTTACCAGCTCCTTGATCTGATAACTTATCAAATAAATCAAGAGTCATATTGTGAAATAAATCACCAAAAAGAAGTTGGTTCTTGACTCACTCCAGTCCACTAGTAACATTTAATATAAAAACAAGTTTATTAAATAATACATTAAAACAATTAATTTCTAACCAGGTCTTAGAACTCAGAGAACATTTTTTAACATCAAAGTATGTGAGAAAGTATGAAAATAAGTGAAATAGAAATAAAAAACAATCAGACCCTTCAGGGAAACCAGTTTGGGATGATGTGTAAATATTATTATCCAGTTGTCTGTAAATATTGACATAAGGATTATACATCACAAAGTATTGATTGAAATTTGTGTTCACATGTTGCAGTGTATTATTCTTTATTATAATTGTGTTTTCAAAACAATGAGTCCACGAGTATTAACAAATCCTGTCCTTTTATATCTTAATCCACATCACCTCAGTCATATTTTGCAGAATTGCATCACTGTTATTTTTGTTGTATTATCAGGAATAGATGTTTATTCTCTGTATAATTATTAGTCAGGAATGATAATGTAAAATGTAATATCTGTAAAAGAGAGTGCTCATGCCCAATTGTAAAATCATAAACATTAATAAACACAATAATCAAAGTGACTGTGTGACAGATAATGTAGGGGCAGAAGTGGCAGCAGAATTGACTGGGGGTATGCAGAGGTTGCTTGGGGGTGGCCAGAGGGGGCTTGGAGGAAAGAGGTGGCTGGGGAGTAGGCAGCAGGGCCATCTTAACAACATTATGGGCCCCCGGGCAAAGCAGTGCACTGGGGCCCCTAGATATAGATATAGATATAGATATATAGATGTATACAGATACAGATATAGATATATAGAGATAGAGATAGATAGATAGATGTACTTGCTCAGTGACCCTTGTAGGTTTTTATTGCAGGTTATTTTCTTTTGCAGGATTATTTATTCTCATTAAGAGCTGTGCCTATGGGGCCCCCTTGCCTGTGTGGAGCCCGGGCAGCTGCCCATCGTGCCCAATGGAAAAGATGGCCCTGGTAGGCAGATGTGGTATGAAAATAAGAGGTTGGAAGTGATAAATTATGCTATTGCAAAAATGGGTTTGGGCCAAAATAATGCCTTTAGGTTGGAGAGGGTAGTGGGGCAGCATTGCAAAAGTGGAGATTATAACCATAGGAAAATGGTGCTTGATGATGTGGCAGAGGGTCTTGTGTGGGTAAGTTAGGATGATGGACAGGAGTGAGGTATTGTGCTAATGGGGAAGGAGCCATGGTATTGACCTTTTATTGTTATGAGTGCAGCTTCTCCACCACCAGCTGCACCAATACCTCCACCTCGTGTGCTGTAATATTGGGCTGCTGCCTCAAGGCTCAAGCAGAGACGGCAGACTAACGCCTAACTCTGGCCTGGATGATATTCATGGTCAGACTTGAGTTTTATGTTCGAGTGTATATATATATATATATATATAGACATGAGTAAGTTTGTAGTGAGGGTAGCAGGGCTAAAACAAATATGACCTAATCCCCTATTACTGTAATGAACGAGGTAATCATTCGCTTTCCACAAACACTATTATGGGCTAAAAGCCATTATGCCATTATCATCATATGGGATGCAGTCACAATATTGCCATAAATCATTACATTTATACAGACAATAAAGTATGGGGGAAAAAATAATGTTTTTCCTAGCTGGTGGCACTATAGCAGGGAATCCCGCAATCATAATGACAATCAACCCCAGAGTAGTAGGCACCAGGCTACTTTCCCTAGGGAGATGTGGTTCTCCAAACCACTTCCCCATAAAAGAACTATGGCCCGTCCCACTATTTTGGGCAGTGTGTGTGGGGTAATATCAATAGTATAATGCATGAAAGTATTTTGTCCTTGGTGTACTACAGGTCCCAGCATTTCCAGGCTGCCATAAAGTGTCTGGGCATGCTGACGCATGTAGTACTACAAGCACAAGCATACCCTTGGCTGCAAGCCCATGCTGGGACCTGTATTGTCCCAAAGAAACCGTAAATAAAACACAGACACAAGTATAAACATCATTTTTAATGCAATAAATATACACTCATTGACCATGTTTATTGGCACCTACAGGGGTCTTTCACCTGTAATACATTGCGGTATTCAATTAAAACCAAAAGCCTGGTAGATGATGCAAAATCAGCTCCTGAGTGCTCCCTTGCAAAATAAGCTCAAGCATACTATTTATAACAAGCAGGCAATCCAAATGCCTAGTGTAAACAAATGTATGTGTGCCATATAGTCGGTAGCGGAACACAGACTTCCACAGTTAGACATTGTGGTACGCCATGCCAGCTTTCACATTGCATAATTGGCTTTACTACCAAATTCATCTAGCAATGTACCTTGAGATCTGTGCCTTGATGAATTCAGGGGCGTGTAAAGCCTAAATACGGGCATATAATACTGAACACAGGTTGTGCTCAGAATGCATGTCTACCCCCCGGCCCTAATAGCGGTCTGACTGAGCAGCCCAGGGGGGGCGCTGCCCCCCGGGCCAGCCCGCCCCTGCGTAGTGGTGTACATGCTGCTGCTCTTCCTACTGGTGAAGGTGAATGACCAAACCAGTGGGCTGTCACAGTCATATAGTCTTTGGTTTGACCACTTCCACTTGTCCACATAGCTGTGGTTAAGTGGACAGTGGGCAGAATGGCATTTTTCAGCGCAATCTCTACATTTGTACACACTTTTTGGTATAGTTGTGGAATAGCTTTACGGGAAAAATGGTGAGGCGATGGAATTCTGTAACGCGGACACAAAACCTCAATTAACTGTGAAAAACCAGCTGCGTTTATTGGACGCAGATCTAACACTAACATGGCAGCCATGGCGTCTGTGATTCGCTTGGCAACTGGGTGACTGCTGTCATATTTGCTTCTCCTAGCAAATGATTGTTTCACAGTTAATTGTTGAAATGTAGGACTGCTCTTTTTCTTGGCCTTCCTCTGGGTTGACGATTCACCCCCAGCAGCAGCAACAGCAGCAGCAGTGGGACTAACGCTTTCTTCAGAGGAATCAATAATAGTGCAGGAGTCATCCAGCCTTAATAAGTGGGATACAGGGCTAACTGTGAGCGCTACTGAGGATATTGATGAGGTTAGTGTGGTGGGTGTATTTTGTAGCTGTCGGAATGTCGGTGAGCGGAGGGTCCTAGCTGATGATGGAGTGCTTGTAATTTTTTTGGAAGAACTTTGAGCTTTTCCCAACACTTTGCCATGAACTTTCGTCAAATGGCGTAACATAGATGAGGTTCCAAGATGGTTAAGGTCCCTCCCTCGACTGACTGTGGCTTGACATACACTACAAATGGCTATACAGTTGTTGTCTGGATTGGGGTAGAAATAATTCCACACATAAGAAGTGGATTTGTTTGTTTTATGGCCTGGCATGACAATGGCCTTTTTCTTGTCACGTGCCAGAACTGCTGCCACTAGTGCAGGACTTACACAAACAACCTCATCCTCATCAACATCCTCATTAGCGCCCTTGTCGCCTCCACAAATCTCCCTCTCATCCTCTATTTCCAAAGTGGCATCCTCAATTTGTGTATCACCGGCTACACTCGGGCTGTTCAGGCACACATCAGCAGAACTGCTGAAAGGGTCCCTCTTTATGGGTACACTAACAGAATGCTCACGATTAGACATCCCACTGTTGGATGGACTCTCCACAGGGATTGGTGTCATTTGTGATTCAGAGCAAACATTATCCTCTAAAGCCTTACTGTTATCTTGAAGCTCGGCTTTGACGCGTAACCGTAGTTGTGCACCACTTGTAGGCTCGGTAACATTTTTTGATCTGCCACTAATAGACAAAGGTGAAGGCCTCATTCTCTCTTTGCCACTGCATGTGTAGAATGGCATGTTGGCAATTTTTTTTTTATCGGCACTTAACTTTTCCTCAGTTATACTTCTTTTTCGCTTCAACACGGTAAATGTTTTTTTGGTGTGTGTTTTTTTTACTGATTTCAAAAGACTGTGTATTTTGACATCCCCTTTCCCAGATGACATACTGGGAACACTACCATCAGGACTGGTGACAGAACCTGGTTGCTGATTCTGCTCATATGTGGATTGCTTTGAATCCATTATGAGCCCAAAGCACTTGTAGTGCTACAAATTGTTTTAGATACTGCTGACAAATATGACTTTTGACAGCCAGAAATATGAATGCAAAAGAATGGGGGACACCCCAAAAGCACTTGGAGTGCTAAATATTATTTTTTTAGACTGCTGACAAACAGGACTTTTGACAGCCCGAAATATTAATGCAAAAGAATGGGGGACACCCCAAAAGCACTTGGAGTGCAAAAAATTAACCAGATAGTGCTGTTAGATAAGACTTTCAGCACCAGAAAAATTGTTGTTTTACACTGGGGGATATGGGACACCCCAAAGCACTTGTAGTGCCAAATATTGAAAAAAAAGACTCCTCTATCCTCCTCTCTTCTCTATCAATTGTTATCAGAATTGTAATCAGAATTGTATTCAGAATTGTTATCAGAATTGTTATCAGAACTGGATGAAGAATAAGGTATATTCTCTGTCCCTGCTCTAATCAGCCTGTGACTACACCCTGCTCTGTCCCTCTGTCAAATGGAGATGGATTGCTGTGGAGGCAGGTATTTAAAATTTTCAATTATCGCGAGAACCGAGCCCCGAGATCCGATGACGTCATGATGACGTTTGGCCTCGATTTGGAATCCGAGCGGACGGGAGAGTACCGAGCTCGGTACTCGGATAGGCAAAGTTCGGGCGGGTTCTGTTCTCGGGGAAGCGAGCCCGCCCATCTCTAATAAAAACATAAACTGAAATTCATTTTAAAACATAAGAGATTAGTTGTTCCCTAAAACAAAAATAAAAAAATATAGTAAAATGTAGTTATGTTAATCTTGACGTATTCTTTGAAGACAAAAAGTCATCCTTGTGCAGGCTCTTGGGGATAAGCAAGTAGGAGAGACAGACAGACAGTGATGGCGACAGGTGCGGGTGTGACAGTTCCCTCCCCCTTTACATCTTCACCCTCAGTAGCCCTCATTTTTGTTACAGTTCTGAATTTAATGAAAATTAAATGAGTGACAAAAATTGATGTGATCCTTTTAATAAGCCAAATGGAGCTTAGTTTTGAGAACATGAGAACATAAATGTTGGTGGGGTGTGGGGGAGACAGATTTTAAATTAAGGACAAGTTAATTTTTACATTTTTGCCTGCCAGATGTCAGCCTAGCGTGAAGGTAAGGAGGCGTTACAGGCGTATTAGCCTCGGGCATCCTGAACCCTTAATCAGGCCCTGAGTGAATGGAAGGTTATATTCTTTTTACTCATATCATTACAGCACAATATAAAATGTATGAGGGGTCTGTGAATAGGGGCATGTGTTGTATTTATTCTCTATAATGTAAACTGAATAGGAAGTGGGGTATATTTCTCCTTCTGATAAATACAGTATTCTCTTCAGGGCAATGTTCCTGTCAGTATGTTTACTGTACAGTACTATACAGTAAGTTTGGATAAGGCTACATTTAATAATAGTATCTGTCCTATTTATACTAAAAACTTGCTTAACTGTGTTGTACATTATGTTGGCAAGGGTTCTCAGTTTGGGTGAGATGTTTGGCTTTTTTGGAGGACCCCACTCTGTTTCCCCGAAATTACCATAGCTATGAGCAATGGTAGCACTTTGGGAGGAGAGTCACACTTTATTAAAAATTATTACATAGATCACATTAAGATGCCAGTCAGAGGTGGAACTAGCGAGATGTGGGCCCCGGTGCAAGGAGACAGGAAGGAGCGAACCAGGCCCCCCAGTCCTCTCCATTATCTCCATGGGTCCCAGTGCACGGAGACGGGAAGGAGGGAACCAGGCCCCCCAGCCCTCTCCATTATCTCCATGGGCCCCAGTGCACAACATTTGCCGCACCAATGGTAGTTCCGCCGCTGATGCCAGATATTATCATCAAGTTGCTGATGATGTCTGCCGTCCCTCTACTATATGCTATACATGGCATTTAACACAACCCTGTAACTTATTGTAAAACTACGCAGTAGTCTGTCTAGCTATTTTGCTGAGTGGGTAATTGAAATGGCGCCTTTCTCATCCCTCATCCTTCACATCACTTATACAAGCTACCATTATCATTGCATAAGAGTTGTGTGTCCTTTAAAAGACAAATGTAATTTTTAAGAATAATTAAATGTTTCAACAATGTAAATATCAACTTTGCATCAAGAGAATTGTCATTTGTTGCATTAATTTCCTTCATTTTATTGCCCCACATATTTGGCGCCTGAGACATCTGCCTCAGAATGTTTTATTACAGTCACATCCCTGAAATTATTTTATGACCTTTAGCATGACCTTGTGCAGTAGTATTTTTATATTCAGCAGGGAAAGTGAAAGAAAATATGTGTAATTGGTTCTACTTAACCTCTAATGTTGTAAATACATTTAAGCGGAAGCAAATGGGATACAATTTCCTTTGTCTCGTCTTAAATAACATTTCACAGTGTTAATTGATTAAGCTGGTCAATTATCATGCAAGTTATTTGATATACCCAATGACTTTCAAAGAAAGGAAACATGCTTGTTTTGAAATTACCTCTTTCTGCTGTGATGATGAAGAGTGAACAGATGTTTGAACTCAGTAGCAATTAGGCACACTATGGGCATGTGGTTCTCTCTGGGATGACCAACTGTTCTACTGCATACAAATGACTATATAATGAAGAAACTCATCAGGAGCTCGCACAGGATTGTCCTTTATGCTAACAAACAACTGTCCTGTTGCTTTATTAGATTGAAGCTAAAATTATTGTAGCACTAGACCTCTTCTCCCAGGCTCAGTCTTGAACAAAGCCTAGTTAAGTCCATGGGCCCCATGATGGATGCACATACTAGCAGAGGATATAAAGAATGGGGACACTGAACCTACCATTGTAGAGCTGCCTTATTTATAGACCACATATTTGAAAGCCTCAGACTCCCAACATTATAAAATAAAAAAATAAGGAATATACCAATAAAGGAGTTAATTATCAGCACTGTTAGTGGACATAAATGTATGACGTTGTCAAGTTTCAGACCATTCAGTAATTTTTTGCAGCACAGTTCAGCAGTAAAAGGATAATTAAAGATTACCAGCCTAGGACATGTTTTTTTTAAAAAAATGCAGTGCCCAAAACCTTACAGCATACCAGTTACAGGAATCCTACCTTTGAGAACTGCACACTGTGCAATGAGCATCAATAATGACACCCGGAGATTAAATGCAGCTAAGGGAGATGGCAGCATACGTTGCCAACTTCAACTAACATGTATGCTTTACCATTGTACCTGCGCTTTATGTATATTTATGCCATATCAGGACACAGTGAGCCAGCATACAATTGTATGCCATACCGCCAATTATCCTACTGCTTTGATTGTAAAACTATCAAATTACATTCACTTACATTCTCCATACTGCCACTTCTGAATTTCCACTTAGACCACTGTGTCTTATTAAATGTTTATTTATTTTACGGTCTAAAATAGCATGTCTAGAATCTTATTCTATCAGTGCTTTGTGCTCTTTCTTCTACAAGCCAGGATTCAGGATTAGATAAAGAATAGTTTAATTGGCCCTGCTAGAATATGCAAATATTGCCCCTTAGATTTCTCGCATTTTAGCCCTCGTATTTCTACCATTGCCTCCCTTCTATATCTCTCCTTGTCCTCCTCATATCTCTCTCATTGCTCCTCTCGTATTGCTCCATTGCCCCCTTCATATTTCTCCCATTGTCTCCCTTGCATCTCTCTCACTGCCCCATGACATCTCTCTCATTGACGATAATACATTCGTATCATATAAAATAAAGTTTCTCCCATGCGATTGCTGTGGTTCCAAAACACAAAGGTTTTATTTGCAAATAGATTACAGGGCAAATTATTGCATGCATATGCTTGCGCAGTTGGCACCAACACAAGCTTCAATTATAACGCTCCATTTTCCAAAGCCAGAGGTGGACAATATACACACTGTACAGTCATAAAAAGCAGTGACATCACAAAGATGAACAGTTACAGTATTAGGTCCACATTTATAGGCTGATGGCTCATGTACTCAACGCCCCTTTGGCTGAGTCCTGTGGTGATTGTTCCTTGAGGTGGGGATCATCTTTCCATGTGTGGCCAGGTGTCCTTTCCTCAGAAACTGGTTGCTTTTAAGATATCTCTGGAGTTGCTAGTTGAAAAGTATTAATAGTTATAGCTAGTGTTCGCAATGTGCGAAATACATAAATAATATCAGAAACATTCTCATGCGATTGCCAACAGAATGAGACCAAACAATGTAATTAATATGTTGGAAACATTAATTAGCTTCTTTACCACATTATATTTTATATTAATTGAAATAAATAGATGAAACTTATTTGTATTGTTCCTATTTGCTAAGATTATTATTCAGTTGCCTATTAATCACTTCGTAACAGATATTAGTGTACAGAAATGATTGATTACCACCTTCAGCCAATTATTTAACTTCAACAACCCCTTATATGTCTTTCATTGCACCCCTCATATCTCAATCATTGCCCATCCATATCTTTGACATTGCCAACTCCATATCTCTCCCATTACCTATTCGTGTCTCTCTTATTTCTGCGCCCTCCATATCTCTATCATTGCTGCCCCCTCCATCTCTCTTATTGCTGTCCTTTCCATGTCTCTCTCTTTGCTGCTCCCTCTATGTCTCTGTCATTGCAGCCCCCTCCAAGTCTCTCTCATTAGAGCCCCTCCATGTATCTCTCATTAGAGCCCCCTCCATATCTCTCTCATTGTTGCCCCCTCCATATCTCTCTCATTGTTGCCCCCTCCATATCTCTCTCAGTGCAGCCCCCTCCAAGTCTCTCTCATTAGAACCCCTCCATGTCTCTCTCATTGTTGACTCCTTCATATCTCTCTCATTGCTACCCTATTCATGCCTCTCATTGCTGCTCACTCTATGTCGCTTTCATTGCAGCTCCCTCTATGTCTCTCTCATTGCTGCCTCTTTCATGTCTCTCTCATTGCAGCTCCCTCCATGTCTCTCTTATTGCTGTCATTGCTATACTCTCCATGAATTTCTCATTGTCCTGTTACTTACCTGTATTTGTGGCAGTCCTTCTACAACTACACTGCATGCTCCTTGAAGCTTAGAGAGGAAGTGAAAACATTTCCACTGCCTGATGTGTCCTTTGAATGTTCAGACATTGCTCTGAGGAATTGGGGGGTGGGTGTTAGGCACCAAGGGTCCCACGGGGAGGCCCCATGTGTTACCCGCACTGTGTACCCCCTTAATCCGGCTCTGGCTCTTCTGTGGAATGCCTTTGCACAATAGGCAGTACAGTGCCTCTATGAGGGGGGGGGGGTCTGCAAAAACAGCCCACACCTAGAAGCTTTCAGCAACAAGCTGAAAAGTGGCAGGACTCCTGACATCCCTGGGCTCTGGGGTCTGGGGTAATTTACAAGACTGTGAACTCTGGAGTGCCAATTTTGCCATTGCAGTGTTCCAAAGACCTCTATTCATTATACAAATAAAGTGTAAAAAATACAAGTAAGCAATTTTCAAATACACTTGAATTCATTAAACGACTCCCCAAAACCGTGGAAAGATAAGTATAAGGGATTATTTAAATGAGCGGGGTGGAGAAGATAAATCCATGGAGTTATTCTTGGGTTTATGAGTAGGCCCCCGCACAAAAGGAGCTGAGATACCTGGGTGATCAGAGCTACCGAAAAACTAACCACACTATGATCTACATAATAAAATCATTCAAATACACAAAATGACATATAAGAAAGGTTCCCCCATTTTGCATTAATTTAATCCATTAATGAAGAGAAACCCGGCAGCAGGAGAAAAACGGAAAAGATTAAATTAATGAAGGGGGTGGTTCTAAAGTGGAATTTTGGTGGACTTTGATGTTTTTACTGTTTCTACCACACATGTTCTGAATGAGTATCTGCCAACCCAAAAATGGAGGATCATATTATACATGGATTTCTAAAGACTGAGAAGTGAGTGTATACCTTGAAATGTGCTAGGAAGACACATAGGTATACTTTTACAAATAAAAAGCAGGTAGGTACATATTTATTGCAGCATTCACATGCTCATAAAAACTACAAAAACTTCAAGGACCAGTATATACAGTAAAATTACCAACCTTTCAACTTAAAAATTCTTACATGAGCAATTAAAATGCTATCTTTAACGTATAGTACTTAACCGTTAAAGCACTAATACATAGTAATTGATGGAGATGCAGAACTTGCAATTTTAGAATGTCTATATGCTGGTCCTGAGTATCCATTTGTTGCATTTTAATTGCTCATAAAACCCTTAATCAAATATTGAGATCACTCATAAATGAGCACCTTTAATAGTAAGAAAAAACAAAGCACACACATTAATGTAGAAAATGTTATGTTGATTATAGTTAAACAGGAAAACCAATAGTTTCAGTTGATATTTTTCAAATGTCACAATTATCTCAGCTCAGGAAGAAAGCATTCTTACCAGGCATAAGTATAGTACTTGTAAGTTAATTCAAAAGATGTCATTTGAGTTAAGTAAGGCTATTGTGCAACCAGCTTATGAGATTATGGCATTTGGTTTGGAAGGAAAGGAATGCACTGGGTCAGAGATGCCTTTCTGTGAAAATAATGAACAACTACTTGACATTCTGTATGGTGATGTTTAGGTATTTTAAGGTTGAATGCATTAAATGACTTTCAGATGGAAATTCCACTTTGAATAGCCAACTGACTAGGATAGATAAATAAGTTCTCCTACTAAGGATGTAGGTATCTTGAATATGTCGGAAAGATTCTCATGCTTTTAGTAAAAATGACAAACTTCATTAATATTGATACGTAACCGATTCTCATCCATTAATAATGGTTAATGAAGTGCATCTGTCGCCTTAAATTAACATTTTATGTTTCATCATGGTCTACACAAAGCCTTTTCCAATGTCTTCTCCAATTTCTGCTGCCTTTTCCTTCTTAAAATATTTGGCCTTAGCAGTTTGCTAATTGTTAAGAAAAAAGATGCATGGATGCAAGCAATATTTTGGACGATTTTTCCTCTTTATTTGCCCCTTCACTGATGGAACAAGCAATATGGCAACATCCCATCTATTCATATTAATAAATATAAATAATCAAAGAAATAAATGTTGTATACATCAATTTATGAAAATAAAGAAACAACCAACACATCCAAATGCTATGAAATAAGAATGTATAGAGTTCAGGTACAGCCTATATAGCACATGTGAGATAATTACAAATAAATATTAGCGCACCTCTTAATGTGGCACTTTTATTTATATTCTTTTGTTGCTGTAATTATGCAGTTCTTATGAATAAATGAAAATACTTATATCCAACGGAATTTCAGGCTCCTATAAGCCCAACACCACTGACAAGCTGCTTCCTTGTTGACTCCTAACCAGTCCTTTGAGCTGACTTGATTCTTCAGCTTTTCACTACTTGACGGAGAATGTGTCTGTGGCCTTTTATGTTTTTCTATTACTATTAATAATCACCCGAGCAAGGTCTTCAAAATATCCAAGAGGGTATTATCAATCCCTACAATGTATTATGCAAAGACTCATAGAATTTGACCACTCTTTTGGAATGTCCAGGAGATTTCTAGGTTTCCCTGACTCCCAGGAGAGCAGTCCATTCTCCCGCATCCTGCAAGAAGGGGACCTCGTTGATACAATTCACTGTGAATTGCGTAATTTTGACCCAGTCCCAAGCAACACAATGACACAGCCGTGTTGTTTTGCCATAGGGGTTAGGTCCACCCTTATTGTCTCCTGTAATTCACCTCATACTTGCCTACTTTTTATTTTTCCACTCCGGTGGGCAAGTATGCATATAGATCAAGCAACTTTATACCATACAATTAAAGAATACAGAGTGCAACCAATATGACCAAAATTACTAAAGGTGATTAAACAAACAATAATGCATATCATAATATAGCAAGAACTGCAGGGATGTGTTTAACAATTAACTATATGAATAAAACCGGTATATTAACATGTTCATTAATTTGGTCACAATAGTTGGAGTATGTGCCATCAAAATGTTTTTCACTTAATATAAATTGTTCCCTCCATGTACAAAGTTTATGAAGTTAAACCTATTAGGTGGGGCAGTGATGGATTATAATAGGGGCGGATGGGGTCACGGCTCAAGTCTCTGGTTGAAATGTTAATACTGGTCCCATCCACCCTGGATGCCCACTATTGTCTATATTCCCTCCTCCAGTCACTCCATCAGTTCTTAACGTGGTGAGGTGGACGGTGGAGGAGAGATCAGGGTGTCTCTTTAGTACATAGATAGATCATTCTGCTTCTCAGAGATATGAGTGGTCAGTACAGAGGGTCATCATCAGTGGGAGCTACCTGCTCTCTGCACAGAATATTTATCACATAGACCAGATACCAGAGTACTCTTCCACTGAACACCTGTGTGTGTATTAGTGGGAGAGGGCTTTGGATTTTAGGGACAAGCAGAGAACGGTAGGGGATCAGATATAACAAGGGAAGAGTTGGGAGAAATGTCACATATACCCTCTCCACTCTCCCTTTTGTCACATACACTCCCACACCAGTATTCCCTTGTCACATATAATCAAATTGTCATGTGAGACAGTGGCATGGAAGGGAGATGAAAGTGCATGCATGACACGTTGGCCCTCTGTACCAAAGACAGCATATGTAACAAACATAGGGAGGTTTGGGGTTATATGTGACAAGGGGAGGGAGAGTTGGGAACATAATGTTTGATAAAGGAAGGAGAGAGGTATATGAGGCAGGACCACACAAGGCTCAACTACATACCACAAAGTACATTACGCAATGTGCCATGCACTCGCCTAATCACAGATTTTGATACACAGTTGAGGCTCGTGACTGGGGTGGGGGCCAATGGTGACTGTATAGCCAACGACCCAAGATCATCTTAATTCACCACTGATGTGGAGCAGTAGATTTTATTTTTCATAAAAATAATGTATAGAACATCCCCCCCCAACATCAATTGTGTTAGTTACTAGAAAAAAAGAAATAGCATTGCAAACATATAATAGCAGTCCACACCTGCTCACTACTTAATCACTCACTAACACTATTCATTTCTGCTTTTTTTTTTAAAGATTACAAATATTTTATCTTGTAATTACCATTTCAGAGAAACATCATAGATATAGCTTTTAAAAAACCTCACATTATCCCATAGCAGTTCTCCTATAAACGTATATGAAATATTTTGCTTTTCTACAGAATTGTATTATTTTACTTAGATAAAATAAACTTAAGGGAACAATATTTTAGACATTTCTTTCTTAAAGGATACAGACCTTGGGCCTGATTCATTAAGGATCTTAACTTAAGAAACTTCTTATTTCAGTCTCCTGGACAAAACCATGTTACAATGCAAGGGGTGCAAATTAGTTTTCTGTTTTGCACATAAGTTAAATACTGACTGTTTTTTCATGTAGCACACAAATATCAACATTAAATTTCAGTGTACAAATAAGCTATCAAGTATTTGTGGCGGGGCCAAAATGACGCTTTTGGCTGCGCCCCACCCCCTAGTCACACCCCTCTCAGTAGGTAAGTATCATCATCATCATCATCATCATCATCATCATTTATTTATATAGCGCCAGCAAATTCCGTAGCGCTTTACAATTGGGAACAAACATTAATAAGACAATACTGGGTAATACATACAGACAGAGAGGTATGAGAACCCTGCTCGAAAGCTTACAATCTATAGGGTACAGAGTGTGAGCACACATGCTATGTCTGTGCATGGTTGATAATTCTCAAACTATTACAGCCTCTAGTATTTCTCAATCAGGACATATACTTTATACTATATGTAGACTACCCTGTAAATATCTTGAAGAGCAACGTTTTAAAATTTCAGTTTAATTCTTTTCATGAGAACATGTTTATTTAGAAACTGCATGAATTTATCAATGCTAATCATCATGTTGGGCTTATTATGTTGCATCATCATATTTATACATAATTGAAAACATATACATAGTAAATGCTGCAATATATAATTATATGTATATGCATATATTTAAATGGTTAAATATCATTTGTATAAGCACATCACATGATGTCTATGATGGTTAACACATGATAATATTTAAAAGATTAATTATTTCATTTTTTCAGGGAGTTTCAGTCATCATCATTTTTTATCTCCTGCTGTCTTGCATTCAGTTGTCAATTTAGGTAGAAAAAATTGTTATTGCTTGTTAAAATATGGCCATGTTTGTATGTGTATACAATCATTCTTTAGTGGTACCATCCCTATTTATCAGCCAGCATATAACAAAATGTCTAGCATTAGTCCTTGACAAACAAGTTAGGATATTTTATGTCTACAGCTGCAGCTATGTACCGTGACACTGTGACAATGCATTCTTGCAATAACAATACAGGTGTCTAGCATTACAACAATTCCAGTTATCTGGATGTCATTCTCTGGTACCATCTGTCCTTGTGCTTCTGCCTTCTAGCTCGCAGAACCAGATTATGAATGTATGTATTGTTTTGGTAGGCAGCTACATTTGCTACGCTGTGCATGCCATTGTGTTGTTTTACTGGTGCCTAGTTTTGATTAGTGTCTCAGTTCTAAGGATTAAATTGTTTGCTCTGATCATCAGTGTCTGCTTATTTATTCTGAAGGTTGTAACATAGAATTGTGAGCCACAAGTCAATATACATAACAAAGCATACCTCCCAACTGTCCTGACATAGGAGGGTCAACCCCAATTTGAGGGGACTGTTCTGTCCCCTCAAAAGTGCTACACAGCATGTTTGTCATGACTCGCATGAACTTGGGAAATATGTCACCAAGGTGAGTGGCTGCCACGCACACATGCCGATGCCACTAATGTGCATGGCAATTCAAAGCTATTTTAGCAGCCGGGTATTGGGGATCGCTAAGAGCCTCAGAAGTGCGGAGGGGGGGGGGGGGGAGTTGGCCACATTGGGCCATTCTTTATTAAATATAAGCTTGCTGCAGAAATGCACTACTCTGCTATTGGAGACCCTGCTCCTTTTACTATCTAACTCTCAGTCTGTTGCTTCCTGCTTACTTCCATACATTTCCTAACATCATGAAACTCAGCACATCTCCAGCTGCTGTGAACATTCTGATTACCTGATTTGCTAATAAATTGCTGACATCACAAACAAGCAGGAGATTAAGATTGAATACAATAAGGCACTCTGACCCTAATCAAATACAGCTTAAAATGGATAGCTGTAATTAGTTAAAGATTTGTGTCCAAAAGTCATAGCACGCAATACGTTACAATACAGTTTCACTCACTTTTACTCCTATTATCGACCACAGTCACACAAGTTGTCACACAAAGCATCCTCACAGGTACACTTTAAAAAGCTTGCTGAGCAAATAGATATATATGTACCGAATATTGTGCTGCATTTTTGTGGTTTTTAGATTACCGTAATATAATATAAATGTATATACAGGGTTATCCATAAGCATGGGTGAAAACATCCTTTTAAAACGGAAATGAGTAGGGAAATTTTAATCCTGTGTCTACACATATGATCTGGGTGTGGTGAAAACCTTTTTTTTTTTTGGAAGGTCAAATAACAAACAAAACCGATATGCAGTGTCAGCAAGAAAAAAAAAACACATCACATAAAACATGATATAAAATCAACAGAATATCGTAATAAATCAGTGCAAAGATTTTTTAAAAGATGTAAGGGAGAGAGCGAAATGCCGCAAAAGAGGAGGGCATAGCGCAGGGAGAGAGGAGAAGAGAGACTAGAACAGAGCAAAAAAGGAAAGGAAGAAAGGGGTTCTCAAAAAGAGGATGGATATATGTAGGTGTAAAGTCAAGTGAAAGGGGAGTAAGCCTGAAAAAACGAGAGCCATGGGCTCCATACCTTAGTGAACGATCTTGATGTCCTATTGATGATGCTGGTCATGTATTCCAGGTGCTGAACCTGCCAAACTCTGTTAATATCGGCCTGAAGCGAAGGTGGAGATTGCTGCCTCCAGTCTGCTGCAATTTGGCAGGTAGCTGCCGTCAGGATGTGCCTAGCTAACTTGTTTTGGTGTCGAGTCGCCGCTGGTGCTCCCAAGGGCAAAAGAAAAAATTTAGGCTCTAATGGTATGGCTATCTGGAGAATCGATTGGATCAGGTGTTTAATCTCGGCCCAAAAGTTTGATAATTTGGGACAAGTCCACCATATACGGATAAAGTTACCCTCATGGGAGCACCCGCGCCAACAGCGATCAGAAGAGTCTGGAAGAATTTTATGAATCCGGGAGGGAACGTAGTACCATCGGTAAAATACCTTATAGACATTCTCTTTTATTTTAACGCAGATTGAGCTGGAGGCAGCATTCTCATATATCTCCGACCATTCCTCGCTCAAAAGAACTTCACCAAGGTCACGTTCCCAGGCCAGTTCATGCGAAACTCTAAGGTCTGAGGAAGGTGGGGCGAGTTCATAATATAATGTTGAAATAAAGCCTTTCGTGGAGGACTGACGGAGACAAAGATGTTCAAATGTGGTAAGGGGACGGGAGGAGAGGGTGGAAAACTTTTTATGGTATGTGGCCAGTATTGTGGCCATCTTGGATGCAACTCTATTTTTTTAAATGGAAAGGTAGTCATGTGACATATGAAACTGATGCAGAATATCATAATAAAAACAATGGTGTTCTTTGTTTTAACGTAACTTTATTCATTCTCGAGTTTTAACTGAGTTTTTTTTTGAAGGTAGTGACACTAATGATAATGGCACTAACACAAACAGAACGTGTTGAGATTGTCTTGATATCTGGAGAATGAAGCACACTTGCTACAACCCTACAGGCATCTATCCAGTGAGGGTGTGTCTCTGACCAGTAGCTGTGGTTCTGTTTGTTTACCTTACCATTGATGAAAAATTTTACCTCATCACTAAGCAATACCTGGGGGTAAATGTATCAAGCTGAGAGTTTTCTGGCAGGTTTGAAAAGTGGAGATATTGCCTATAGCAACCAATCAGATTCTAGCTGTCATTTTGTAGAATGTACTGGGACAAGAGCCCGCTACTGCTGAAGCACACGCAAACAACTTCTTCTTTTTATGCAGCTTTATTGTCAGGATGGTTAAAACGTATTTGACACGTATGACTTTCACAGCAATTATGGAGACCCTAAACACTAGCTAGACATAGACCAGCTCTCTCAAGACCAGCCAGCTTCCCCAGCGTTGGTCTCAGTGAACAAATGACACAATCAAGCTTTTATACATGATACTCCTCGCCCAGCCTTTGCTTGATGGGCAGGTGACACACCCACCTTCTCTTTAGGAGGAAACGCCCATCACTGGCTCTGTTTGCACTAACAGACACACCCTGTCTGTTTGCTGAGAGGAAGGAGCTTTTCAAATCATGTAAGTTAACCAAACTTTAAACTACACATAAGTTTTTACCTGGTTTAACCTCAATCTAGGTGCATATCTGAGCCAATGTTTTATTCTGCTTGTATGCTTTCTCTGCATCTTGTCAGATAAATGCCTCCCTTTGTCACATATCCCTCCCTCTAGCGTCTCCAAGCAGGGGAATGCGGACTTCGCAAGGAGCGCATATTTTCGTGAAAATGCATTTGCATTCTTGTGCAGAATCCCAGGTCTATGTTCTACTGAGAACTTGAAAGGTTGTAGTGCCAAGAACCAGCGGGTTACCTTGGCATTTACCTCCCAGTTGTTCTGCATCCATCTCAATGGTGCATGATCCGTTATTAAGGTGAACTCTCTGCCTAGGAGATAATAGCGCAGAGCTTCTGTAGCCCATTTTATGGCGAGACATTCTTTCTCCACAGTGGCATATTTTTGTTCCCTTGGAAGCAACTTACGACTTAGGTACAGGACAGGATTTTCTACTCCATTCTTCTCCTGTGACAAGACTGCACCTAAGCCAACACCAGAAGCATCAGTTTGGAGGAAGAACCTCCGGGTAAAATCCGGTGCTTGTAGAACTCAGGAGAAACAAAGAGCTAACCGAAGATCAGACCAGGCGGTTTCTGCAGAGTCAGACCAGGTTAATCTATCTGGACAACTTTTTTTGAACATGTCCGTAAGTGGAGCAGCTCTAGTGGGGAAGTGGCTTACAAACCGCCTGTAGTAACCTACTAAGCCTAAAAGGTTCTTAACTGCGACTTTTTTTCTGGTCTTGCCCAATTCTTGACTGCCTCCACTTTGTCTAGCTGAGGTTTTACAACGTACCCCAAATATTTGGCTTCTCTCATGGCTATGGGTTAGCTGTTAATCCTGCTGAACTTAATGAAGCTAAGACCACCTCAACTTTGGCTAAATGTGATCCCCAGTCTGGGGTATAAATCACTATATCGTCCAAGTAAGCGGCTGCATAAGCTGTGTGAGGTCACAGCAATTTATTCATGGTCCTTTGGAATTTGGCAGGTGCCCCATGCAACCCAAAGGGTAGGACTTTATATTGATAGAGACCATCAGGGGTGGAAAATGCAGTCTTTGGCTTGGCCGTGGAAGTCAGAGGAACTTGCCAATAACACTTTGTTAGATCAAGAGTTGTCAAATAGTTGCTACCAGCAAGATTTTCCACCAGTTCATCCACACGTGGCCTCGGATAGGCATCAAACTGCGACAAACTGTTTAGGCGCCTAAAGTCATTGCAGAACCTATTTGTCCCATTGGGTTTCGGAACAAGCACAATGGAACTATTCCACTCACTAGTGGACTCTTCAATTACTTCTAACTGGAGCATCTTGTCAATCACCTTTCTCACGTCCACCCGTCTGGCTTCTGGAATACGATACGGCTTCTGCTTTACAATGACTCCTGGCGGAGTGACAATGTTGTGTTCGATTAAGGTAGTGCGCCCAGGGAGGGAAGAGAAGACATCCCTGTTCCGGCGAATCATTTCTTCAGTCTGTTGTCTCTGCTTAACAAACAATGCTGGCTCTATGGGCACTTCAGACTTTTCAATGGCAGTACTCACTACCTGAGGAGAGGTTTCCTCATCATGCCAAGGTTTAAGGAGGTTAACATGATATATTTGCTCCTCCCTTCTCCTACCTAACTGGCGGACAGGACCGACAACCTCTAGAACTTCATATGGACCCTGCCAATGGGCAAAAAGTTTGCTTTCCTGGGTAGGAACCAGGACTAGGACCCTGTCCCCAGGCTTAAAAGATCGAACAACAGCACTTTTGTCATAACTTTTCTTCTGTCATTCCTGAGCCTCTTTTACATGTTGCTGCACAATGGGCCCTATCTTTCCTAGCCTCTCATACATTTGGGACACAAATTGTACCAGATTTGGCTCCCTGGGACCTTGCTGCTCCCACCCCTCTTTTAACATATCCAAGATACCCCTGGGCTCTCTCCCAAACAATAGCTCAAAGGGACTAAACCCTATTGAAGCTTGAGGTACCTCACGGATGGCAAACATCAAGTAGGGAATAAGACTGTCCCAATCTTTTTTCTCTTGAGCCACTGCTTTCCTGAACATGTGCTTTAATGTGTGGTTAAAGCGTTCCACCAAGCCATCTGTTTGTGGATGGTACACGGAGGTATGAAGCGACGTAACCCCTAGCAACTGGGACATGTCCTTCATCAGTTTAGACATGAATGGAGTACCCTGATCTGTGAGAATTTCTTTGGGTATTCCCAAGCGTGTAAACATCAATACAAGTTCTCTAGCTATGGTGCTGGACCTTATGTTTCGTAGGGAAATTGCCTCTGGATACCTGGTTGCATAGTCAAGCACCACTAGTATATATTGGTGCCCACGTGCGGATTTTTCCAGTGGCCCCACAAGGTCCATGGCTATCCGTTCAAAGGGAATTTGTACTATTGGTATTGGAATGAGAGGTGCCCTGTACATGGGTTTGGGACAGGTTCTCTGACAAATGGGACAGGACCGGCAATACATTTTCACTGCCTTGTGTACCCCGGGCCAGTAAAACCTAAGCAGAACTCGTTCCCGTGTTTTATCCTCCCCTAGTTGTCCCCCACAGACATGTGTGTGTGCTGCTTTTAACACTAGGAGTACATGGACCTGAGGAACCATTAATTGTTCTACTTTTCCCCTCTGTACAATAGCAACTCTATACAGGAAATTATTTTTGACAATAAAATATGGTATACCTTCTGCAGACTGGGCGGCTTTTGCTACCCCATTTACCTCAGTCACACTTTTTAAGGCATGCTCCAAAGTGGCATCATTAAGTTGGTCCCGAGCAAAGTCCTGCAGAGGAAACAAAATTGGTATTGCAGACCAGTCCGTATCCTCACTGACAGGCGGGGTGGGCTCATCTGTGACATCACCGACCAATGCTAGTTTGGACTGTCCATGTTTCCCCGTAGGTGGATGCTTTTGTGGAACTCCTGCTGTGACTCCCAGGATGGCA
The DNA here is from genome assembly GCF_038048845.1 of Mixophyes fleayi. Lineage (NCBI taxonomy): Eukaryota > Metazoa > Chordata > Amphibia > Anura > Limnodynastidae > Mixophyes > Mixophyes fleayi. Next base: position 169,562,731 of record NC_134402.1, read on the forward strand.
TTCCGGTTTGGCGGTTCCCAAAGATCGGTGTCCAGATGTTGTGGATTCTTAGGCGGTTCCTTTAAGACTGGGCTTCCGACCGTTGCATCAGTTGCCGGCATGTCTGGCCGGATCCGCTCACCGAGGACCTCATTAAACAGTGGGAAGTCTCGCCCCAAAATGAGTGGATATGGGAGTTTAGGTGCTTTGGCAGCTACCACTATAACGGTTTTGTCTTTGAGTGTGACTGGTAGTATTGTTCTTTCATACTCCTCTGTCCTGCCATGTACGCAAAGAACCTTCACTTTGGGCAACCGAGAGGTTTCGGGTAAGGCAGAGCTGGAAACCAATGAAAGTTCACTCCCCGAGTTAACCAAGGCCAGAACAAGGTTTTGGTTGATTAGCACAGTCACCCGGAACAAACAAGGACTTCCTGATGTGGGACTCATGGTAAAACAGCTTGGAAAAGCAGGCCCAATATGTGCCACGGAACAGTCCATGGGTTCCTGTAGTTTAGGACACTCTGCCTTAAAGTGGCCTGGCTCACCACATTCAAAACACTTCAGATTAGACAGCTTTGCACCTGGTCCTCTGTCCGTAGCAGTTTTGCCATTGGGCCCTGTAGTAAGGATTGTCAAACCTGGCTTTTGGCGTGGCAGCGGCTTTGGCACGAACGCAGGTTCTTTAGTCATTTGCTGTAGCGCACAAAACCTTTCCACCACAGTGGCAAGCTCTTCAAAAGTTTGTGGGTCTGATTGCAGAACCCACCTTTGCAAATCGCGGTTCAGCCCCCGGATGCAGTGATCTATCGCCAGAACTTCAATAATCCGAGAAGGCGAATTCTCCTCAGACTGCAGCCATTTCTTTAAAATTTTAGAAAGCTCAGCCACTTGCGCTCTGACCGGTTTTTCTTTATCATAGCGCCATTGGTGATAGCGCTAGGCGCGGCCTGGCCCGGAAACTCCAATGCGAGCCAATATCTCACACTTCAGGCACAAATAATCAGAGGCCCGTTCCTCATCTAAATCCATATAAGCTCGCTGAGCTTCACCAGTCAGATATGGCGCCAGCCTCTCAGACCAATCTTTAGGAGGCCATTTTGTCCTTTTTGCAAGTCTCTTAAAGGACACCAGATATGCTTCTACATCATCACCTGGTGACATTTTCTGGAGAACTGGACCAGGTGGTTCATTTCTGTCATGCCTCACCTGGCTTAACTCTTCCCTTAAGAGCCTTGTGTTTTCCACCTGTGCCTCGGCAACATGTAGCATCTGAGCTTGCTGCTGTTGCTGCGCAGCGGCCACATTCACGAGGGTACTTCCTCCATGTTGACTTCTGCACGGGTTGGGTAGCGGAAACTTGCTTCCCGGAGTACCCCACTCCTGACACCACTTGTGGAAAGAGCCCGCTACTGCTGAAGCACACGCAAACAACTTCTTCTTTTTATGCAGCTTTATTGTCAGGATGGTTAAAATGTATTTGACACCGTATGACTTTCACAGCAATTATGGAGACCCTAAACACTAGCTAGACATAGACCAGCTCTCTCAAGACCAGCCAGCTTCCCCAGTGGACAAATGACATTTGTTCACTGGTCTCAGTGAACAAATGACACAATCAAGCTTTTATACATGATACTCCTCCCCCTGCCTTAGCTTGATGAGCAGGTGACACACCCACCTTCTCTTTAAGAGGTAACGCCCATCACTGGCTCTGTTTGCACTTACAGACACACCCTGTCTGTTTGCTGAGAGGAAGGAGCTTTCAAATCATGTAAGTTAACCAAACTTTAAACTACACATACGTTTTTACCTGGTTTAACCTCAATCTAGGTGCATAACTGTGCCAATGTTTTATTCTGCTTGTATGCATTCTCTGCATCTTGTCAGATAAATGCCTCCCTTTGTTACAGTACTAAATTAATGATAGCTAGAAGCTGATTGGTTTTTCAAACCCGTCGGAAAACTCTCAGCTTGATACATTTACCCCCTGGTTTGAAAAATGAAATATAAAACATTTAAAAGGTACATCTTTAGCTGCAATTGGGAATGAGACTTTTCATGCATTACACCTACAAACATTTTAAAAATAAAACATGAGCTCTAAATACTGTACACAAATAATATATCATATCGTAAATGTAGTTAGTTACTTATGTATATGTTATTTAATTTTCCATTCAGTCGTTTGTCTTTCTACTTCCTTTCCTTTTTAGCCTATGTTTATCTACCTGACTCAAGTGTACTGAGAATCATCAGTGATCCCTGTCATAGCCTGAGAACCAATGGGCTAGAATCAGGACATTAGTATATAAAGGATGCTACAACATGAGAATTAAAATGTAAGGGGTTTCTATCTGAAACTAGTGCTGAATACCAACAAATGTGTCGATAGATATGCAACGATGATGTTAATACGCAATGGCTAATCTCCCATTGGTTAGATATAGTATTAAAATTAGTAGGCATTTAGCACAACTAAATATGGATGATAGTTGGGTAAAATATGAGAATAATTGATTTGTGTGTACAAAATCAAGGTACAGTATGATGGTTATAATATTAAAAGTTTATTGCTGTCTAGTGTAATTTGCAGCATTGCACATAGGTAGCAGAGTGTCAGGAACTCAGGATGCGCAAAAATTTCAGAGTGCTAGGAACTCATGATTGCACAAGAATAGCAGTGTCATGAATTCAGGATTGCATATAGGTAGGAAAGTGTCTGTAAAAAAGGATTGCAATTGGATAGCATAGTATCAGGAACTTACAATTACAGGAACTGGTAGCAGGATGCTAGGAAGTCAGGATTACACACTTGCAACAGAGTGCCAGAAACTCAGGATAGTATACTGTATCAAGATGTCAGCAACTCAGGATAGCAAACAGGAAACAGGATGCCAGGTTTTCAGGATTGTACCCTAACAGGGTGACACAAACTCAGGTTTACATACTTGGTATGATACATGAACAAAAGATAATTTTGTGCAGACACTGGAGTGTGGAAGCCTTCCATGATTGGGCTACAGAGGCTTGTGTAGCAATGCAGATATGGCCCATCATATATCTGCCACAGGATGGGATTGGGAAGGGTAGTGATTGGAGAGCGCTAATTCTGGTGAGAGGGGAAGTGTATGGTGGGTAACATCTCCAGCAAGTGTAAAAACGCCTCTGGGCAACTTCAATCTTTCCGTATATACACCAGCACTACATGGAGTGCGAGATCCACACATTGTGTAATTTTGTGGGAGTCAAGTATGCAACAATTTAATCAACATCTTAGTGTGGTTCAAACATCGAGACATGCAGTGGGTGGACAGAAATATGGTCTCCCATTGAGCTATAGTAAATTCCTGCTGAAAGTCTAGTTCCCATTGTAGTTGGACAGGGGATTTCATAGGGTTATTTACGGAAGTCCGGAACTTGTATTGATGAGAAGTATATAAATAATCTATTATTTTATATTTCATTTTATAATATATTAGCAGATTTAGCCATAATTGAATTAGAAGAAGACTAAGCCCAAAGCTCTCCTACCCCAACATAATTAGAAAAACAGGTTTTTGCTATAGAAGCAATCTACATGCTGTGAGCACTTCCCGTGGAACGGTAAACTTCACTCACTTGTGAGTGAGCTTTCTCACTAGCAGAAAGACACAGCGTCCTCTTCCTCTCTGCTGTGATCTGGATAGAACACTCAGAGAAGGCTCCCGGCTGCTGGAAACTATGTTTAATGGAATGGCAGTCTGTGTATGGGGCCTGGGAATGCCCTGGCTAGCAGGAAAAATGTTATAATGGAGTTTTGAATGGATTGAATGGAAGGTGGTTTAGTTTGTATACAGATGGTAAATGCGATTGGAATTGTCTGGGTTCAGATAAAATGGAGTTAGCTCAAGAGTTATTTGGAGTTTGTGTTGGTTTCAAAAGTTAGATTTTGGTTTGCAGATGTTAGAATATAGCTGAGATGTGGGAGTTTGTATACAGATGGTAAATGTTAATGGACTTGTTGTGGTTGCACTGTATGTGAGCTGTTTGAGTTAAAGGAAAAAGCTTGTGTGCTTTTCAGGTTTGAATGGAATAGTTCTGTTTGAGTTTAGTCTGATTTGTATGTGATTATGTTGTCTAATAAGAACTGGGCCCTGTTACTGTTGCTATGAAAGTTGCATTGGCAGTGCATTAGGCCATTACAAGCACATGTGGTTAAGATGGATGACAATGTGTTGACTCCTGTAATGCTATGCAGCTCCTGCGATGTTTGGGGTGGATTGTTGGTTCAAATGGTAGCATTTGTGTCTGCTACAAAAGATATTTAGAATATATGTCTTATATAATATGCCTTTCTGGCTCTCACAAATAGATGTCTTTTGTGTAAAATGGATATTTGTTGTGGACTGATGAGTATATGACTAGAGGTTTAAGAACTGGGCCTTGCCCATTGATAGTATTGGTTATGAAGTGGTCAGATTGTTTAAAGGTAGCTTGTAATGGAAAACGTTGAAATAATGCGGTATATTGCTGGAGAAACCGAAAAAGTTAATATGGCAGCAAGGTGACTTTTGCAAAGCATGATGAAGTTATACTACACATTCTGGACTTTGACTGAAAGAAGTGAAATTAAATAATAGGAGAATAAATGGTAGACATTTATATATGGATAAATGGTGGAAGTTTATATGAGAGATAAATGGGAGAATATTTGGAAGGATAAAATGTGTGTTTGATTGTGTCTCTCCCCCTGCCCCTCCCCACACACTGTCTTACATCCACACACTACACAATATTTTGTAAAAAAACACAAACACAATGACTTGTATACTTATAAAACAGGCAATGAATGTAATGCATTATAGGAACACCTATGCTGACAAAGAAAACTAAATCTGTGAGTTTGCATAATAATCCGTTATATACACTCATTTTTTATTATTATTATTATAGTTTTTTATTCAGTTTTTATTTCAAATAAAGTAGAATAGGGAAGACCCTTTAAATAGCCTCCCCTTTCATCATGCCAGCATCCTTGACAAAGTCCCTCAGCGGACACAACGCATTGGAGCTGATTCATTTTACAATTTTGACCCAGAAAGGACACTGCTATCCATACAGTGCGTTCCAAGTGCGGGTCAAAGAAGCCGCGGACATACAGAGGCAAAATAGAACAAAATGTAATAAATACCTAAAAATAGAAAAAACAAACATATAGATAACAAATAAAAATTAATAGATATTAAGCCACAAACCACTTATCACAGCTCAACCAATAATTTATCGGAAAAATATCTGGTTAAATGTCTAACAGCATACGCTGGAAAAAGTAAGGTTTACCTTTTGGTACGTATAAAAGGGTGATAATTTAGGGGTATGGGGTTTTAATTTCCTTAATAGTCTGGCAAATGTGTTGATACCCATTTAATACCGTTATTTTTTACTATTACCATCAACCAACTCTTCGCAAAAGTAATTCTGATTTAACATAAGAAATATAATTCTTATTTCATTTAAATCCACAGGATTAAAGTGGCAATGTTGGAACCCCGCAAATTAAGTGTTTAAACATTTAACCCAACATTGGTGCTTTAAATTAAAATTGATAGAGGTTGTGATGCCGTCAAAGTGTAGTGCCGGAGAGCTGTCCATTCGGAATAAGTTGCTGTCAGCATACACAGTATCAGAGATCTGCAGCGTCGGGTTTTAGGTAAGTCTGTTTATATTGCAATTGGTTTTTGGTAAATTCGGATTTTATTTGTAAGCCTTCTCATTGTCGGATTTGTGGCATTTGGGCCTTCCTGAATGCCTGAGGATAATGGTAATACTGTTAAAAACTGTTATAGACCTTGCACCTAGTATTGGATTTTTTTTTATTCAGTGCTGAGATGTCACAGTAGAGAGATGAGTTAAGCAAATGTATAACCATGTGACAAAAGTCAGTAGAGGTGGAATTGGTTCATGAGACATCTTAAACAGCAAAGTTACCATTAGTGGCACTGCAGCCTTTGTGTCAATCATCATGATGATTCCATTGGGACTGCACTCATCAAAAAACTACAATCACCATATTAGAAATCACAGAAAGGTGAAATTAGTACTAAGGAATGAAATGCTCAAAGTGGTTTTCCACCCCAAATAAGTTAAAGCCCCTCCACTGTTTATGACTCCATCAATGAGTCCTATTTTTATTTCTATTTCCCTAGCTGACAATACAAGTGATCATCATCATCATCATCATCATCATTTATTTATATAGCGCCACTAATTCTGCAGCGCTGTACAGAGAACTCACTCACATCAGTCCCTGCCCCATTGGAGCTTACAGTCTAAATTCCCTAATATAGACACACACTCACACACAGACAAAGGCAGACAGACAGAGGGGGAGAGACTAGGGTCAATTTTGACAGCATCCAATTAACCTACCAGTATCTCTATCTATCACTGAATTATCAGTTAGATCAATGGAAATAAAAGATGAATCTACTCAACTGCCTTATTCCATCCTCCCATAATTGTTAATAAGCAATAGATAAATACATAAGTAAATAATAGCACATTGTCACATGCCGGGCGATCGGGCAGTACACCCGATCCCCGGCACTCTTACCTGCTTCAGCCGATCACTGGCTCCGTCCTGGGCGCCGCCATCTCAGCTATGGGTCTGTCCTTTATAGATATAATGGGGATTGTGGTAGGGACATTATGCAATATACTGGGTAGCAAGGTGAAAATCTCTTATTTGCTTCAAATTTATACAGTCTCTTCAATCAGTTTAAATCCAATTTTCCACAGAAGATGATTGCATTATCAATTGATTTGGCAATTTACATTTTCTCAATCGATTGCCATAATTACTCCATACACATTCACAATTATTCAACAACGTAATAGAAAGTGGTCAGATTGAAGTGTGTGGTAATAGCTTTAACCTCTCTTTGCCAAAAATGGCTGTCAAAATATACACAATGTGAAATATCTCCAGTGCTGTCAAGGGGTGTTTTTTACACGTATATAAATATATGCAGTAATATATATATATATATATATATATATATATATATATATATATATATATATATATATATATGTATATATATATATATATATATATATATATATATATATATATATATATGTGTGTGTGTATATATATAAATATATATATATATATATATATGTATGTATATATATATATATATATATATATATATATATATATATACATATACATATACATATATATATGTTTGTGTGTGTGTGTGTGTGTGGTATAAGTAGCTTTTTTTTATATAAAAGGCAGTTCGTACTTTAGGTTTACAGGCGTTTTAATAATGAATCACCTTGTATCTTAGGTTTAATTGTTCCGTACAGTTGTGCAAAGACTCATTAATTTTGCATGTTTTAAGGTCTCACATATCTACTAAAACCATTTCATCTGTTAGCCTCAGGATACCACACTTTTGACCTTTACATCACGGTGGAACATGCTCTGTTCTTACAAACTATTAATTGGCTGTGCTGGAGTTGTGGCAAGTCCACATAGGCCCATGATTAGGTCAGAGATTCAGAGGTGGCACTCTGCTCACTTTACACAGCAATGTTTTTAACCTTATTAATTTAATATATTACCAATTTATTATTCTCATATTATAGATAATTAAGTATGGACTCAGGGACAAATCATTTATGTGTATTTATTTTATATAGAATGGGATGTCAGTGTGTGAAGAAACTTTAGGGGGAAGGTAGGGTCAGTGCAGTTTATTGGTTGATGACATAAAAGACTGCAAAGAACATTAGGGTCACCAAAAGGTCACAGTTTAAAAATATTTATGCAACAGCATAATGACAATGTCAATGACAGATCTACTGATTGACATATTTGTTCTTACAAATTTATTTCAGACCTGGTTTATCATTAGGCCTTTCACAATGATCCTGAGACTTATTTATTCAAACATAGCAATGTATATTTTACTGCCTTAATATGCACTGTATAACAATGAGACATTTGAAAATTACAGTATTTGAGTTGAGCCACAGATGTAGGACAACATAGAAAATTAAGCATGGAAATGAGATCGATAAAATGAGGTTATTTATGTAACATAGGTTAACAAAAAAAAATTCATAATTGTGTTGCTTTCAAATTATATTCTATTAAGAAGTGGTTATATCAGACAATGTGGCCAAATATCCGTTTGCATCAGGGGCAGGCTGGGCTGGGAGGGTAGGGGGGCATCTGCCCACTGGGCCGGTCCCATAGTGTGCTACCTGAGGCTGGGTCATTGGGCAACCTGAATTTTTTTTCATTTAAAATAAGCTGCTGAGTCAAGTCTTGCCACCCGGGCTAAAGTTGGCCAGCCCTCCCTTGCTTTCCATATAGGATCAATATGACAAAACATCCTGCGCAAAATCAATTTGGGACCAATCATATTTTAAACGAGAATGTCAGCAAATTTGTTTGTCACATGACTCCGAAGTTTATCATTTACAGAGCTGAATTGACGGCAGAAGTCATCACTAAAGAACCTGACAGATAAAAATACAGGTGATCTTTTGCCTATAATATCCAATTTTTCACTTACTGACTAAACTCGGCTAATTCTGTAGCTTTTAGCTTCCTAGTGGTTGGGTGGGTGGTTAAATGTGCTATCACATGAACACACTGCAAATCAGGATGGCAGGAGCAGATATAAGTAATATGAGTGAAAGTTATGCATATATACCACTGCTTCTTGGCCTAACCTGCCTCTATGAAACTTGTAAAGTCTTTAGTTGTCAATATTATATTCTTGTCAAAGATCCTGAAATCTTCTAATATTCTGAATTCTTCTTGTTGTTTTTCTTCTGATAACAATAACTGCTAACCACAACAATGTGAAGTAGAACACATTTTATCATATTCACAGGCGATGGAGCACCAAGGTTTTGTAATCCTGAATACTATTCTTGTGTGAAAGTTTACTATTTATATGGAAGTAAGAAGGGCAACATACTAAATAAACTGAAAAATAAGTTGTAAAAAAGTGTGTACAGACTATAGCAAGTAAAAAAAAAGTCAAGGGACACAAATACAACTAAGCAGAGTACACTTAATTTTAAAACTTAAAAAGAAAAAAATATAACTGAACAATATATCCAAGCCAGAGATCTTGACCATGTGGATATCCTGGTGGAACCTTTGCCTGGTGTTGTTAGAGAATGAAATAAGAGCTTTCAGCCTCACTGCAAAGCTTAAGTAATTAATAATTCAAAGACTATTTACAAATGTCAACAGCAGAACACCAGCAATTAGCTTTATTACCTATAAGAAACATTTGGAATGAGAATTCAATATTCTGTTAAACACATTGGGGACACATAAAAGCTCAGTGTGTTTTGGCAGCAGTTTTACTGCAATTGTGTTTAGGTTTTATTTTTCACATTAAAACAGCATATTTAAATTTAAATAATGTGAAGTTTCTCGATTTACCATTTTGTTTGATATGTGATTGCCAGCTTCTGAAACTACAAATCACAACAAAGCACTCCTAATATAGATTGCTGCCTTGTGAGTATAAAAAGTAGAAGTGCTTGAGCTCGGTTCTCGGAGAATCGAGCCCAAGCACTTCTACTTCGCTAACCCGAACTTCGCTGATCCGAGTACCAAGTCGAGCGCCTCTGGACTTTTGTGAAAATGAGGCAAAACATCATTGTTGCATCACGAGTTTTGGATTCTATAAGTACCGCCCTCCACGGAGATCCAGCGCCATTTCACAGAGAGACACAGAAGGGGTAGCAGTCTCCATTGCAGTTGGGCAGCGTCATAAATGAAAGAGAAAGAGGAGGAGTCACAGTGTTCTTGGCAGTCTCCAGTGACATTGCACTGTGACATAGTTCACACAGAAACAGAAGAGGTGGTAGTTTTCAGTGCTGAAAGACACATTATAGGGCTGGCAGTGTAATTAAAACAGAAAGAAAGTTGTCAGCGCTTATCCTTTAAACTGCATATCTGTATGTGTCTAGCAAAATGAAAACATGAGGTATTAGTTCATATTTTGATCAAAAGACTTAAGCCTGCATCCCACGTCAAGGGTACCTCATTATATGCAGGTCCTACACTGACCTAAATGCTTTAAACACTATTAAAATGCAGTTAAAATCAGATGCACTCACATCCCAGGTATAGGGGTTTATATCTAGCAAAGGCTGGCTTGTGAGCCACACCCAAATGTGCCTTAAATAGGCCTGATGGATGCAGGCTTAAGTCTTTTGATCAAAATATGAACTAATACCTCATGTTTTCATTTTGCTAGACACATACAGATATGCAGTTTAAAGGATAAGCGCTGACAACTTTCTTTCTGTTTTGTATACATATATGGGCATTTATATTGCCATGCAGCTGGTACCACATACAATATGGGATATACCGAGCGCGGGCTTGTTGCCAAGCAGCTGGTACCATATATAATGGGGGATATACTGAGCGCGGGCTTATTTTTCTCTAGTGTAATTAAAAGTCTCCAGTGACATTCTACTGTGCCATAGCTTACACAGAAATAGGAGAGCTGTCCTGAAACCAAAATTGCAATAACAGGGCTGGCAGTGTTTTTAAAAGTCTCCAGTTACCTTCTACTGTGGCATAGCTCATACAGCACAGGATGGGTGGCAGCATCCTTGTCACTCTCCAGTCTTCAGTCACATTGTTCTTGTCACTCTCTAGTCTCCGTGCCGTTGGTCACACAGAAACAGGGGTAGCAGTGTTCTTCTCACTCTCCAGTCTTCAGTCACATTGTTATTGTCACTCTCCAGTCTCAGTCATGATGATACTAATCCCTCTACATCATGTGCTAAAGCCTATGTTCAAGTGCACAGTGGTTTTAAGTCAGGGAAACAAAAATGTAAAAAAAAGGCCTGTACTTTTTAAAGAAAAAACAGCTCTCTAATAAAGATGAAAGTTTACTGTCAAAAAACATAAAATTGGCAACATGCCATTCTACCCAAAATATTAATAAGCATATCAGCATCAGCTAGCTCCCTTCTCTCAGCTAGATCCCAGCACCTGCAATCTACACTATCATCATCCTCACCCTCATCAGTGTGTACATCATCCTCACACAATACTAATTCATCCCTGCTGGAATCCACCATTACCGAAGTCTCTGTACTTTGATGTAATTGCCGGTAATGGCCTTTCTCGTGGAATTTGTGGTTAATTTTTACGGAAGAGCTGTCACAATTTTTGGGCAATTCTTTTACAACAGACCAAATGTCAAAATGTTGTGCTGACTCATCTGCATCACCACTGGGTGCATTGGGAAAGCTAAGTTCTTTCCTAGCAGCAGTTGCCTGAGAAACTGAGGGAGGATGAGTCGCTGTGTCATGTAACACTTGAGCTGTCAGCTTACTGACCAGGAGCTCATTGCATCTCTTGTTATCTGGGTCAGCTGGAAAGAAAGAGAAGACATAGCTCTTAACCTAGGTTCATGCACAGTTGCCAAAATGTAGTGATCTGATTTCAAGATGTTGATAACTCTTGGATCATGGAGAAGCCAATAAAGTACTTGATCTACAAGTCCTACATATAGTAGTTAGTGGAATTGCTTAGTTTCATCTCCTCCTTCAATTTCTCTAGCTGCTTTTCCAAAAGTCTAATTAGGGGAATCACTTAACTCAAGCTAACAGTGTCTGAACTCACTTCACAGATGACTACTTAGAGTGGTTTCAGCACCCTGCACAACACAGAAAGTATTCTCCACTGTGCTGGACTAAAGTACATTCCCCCTCAAATTTGATTCTTCATGCAGCAGCTGCAATCTCCTACATGCTGTTGCAGAAAATCGAAAATGACCCAAGTTATTTCTGGACACAGACAGCATCTCCTGCATGTCACTGTTATTTTTTAAAAAGCTCGGTACCATCAAGTTGATTGTGTGAGAAAAACAGGGAATGTGATGCCCACCTCTTTGTCTGTTTTATCCAGTTTGTTTATTAGTTTACTATGTTTGTCCCCAATTGTAAAGCGCTACGGAATATGTTGGCGCTATATAAATAAATGATGATGATGATGATGGAAACAAAGAAATTACGCCAAGTATGTCGCACTTATAGATGAAGTACTTTAATCGCTTTGCCAGGATCGAAGTGTTATCAACTTCTGGAAATCGTATCACTACATTTTGGCAACTGTGCTTGATCCTATGTTTAAGAGTTACGTTTTCTCTTTATTTCCCACTGTTCCAGATCACAAGAGATGCTATGAGCTCCTGGTGATCAAGTTGACAGCTGAAGTGGTACCTGACACGACGGCATCCCCTACTTCAGTTTCTCAGGCTACTGCCGCTCGGAAAAACTAAGCTTTTCTAAGAGACCCAAGGATGATGTAGATGATTCAGCAGAACATTTTGACATTTGGTCTAGTATAAAAGAATTGCCCAAAAATCGTGACAGCTCTGTCGTAAAATGAACTACAAATTCCACGAGGAAGGCCTTTACTGGCATTTAGATCAAAGTACAGAGACTTCTGTAATGGTGGATTCCAGCCGGCATGAATTAGTATTGAGTGATGATGATGTACACACTGAAGAAGGTGAGGTTGATGAAAATGTAGACTGCAGGTGCTGGGATCTAGCTGAGAGAAGGAAGCTAGCTGATGCTGGAATGCTTATTAAAATTTGTGTAAAATGACATGTTGGCAATTTTATGTTTTTCTACAGCAAAGTTTCACCTTTATTGAAGATGTGTTTTTTTTAAAAAAAAAAAGGTAAAAGCTTTTTTTTACATTTTTGTTTTTGATATTTATGCTACAGAGTCTTCTGTAATAGTGGTTTCCTGTGGAGTTGAATTAATAGTGTTTTAGGATGAAGTTTGTTTTAAATCATCCTTTCAATTGCTTCCCTCTCGTACTTTTGACCACATACTTTCTTTTTCACTGGGTTCACCATCTTCAACTCGCCGGGGCACCCCGGATCGGTCTTCATCTGATAAATACACGCTTCCCGGGGGGTCAGCGCTCATCGCCATGTATTAGCTCTAGAATTACCACAGTTATCCAAGTAACAGTGGAGCGATCAAAGGAACCATAACTGATTTAATGAGCCATTCTCAGTTTCACTGTATTGGCTGTGTGCTCTGGGTGATGGCAATCTCCTCGTCTTCATCTTCCAAAATTTCATCTGCAGGGGCCGGTCACACACCCATTTGTTTTCTCAAGTGTCTTAGCTATTCTTTAAACTGGACATATTTATCATCCTGCCTCTGCTGGGCTTAAGGCAGCTAAGCTATTGGTAGCTTGTTTTGTGGGGGCCTGAACAAACCAAGCACATCAGCCACAAAAGTGGCACTCCTTGTCGCTGTAGTGCTTGTTTTGTTAAACCGTACATGTCCTTTTCAATATCTTACATAAGGGTGTGTGGGAGGGCCTAAGGATAATTCCATGTGGGGGGAGAATGGATGCTACAGAATATTGGGGAGGGGGAGGAGGCTGTAGAAAATGGGGAGACGGGGGATTACACTTAGAAATGTCCTTGAGTTAGAGACTATTGGGTCTTTGTACTAAAATAGTGCCGTGACAAATTGCAGCTATGCATAATGAAGCACAGCTTTTATTCACCTTGCTGGGGCTACTCTAGGATAGTTAAGGAACCATTTATGTTTTTTAGTATTTGCCCTCTATTTGGCTCTCCTTTGTTGCCCTCTATTAGTATAATTAATTTTACATCTGCAGAATACATTAACAAATGCAAATAAAATAGAATGGTCTAGATTATCTGTCATTTAGATTACCTTTCTCTATCTATTTGCATGTGTTAGTATATTTAATATATCATCTACAGAATACATTAATAGACAGCAACAGAGGAGAGCCAAGTAGTGGGCAAATACTAAAAAAAAGCCAAGTAGTGGGCAGGGGGGCATGTGAGTAAAGCTGGTGTTATGCGGCTAGCATATGTGACACAAGCTGATGGGCAAGGGGTGACATATGTGAAAATAGCTAGTGGGCAGAAGGGCATGTGTGAGAGAAGTTGGTGGGCAGCGGGGTAGATGTCAGTGTGTAACAGGTGAGTGATGTCAAGTTTTCTTTTCTTTTCTTTGCTTTGTTCTTAAGTCTGGCATTTGGAGCCTCCCTTCTAGATATCCTGTGTTTGCTCCTGGGCAGCAGTGAAGCCTGGACAGCATTCTGCATCAGACATCAGTGCTGCGTCAGACATCTGGACTGCATCCTAGCCAGCCAAGAGGAGGTAAGAGTTATTATTTTTATTTTAGAAATGTTAAGTGTGTTAGGGGATGGGAAATTAGATTTTTTTCTTTTTTTGGGGGGGGGGGGGGGGCGGCAAGCTTATGCTTTGCTCAGGGTGCCGGGCAGCCTTGCACCGGTCCTGCTGGAGTGTGATCAGTCTATCAAAATCAATAGACTGATCACTGGGCATGTTGAAAAATGCAGTTGCAAAATGCTTGCTGTCTGTCTGTCATATTGCAACTGCACTAACAGGCCTCAATAAAGCCAGAAGTAACTGTCAAGATTTCATCTAACTTGGCCACCCACGTGAGGGTCAAGTGACATGATTGCAGAACCTATGGGCAGTATACATCAATAACAATGTTTGGAAATCGCAATTTTTAATTCTGAATCTGGTGTACTTCTTACTCATTTATGGTGACCTCTTACTGAAATTCAAATATTGGCATCACATGACCATTGTCAGCACAATACATGAAGACAGCAAGACATTAGCCAGCTACATTTTCATCCAGGACTAATTGTCAATCAGTCTCGGTCATTTTTTATGAGAGCTATTTTGGGCCATTGTGGTCTAAATATGCTAGGTAAAACATAAGTGGTTACTTTAAATTTTTAAACAACAAAAATCAATATGAAGAGATTACATGATTCATTATCTAACAAATTATTTAGAATGTTGTGTGCAGTTAATATTGTCTTTTTTTCCTTAAATATTTAACAATATGCTGTCAGTATTAAAACTTTTAAAAGGTAATTTAAAGGCTAATTTGAGTTGCCCTGAGGATATGAAAGATAATAACATTTACTTGACAAAACCTTTTGCGATTTAATACTCACAGTGGGGGATACACTTAATATGAGATAGCTAATGTACCAACTACCTGTTGACAGAGATTACTTTTGTAACATTTATCGATGAATATTAGAGCACAAAAGGGTCAATTGAAGATGAAATGTTATAAAATAAATATCTGCTTCCTATCATCAAAATTGTGTCTATAATTATCCTTAAACCTTTAAAAGCATATAGTTGACACTTTTTTGTGTGGATAAAATTTTGCACAAAAATCTAATTTTTACCGTATATAAATACTATGATCAAGCTCAACTTGTAATCATAGCCAATTCCATTTTTATGAATTAACACGCCCCTCCTAATATTTTGTTGAACAATCATTTTCTGATAAGGGTGTATTTTTAAGTTTGGCCATGAGAGCAATTTTGCCTAGAAACTCTTTTCAGATCGATGTTACCCCAACTTACCAACCTATGACAAATTGCTCCTGAATTTGCCTACCTGGTTGTACAGTATGGATTTTTGAATAAAATGCAGCCCTATATATAGAAATAATTACAATCAAAGAGAGCTTTGACTTGTGCCAAACACAATTACATCCAATCGGTGAGTGACCTTTAGATAGTATTTCACTACAAAACTGTGAGCGTAGATCCTACAATTTATTTGTCAGAAAAATAGACTTATCAGTAAGGTATTGGATTTACCAAGAAAAGGCCAGTGGAAATGGAACAAAACCAACATCTTTACCACTTCAATGAGACACTAAGCAGTGCATTGTGACCAGCTCCAACTTCAAAGGGGTTAATTCATCTAGAGTTTGTACAGTTACTGCTAATCTTCTGCACTATGAAATAACAATGGGGTCTATTCAGTACTTTTTCTGTCTTTTTTCATTTTCATGCCATTGGCAAAATTCCCTATGTATCAGTGGCAGATTAAAGCTGCTTTGAGTTAGAGGTATTGTCAGTAGAGGAACTGGGTCGTGCCTTTGCGTTATTCATCCTGTACATTTCCTGTAATGTAGAAAATGTACAGAAAACCTAATATAGGCTTCAGATCGGCATTAAGTCATTCTATGAGGATGACTTATACAATAGTCATTTTTGAGCAATGTATGTGGCATATTACATTCTATTAACATTAATAAAAATTACCATGTCTTCCATGACTAAGATTTACTCTGCTGCAACCACACCAAAGTAAAATAACTAATTGCTGTTAATTTTTTCAGCTTGACTCAGTTATTGTCGTATTCTCCTAATTTATCCAGGGTAAATGCACTCCATTCATTTTTATTTAATTTCATAGTTGTGGAAAATTGCAGCAATTTAGGCATCTACATCTCTATCACTTAATTCTTAGAACTTAGAATTGCTATTTAAAAACTTAGAATTGCTATTTTTCCTAGAGTTAAGGCTGGGGATTAAAGGGATTAGCGAAAATGTGATTCTAGAGCTGTTTAAGTGTATTTGGCACAGAAAAGAGGCAAGGGCTTCTTTATTAGACCTAGAAAAATCTCACATCTCGGAGCTCTGTTTCTACATTTATATTTATCCAGGCACACACTAATGCAGATCAAGCATTAATGTACACATTTTTTCATTATGTGGTTGATATGCTTTCACCATGTGAAGCATTGACAGTGTAAATATAATGTAAACCCTGCTTTCCTAGTGTGTGGTACACGGGTAGTGGCGGTAAGTACATCTGATCTTTGGCAGTGCCTCCATCCAGGTCTTCTCTCAGGCATTGTCACTTGACTATTGTATATACAAATCTGTCAGGTAGCAACCTGGTGAAACCCCATCAGCCCTGTCCTTGTCCAATGAAAACACATGTGATACATAAAAGCATGCCGGCGTGTTTATTATGGGGATAGCGTGTGATGGAGAAATAAATGATCAGTAACGGGAGTGTGACAACAGGAATAACACTTTCAAATAAACACAGTATAAATAACACAACTTAAAAGTCACTTAAAGTGACTTGGGTCACTAATGGTGTTCAACAATAAAAAGGGGCATAACATCAGGGCACTAATCTCACTTACCAAGCATGCACTGGTGCTCTCCGGCTCTATAACAGGGCCTTACCAACTATCAACAAATGAATGACTGTTCCCCTACAGTAAGTTTACACACACACTTACACACATTCTCAGCTAGTTCCCCCATATTAAGGCCTCACTGTGCATAGTGTATACAATGGGAGCCAGTTGCATTTATTTACACAATTTCACAGGTGCAGTGAGTGCTCCTACAGCACAGTTCCCTCTCGCTCTCTGGGTTTGCACCATCTCCAGAGGTGCAGTCACTGGACCTGCATTTTCCTGTAAATAAATGCAGCCTAATTTATTCACTTCAGAAGATGACCTGGTGCCCAGCTGCTTTCATGCCCCACTTCACCTGTCTCATCTATTCATACTTGTTCTACTTAAGGATGAGCGGGCTCGGATTTTCTAAATCCGAACATCCTCGAACAGTGCAGATCCGAGCCCGATCCGTCATAATCCCGCCGTCTGATCTCGCGAGATTCGGATTCTTTATATTCCCCGCTTGCCGCCGCCATCTTCACACGGGCATTGATCAGGGAAGAGGGAGGGTGTGTTAGTGGTGTCCTCTGTCCTGCTCATTCCTGTGGTTCTGTCCTGGTCAGTCCAGTGGTGGTGTCCTGTGCTCTGTCCTGCTCAGTCCAGTGGTGCTGTCCTGTACTCTGTCCTGCTCAGTCCAGTGGTGGTGTCCTGTGCTTTGTCCTGTTCAGTCCAGTGGTGCTGTCCTGTGCTCTGTCCTGCTCAGTCCAGTGGTGGTGCTGCCATTATTCCAGTGGTGCTGTCCTGTGTCCAGTACAGTGGTACTGCTATAGAAGTTCACTGATCCTGCACTATAAATCCATTGGTACTGCAATATAATAACTACATTCACTGATCCTGCAGTATAAGTCCATTGGTACTGCAATATAATAACTACGTTCACTGATCCTGCAGAATAAGTCCATTGGTACTGCAATATAATAACTACGTTCACTGATCCTGCAGTATAAGTCCATTGGTAGTGCAATATAATAACTACGTTCACTGATCCTGCAGTATAAGTCCATTGGTACTGCAATATAATAACTACGTTCACTGATCCTGCAGTATAAGTCCAATGGTACTGCAATATAATAACTACGTTCACTGATCCTGCAGTATAAGTCCATTGGTACTGCAATATAATAACTACGTTCACTGATCCTGCAGTATAAGTCCATTGGTAGTGCAATATAATAACTACGTTCACTGATCCTGCAGTATAAGTCCATTGGTACTGCAATATAATAACTACGTTCACTGATCCTGCAGTATAAGTCCATTGGTAGTGCAATATAATAACTACGTTCACTGATCCTGCAGTATAAGTCCATTGGTACTGCAATATAATAATAACTACGTTCACTGATCCTGCAGTATAAGTCCATTGGTACTGCAATATAATAACTACGTTCACTGATCCTGCAGTATAAGTCCATTGGTACTGCTGTATAACTCCAGTCCAGTGGTACTCTCCTGTGCCGCATATAGTTTTTAAAGGCTTTGCCGAGTGTGTGTGGTTTAGGGGTACGCTCTCTTGTGCTGCATATAATGGAGAACAAAAATTTGGAGGATAAAGTAGGGAAAGATCAAGAACCACTTCCTCCTAATGCTGAAGCTGCTGCCACTAGTCATGACATAGACGATAAAATGCCATCAACATCGTCTGCCAAGGCCGATGCCCAATTTCATAGTAGAGGGCATGTAAAATCCAAAAAGCCAAAGGTCACTAAAATGATGAAAAAAAGGAAATTAAAATCATCTGAGGAGAAACGTAAACTTGCCAATATGCCATTTACGACACGGAGTGGCAAGGAACGGCTTAGGCCCTGGCCCGTGTTCATGACTAGTGGTTCAGCTTCACACAATGATCAAAGCCCTCCTCCTCCCCCCTCTAAAAAATTTAAGAGAGTTAAGCTGTCATCAACAACACAGCACACAACTCTGCCTTCTAAAGACATGGTATCACAAATCCCCAAGGCGAGTCCAAGGGTGTTGATGGTTGCGAAGCCTGACCTTCCCATCACTGTACAGGAAGAGGTGGCTCCTTCCACCATTTGCAGCACGCCCTCTGCATATGCTGGAAGGATCACCCAAAGTGCAGTTACAGATTTGGATAATGAAGGTGTCAATGTTGTACACTGGGAGGAGGATATTGATGTAGCTGGCGCTGAGGAGGAACTTGACATGGAGGATGCTGATGTGGCTATCTTAAATGAGGCACCAGGGGGGGGAAACAGTTGTTGTCCAAAAGCCCATCATCATGCCTGGTCAGAAGACCAAAAAATCCACCTCTTCGGTCTGGAATTATTTCTATCCCAATCCGGCCAACAATTGTATTGCCATATGTAGCTTATATAAAGCTGCAATAAGCAGGGGAAAGGATCTTGGCCACCTAGGGACATCCTCCTTTCTACGTCACCTTAAGACCCTTCATAATTCAGTGTTTAGTTCAGGAACTGTGGCTAGGACCGTCAGCAGTCCAGGGACACATAAATCCCTTGGTCCCGTTGTATCCACACCAGCAACACCCTTCTCGTCAATTTCCTCCTCAATCTGGATCAGAGATAGTCCTGCAGGCCATATCACCGGCATGACTGAGTCCTCTTCAATCCGGGATTCTTCCGCAGGATCCTGTAGCGCTACGCGTACTACTGCCGCTGCTGCTGTTGCTGCTCGGAGTCGGTCATCTTCCCAGAGGGGAAGTCGTAAGACGGCTACGTCTTTCACAAAGCAATTGACCGTACAACAGTCGTTTGCCATGAGCACGAAGTACGACAGCAGTCATCCTATTGCAAAGCGGATAGCTGCGGGCTTGACAGCTATGTTGGTGCTAGACATGCGTCCGGTGTCCGCCATCAGTGGAGTGGGATTTAGACATTTGATGGAAGTATTGTGTCCCCGGTAACAAATCCCATCTAGATTCCACTTCACTAGGCAAGCGATACCCGGGATGTACAGAGAAGTACGAAAAAGTGTCCTCAGTGCTCTGAAAAATGCGGTTGTACCCACTGTCCACTTAACCACAGACATGTGGACAAGTGGTTCAGGGCAAACTAAGGACTATATGACTGTGACAGCCCACTGGGTAGATGCATCGCCTTCCGCAGCAGCAGCATCAGTAGCAGCATCTCCGAAACGCCTGCTCATTCCAAGGCAGGCAACGTTGTGTATTACCGGTTTCAGTAAGAGGCACAACGCTGACAACCTCTTAGAGAAACTGAGGGAAATAATCTCGCAGTGGCTTACCCCACTTACACTCTCCTGGGGATTTGTGGTGTCGGACAACGCCAGCAACATTGTGCAGGCATTACATATGGGCAGTTTCCAGCACGTGCCATGTTTTGCCCACACAATAAATTTGGTGTTGCAGCATTATCTGAAAAGTGACAGGGGTGTGCAGGATATGCTTGCGGTGGCCCGCAAAAATTGCGGGACACTTTCGCCATTCTGCCACTGCCTACCGAAGACTGGAGCAGCATCAAAAACGCCTGAACCTACCCTGCCATCACCTTAAACAAGAGGTGGTGACGCGCTGGAACTCCACCCTCTATATGCTGCAGAGGATGGAGGAGCAGCAAAAGGCCATTCAAGCCTACACAGCCACCTACGCCATAGGCAAAGGAGTGAGGATGCACCTGAGTCAAGCGCAGTGGAGACTGATTTCCGTGTTGTGTAAAGTTCTCCAGCCGTTTGAACTTGCCACACGAGAAGTCAGTTCCGACACTGCCAGCTTGAGTCAGGTGATTCCCCTGATCAGGCTGTTGCTGGAGAAAGTAAGGGAGGAGCTGGTAAAGCATTGCGATTCCACAAAGCATGTAGCTCTTGTGGATGAAGCCTTTTGTACGCTTTGCCAGGATCCGAGGGTGCTCAGTCTTTTAAAGTCAGAGGAATACATTCTGGCCACCGTGCTCGATCCTCGGTTTAAAGCATATGTTGTGTCTCTGTTTCCGGCGGACACAAGTCTACAGCGGTGCAAAGACCTGCTGATCAGGAGATTGTCATCTGAAGAGGACCGTGACATGGCAACAGCTCCTCCTTCATTTTCTTCCACACCTGTGGCTGTGAGGAAAAAAGCTGAGATTTCCTGGCGGGGATGCAGAGAACATCTGGTCCGGACTGAAGGACCTGCCAACGATTGCTGACATGTCTACTGTCACTGCATTGGATTCTGTCACCATTGAAAAAATGGTGAAGGATTACTTTGCTAACAGCATCCAAGTAGACATGTCAGACAGTCCTTACTTGTAAAGGCAGGAAAAAAAGGCAGTTGGAAGCCCCTGTACAAACTGGCTCTATTTTACCTGAGTTGTCCCCCCTCCAGTGTGTACTCCGAAAGAGTTTTTAGTGCAGCGGGGAACCTGGTCAGTGAGCGGCGAAGGGGGTTGCTTCCGCAAAATGTTGAGAAGATGATGTTCATCAAAATGAATTATCAATTCTTCAATGAAGACCAGAGATGCCCTCCAGAGACTACAGAGGGACCTGTGATTGTGGAGACCAGTGGGGACGAATTGATAATGTGTGAGGATGAGGAAGTACACACTGAAGGGGGCGGGGAATCAGAGGATGAGGATGAGGACGACATCTTGCCTCAGTAGAGCCAATTTACTCTGTACAGGGAGAGATGAATAGCTTTTTTTGTGTGGGGGCCCAAACAAACCAATCATTTCAGCCACAGTAGTTTGGTAGGCCCTGTCGCTGAAATGATTGGTTTGTTTAAGTGTGCATGTCCTTTTTCTGCAACATAAGGGTGGGTGGGAGGGCCCAAGGACAATTCCATCTTGCACCTCTTTTTTTGGCATTATGTGCTCTTTGGGGCCTAGGTTTTCAAACTGCCATCCTGTCTGCCACTGCAGTGCCACTCCTAGATGGGCCACGTGTTTGTGCCGCCCACTTGTGTCGTTTAGCTTAGACATCCAGCTACCTCGGTGCAACCTTTTGGCCTAAAAACAATATTGTGAGGTGTGAGGTGTTCAGAATAGACTGGAAATGAGTGGAAATGAATGATATTGAGATTAATAATAGCGTATGAGTGAAAAAAAAATTTAAAAAAAAAAAATCAGAACCCAAAACCCAAAACCAAAAAACCCAAAACCTTGAGAGGGGTGTTTTGGCAAAACACATTAGAATCCAAAACCTGAAGGTAATCAGAACCCAAAACACGAAAATAGGCCGGTGCACATCCCTAGTTCTACTATAGTACATCTGTATGTGCAAGGAACTCTTGCTTTCATTACCTGACACCCATGGCCACACAAGGTGGCAGAGTCTGAGTTACAGCCAGATGGTCAACCTAAGGGCATCACCAGGCACTACTGTAGGAAATCTATGCAAATTAGGAGTTACAGTTGTATACCCTTTACCAGTAATTAAAGAGGGAATACAAAGTCATATCTTTGCATACAAACATAGTGTTCAAAATTGAACAAGCATTGTCTGCCTCTGTAAGATAATACTTAAAGGGGTTCTGTTCCTAAAAGTAAGAACCTGTGGATGGATCACAGAGAAATAGCAGGACTCAGCCTTGCTGTGCACTCGAACACTGGCTCCTCTTTTCATCCCCTGTGACCATTTTAAAAGAACTGTTCCATGACCCTCCCTCCCATACAAGACTTGTGCTGGATGTAAAGGGGAGAGATTGATTATAATATTGTATTTCAAGCTGCAACTCTAACAAATATCTCAGGTTGTCAAATCACATTATAATAAAGGAATAGACTGTATTGAACTACTGCACATTTCATTATACAACTATAAACTTATGTATAGAAGAAAGAAAGGGGTTTTCAAGCAGTTCATTCTCCTGCATCAATGAGATGATATATAGATAGATAGATAGATAGATAGATAGATAGATAGATAGATAGATATGAGCAGAGATGGTGGAACATGGTAAGTCCAGTAAGTGCGACAGGAAAGCAGCTTGCTCACTGGGGCGCTTCGCTCCGCCAGAATGCCTGCATAGGAAAAGTATATATCTATGGTACGGGTGTTGTGCCCCCTTATATTCCCAGGCCCTACTCTAAGGCTAGTTACACACTACAAAAACGTTCAACCAATTTGTTATCACTAACGAGTTTACGAACAACTGAAGTTCTAATAAGTCTGCCGATTCACATGTACACTTTGTACATAATTACCTTTAGATCTATGCTCTTCATCAGTCATAACCACCGGCTGAATGGATGACAGCAGCTCTTGTTTTGAATAACAATCCAGCATAGTGTTGGGTAATAACACTGCTTCAGAGTAACCTGACTGTGTAAGTTCAACAGGACACCCAGTGCCCCAATGCCCGCCACGACAGAAATACCTTCCTTTACCCAGCTCTCGTATCAAAGTGCTGCCTGCCATCTGCTCTATTCCCCATATCCTGCACTCCAATGTAGGTGATAGGTGTTGCGGTCTCCTCTTCTGTTTCAGACAGATCAAACACCACATACCTAGCCAACAAAGCTACACTATCGGTCCACACCATATCTGCTACCAGGCTGAGGCATTCATATATATCACGCTGCGCCCAAACCCCCAAATCCACCTCTCTTTGAGGAGGACTTCTGTCACTCTGGCTTTGACAGCGCAAGTAGCGAGCCGGGCAGGCTCCCACATCACCAAGAGATTTTTCAGAATGAAACATGCACACATGGCAAGGACCCATGAAGAAGTAAGACGCAGAGCAAGATAAAGAATAACTGCACAGAAACATTGTATCAGACAGCAGTTACAATGGGTAATAGAAGCAGGGATAAGAAAATATACAGCAGTTATACTGAGGTGATAAAGACAGTGGAATATGATAAGAGGAATATACGGAAATTACAGTGAGTTGACAGATACCAAGGATCATGATAAAGAAGTGGGACAATGTCAGCAGACACACAAGGTGGATGAGACCTGTCACACTGATATCCACTATTGTAATAAGACCTTTCACACTGAGATCCACTATTGTAATAACACCTGTCACACTGAGATCCACTATTGTAATAAGACCTGTCACACCAAGATCTGCTATTGTAATGAAATTGATCCCACTGAGATCCGCTATACTAATGAGACCTGTCACACTGAGATCTGCTATTGTAATGAGACCTGTCACACCGAGATCTGCTATTGTAATGAGACCTGTCACACCGAGATCTGCTATTGTAATGAAATCGATCACACTGAGATCTGCTATAGTAATGATAGTAATGAGACCTGTCACACTGAGATCCGCTATAGTAAGGAGACCTGTCACACTGAGATCTGCTATTGTAATGAGACCTGTCACACCGAGATCTGCTATTGTAATGAGACCTGTCACACTGAGATCTGCTTTTGTAATGAGACCTGCCACACTGATATTAGTTATTTTAATGACACCTGTCACACTGAGATCTGCTATTGTAATGAATCCTGTCACACTAAGATCCGCTATAGTAATGACACTTGTCACACTGAGATCCGCTATAGTAATGACACCTGTCACACTGAGATCCGCTATAGTAATGACACTTGTCACACTGAGATCCGCTATAGTAATGACACCTTTCACACTGAGATCCGCTATAGTAATGACACCTGTCACATTGATATCTACTCTTGACCAACAGTCGTGCGAGTGTATAGAGATTTGCAGGATCGGAAGGTGGTTGGAAAGAGATTTTTAAACAGAACGAGCAAACAAATGAAACGATGATCGGTACTTTGGAATGACTCTCAAATATCATGTAAGTATACACACTAATGCAATATCGTGCTAAACAGTGTTTGGCCCAATAACTGGCTGAAAAAACTCTAGTGTTTACCTAGCCTAAACAGAGTGGGTATCGGAACAAGCATGGATAAATATATAAGCCTGCAATGGCAATAATATCATCATACAATTTATATATATATATATATATATATATATATAAACCGATTTGAGGGCTCTGTCTCGCCATCTCAAACAGGACAGAAATTTGGTCATGAAAAAATTTGGGCCCTGCACCTGGAACTGAACTGCTCAATGAAGAATAATTTTGGGCCCTCTTGGCATCTCTGGTCGATTGGTACCATGATGTAAAAGAAGAGTGTAAAAAAAAGAGAGCCTTGCATGCAGTCACTTGTAGAACTACAAGACCCCAGTACATACTTGCACTACATGTTTGCGCTATAAGTATTCACCCCGACACTAAATAAATAATAATATATCTCATGCTAATAATCTAAATAGTAGTGCCCTCGACCCTAATTATGTAATTAGTTTTGCCCCCGATCCTAGTAATGTAATTAGTATTACTCCCATTCTAATAATGTAATTAGTATTAGTACTAATTAGTATTCTGATTGCATTACTAAGAGTGGGGGCAATACTTGTTAATGAACCCCTAGAGTGCAATGCAAGCATAAGAAAAAGCTGTACGCAAGTGTAGGTCATACTTGACAACATTTCGCTGAGCCCTGGGGGATGCCAGACAGGGGGCATGGTGGGAGGCCGAAGCCACATGCGTCATTTTGGTCCTGCCCCTTCAACAAAATTGATATTATGTCGTGACGATTCACCTTTAAGTGGGCAGGATGCTGGAGAATTGCCTGCTGTCCTAAGAGTATGGGAGACCTACCCGGATTCCGGGAGTCTCCCAGACTTTCCAAGTATGATGTAGGTGTATGTTCGGCGTGCAAAATGCTTCCAGGTCTCAATGAGTAGCAGATGTAATTTCTAAACAACAGACACATCCTTGAAATAATTACGTCCAATTGGCAAATAAGTACAAAAAACGTTTATTTTTTTTATGAATGTAATTGCTGTAAAGCATCATTGCATAAAGATTACATAAACTTGAATATGTCCCAGTCTGAATTCATACACAATTGCTCGAACATGCCTTTACTACATTGTACATGCATTTTGCATCCCATGTTAAGTCTCTTCAGGCATAACGAGCCGTAAGGGCCAAAAATTCACAGGTCTGAATAGTCATAATAGCCAATAGCCATAGTTTCATACGTTCCCTTTCTGAGAATACATAGTGCAAAATTACGCATAGATACGCTAGACAAATGGGTGTATGTCTCACACTTAATCAGGCCCTAGATGTTCCATTCACATATCTCACATATCTCATGAGCTGACAGGTTGTTTTTAAAAGCTTTTTTAACCCAAATACTTCCAAGTAGATATAACTCCTCTCCTTGTGGCCCTATTCATTTACTTGCTTGGTCAACTGGCACAAAAACTCAAAATCTGGCAACTATGTTAGCTCATATTTTGAAAATTTAGGCGCTTTTGTATTTTTTACACTTTTTTTATATCTTTCCCTCCCATTGCGACCAATATTTTTTCATGTCTGCGTACTGTATTGACCAGGAGTGTAAATATGTATATATATATATATATATATATATATATATATATATATATATATATATAAAAGCCTAGCGGCGTGTGTTAGTGTGTGTGTGTGTGTGTGTGTGTGTGTGTAAAAAACTATTTTCTCAGAAAGGGCTCATCCAATTGACCTGAAATTTGGTATACTGACATTATTTGACAAAAAAATTATAATAGTGAAGTCAGTTAACTTCCATCATTCCCCCTTCCCCCCGTGGGAGGGGTAGTAAAGGCTAAATTTACCAGTTGAGGGCTCAAACTCTTGACCGTGTTGGTATTTATTTACCAGAGCCTGTGTTTGGTCATGGACAATTGTATGTCGCATTTTTGCGAGTACGGAGAAGCAGTGATGTGAAAGTGCAGGTTATGTATACTGGCCTTCAAGGAAGACTGATTGAGCACAGCGATAAGGTGTTTAGCAGAAACGTTGTGTATCGAGAGGTTTTAGAACAGTAAGATGATGGAGATTAAGGATGTGGCGATGAAGATGAAGGATGAGGTGATGGAGAAGAATGATGAGGTGGTGACATGTGGACAAAACGTTAAAAAAGGGCGCTTACGTCGGGAAGTAACGCTCTTCCCCTGAGGAGGCCTGGCCTAGCCCCAAATGCATGACACCTTAAGTAGCTTGATTTGACTAGAATGCATGAGTATCATGCACGGGTTAACTTGTGTGTATGTATATATATATATATATATATATATATATATATATATATATATATATATATATAAAAACAAGACTTGTTATTATCAAACAGACAAAGAGGTAAGAGGGCCATGCTTACACTCTATAAGAAAATTGGAGTTTGATATATAATTTTGAGTGCCGCTGATTGTATATTAGTCAAGCCTGATTGCAATAGGAAAAAGTGCACTGTGTGGCTATATGAATCCAGGCACACAGCAATGTTAGTTTGGGGTTGATAGGTTGTTTGAGTATAGAAGAAAAAAAAATGTAAGCTTTGAGTGAACTGTTTAGAGGGGTCGTAACAGGTAGAATAGCCTAGTGTAGATAGGAATATGGTTTGGGAATTTGATAAACTTGCCTGAAGAAGTGGGTTTTCAGTAAAGATGGGAGGGCTCAATTTCCTTGGAACCAAACCCACCCGAACTTTGGGGTTCCAAGTAGTCGGCTCGGTACTCTCGCGTCTATTAGGATTCCAAAACGAGGCAAAAAGTCATTGTGACGTCGTCGGATCTTGGATCTCGTGAGTTTTGGAATCAATAAATACCCGCCTCCACAGCGATCTAGCAGCATTTCAGAGAGGGACAGAGAAGGGTTAGGTCACAGTATAGAGCAGGCAAAGTGATAGAGTAGAAATAGGAGAGTGGTAATTTTTCTGAATTTGCACTACAAAGTGTTTGGGCTCTCATATACACCCTTATAAAAGAGATGAATTTTCTGAGTGCTAAAATCCTGATATAGCACTGTATTTTTCTGAATTTACACTACAAAGTGTAGGGTCTTATTAAAATGGATTCACAGCAGTACACAGATGAGCAGGAGCAGCAAGCAGTTGCTGCCACCAGTCTTGATGGTAGTTATCCCTGAACGTCATCTGCTAAGTCTATGTAAAAGTACATAGTCTTTTGAAGTCAGGGGAAAAAAATCAAACAAAAAAATACCTTTTACTGTGTTGAAGAGAAAAAGAGCTGTAATGCAGGAAAAGTTAACTGGCGATAAAAAAAAATTGCCAACATAACATTCTACACACGCAGTGGCAAAGAAAGTATGAGGCTTTCGCCTTTCTCTATGAGTACGAGATCTAAACATGTTACTGAGGCTTCTTCTTGTAAGGTCACTCGTGCAAAAGAAAGACCAAGTAATTCGGAGTCCAAAAGTGGTGCACAACTACTGTTACATGTGAAAGCCGAGCTGGAAGAAAACAGTAAGTCATTAGAGGAAAATGTATGCTCAGAATCAGAAATGACACCAATCCCTGAGGAGAGTCCATCCACGAGTGGTATGTCTAATCGTGACCATTCTGATAGTGTACCCAAAAAGAAGGGCCCTTTCAGCATTTCTGCTGATGTGTGCCTGAACAGCCCAAGTTGCATCCACTTGAGGAATTCCACTTTGGAATTGGAAGAGGATGAGGGGGATATTTGTGTATCCGATGAGGGCACTAATGAGGATGTTGATGAGGATGAGGTTGTTTGTGTAAGTCCTGCACCAGTGGAAGCAGTTCTGGTACGTGACAAGAAGAAGACCATTGTCATGCCTGGACATAAGACCAAAGAAGTCACTTCTTATGTGTGGAATTATTTCTACCCAAATCCAGACAACAGTTGTCTAGCTATGTGTACTGTATGTAAAGCCACGGTCAGTCGAGGGAGAGACCTTAAGCATCTTGGATCCTCATCCATGTTACGCCATTTGACGCGAGTTCATGGCAAGGTGTTGGGAAAAGCTGAAAGTTATGGTAAAAAAATAACAACAAGCACTCCATTATCAGCTATGACCCTTCTCTCATCTACATCCAGATGCCTGCAATCTACACCCACAACACCATCCTCATCAATGTCCTCAGTAGCGATTGGAGTTATCCCTGCATCCAACTTGGTAAGGATCGATGACTCCTGCACTATAATTGATTCTTCTGAAGAATTCTTGAGTGTTAGTCCCACAGCTGCTGCTGGGGGTGAATCTTCCTTCCATAAGCAGCCCAAGAAGAAGAGCACTAGTACTTTACAACAATTAACTGTGAAACAATCTTTTGCTAGAGGAAGTATGACAGCAGTCACCCAGTCGCAAAGCGGATCACAGATGCCATGGCGACTATGCTAGTGTTAGATCTGCGTCCAATATCCACTATAAACACAGCTGATTTTTCACAATTAATTGATGTTTTGTGTACCCGTTACAAAATTCCATCGCAACACCATTTTTCAAGTAAAGCTATTACTCAACTGTACCAGAACGTTCGCAAAAATGTACTAATTGGGCTCAAAAATGCCATTCTACCCACTGTACACTTAACCACAGATATGTGGACAAGTGGAAGTGGCCAAACCAAAGATTATATGACTGTGACAGCCCACTGGGTTGGTCATTCGCCTTCACAAGCAGGAACAGCAGCAGCATGTACACCACTACGTAACATTTGTCACAGGAAGGTCACTCTTTGTATAACCGGCTTCACTAACAGGCATAAAGTTGATAATTTGTTACGAAAACTAAGGGATGTCATTGATACATGGCTTATACCACTTGGACTCTCCCCAGGATATGTTATTTCTGATAACGCCAACAATATTGTGCGAGCATTACAGCTGGGTGAATTCCATCACATTCCTTGTTTTGCTCACACAAGAGCAGAGCTTCTTGAAAAATAATCATGAGGTGCAGGAGATGCTTTCGTAAACTATCTGGACATTTCCGGCATGTAGGAGATTGCAGCAGCTACAAGAGCAATTTAATTTGCCCTGCCACCAACTGAAGCAAGAGGTGGTAACAAGGTGCAATTCCACCCTGTATATGCTTCTGAGGATGGAGGATAATCGAAAAGCCTTCCACCCTTACTCCACAAGCCATAACATTGGGAAAGGAGAGGGAATGTATTTTACTCAAGCGCAGTGGAGAAAACTTTCCGTGTTGAGCAAGGTGCTGAAACCACTCAAAGTAGTCACCTGTGAAGTAAGTTCAGACACTGCTAGCTTGTGCTAAGTCATTCCCTTTATTCAACTTTTGGAAACGCAGCTTGACAAACTGAAGGAGGAGATGAAAGAAAGCAATTCCGCAAAGTATGTTGTCCTTGTAGATCAAGTACTTAATTCGCTTCGCAATGATCTAAGAGTTATTAAAATCTTGAAGTCAGATCACTATGTTTTTGCGACTATGCTTGATCCTAGGTTTAAGACCTACATCGATTCTTTGCTTCCAAATGACTGAGATCAGAACAGATGCAAGGAGCTCTGGGTCAGGAAGTTGACCGCTGAACTGGTCCTTGGCTTGACAACGTCTCCTACTTCAGTTTTTTTTAGGCAGCTGCTGCTCGTAAAAAATTGCACTTTCCAAAGAGAAGCAGGGATGACGCAGGTGGCAGACCGCAACAGTTTGACATCTGGTCTGGTTTGAAAGATTTTACCAAAAAAAGTGTGACCTCGGCCATAACTCCATCCGATCCTACTATTAACATGCAAAGGATGGTGGAGGATTATTTTAAAGAGTTCATTGAAATCGACATGTTAGACAGTCCCTTTCCATACTGGGAGGAAAAACAAGCCATTTGGAAACCCATGTACAAACTTGCTTTGCAATACCTAAGCTACCCACCCTCCAGTGTGTACTCAAAGAGTTATCAGCACAGCCGGGAACCATGTCAGTGATCGACGTAGGAGGTTACTTCCTAAAAATGTATAAGAGATGATGTTCATCACAATGAACTACATCTTCCACGAGGAAGGCCTTCACCGGCAAACACATCCAAGTACTGACACTTCTGTAATGGCGGATTCCAGCGGAGATGAATTAATAGTCTGTGATGATGATGTACACACTGATGAGGGTGAGGATGATGCTGAAGATGATGACGACATCATCTTGACAGTGTAGAATTCACTTCACAGCACTGTGGGTCTGGCATGCCTTTAGGGCATTGATAGCTGGTTTAGTGGGGGCCCAAACAAACCAAGCACTTCAGCCACAAAAGTGTCAGCCCTTGTCGCTGAAGTGCTTGGTTTGCTAAAATGTGCATGTCCTTTATAAGATCCAACATATGGGTGGGTGGGAGGGCCCAAGGACAATTTCATCTTGCACCATTAATCTTTCCTGGCACTGATGTGTATTTCTGCCATTACTCTAACAAGCCCATTGTTAGCTTGTTTAGGGAGGGCCATGTTGGACTTGCACTTCAGCCACAAAAGTGTCAGCCCTTGTCGCTGAAGTGCTTGGTTTGCTAAAATGTGCATGTCCTTTATAAGATCCAACATATGGGTGGGTGGGAGGGCCCAAGGACAATTTCATCTTGCACCATTAATCTTTCCTGGCACTGATGTGTATTTCTGCCATTACTCTAACAAGCCCATTGTTAGCTTGTTTAGGGAGGGCCATGTTGGACTTGCACTTCAGCCACAAAAGTGGCACTCCTTGTGGATGAACTGCTTGGCTTGATAAATTGTACATGCTACCTCTCCTAAAATTGAATGTAAATGACTGGAAATTAGGGTTAGTGAGGTTAATAATAATGTAGGTACAAAATAATACTGAAATTATGTGATTTTACCCCAAAAAAATGAAATTTAGTAAAAAATAGCTAAACAAAACCAAAACCAAAACACGCAAGAGCGTTTTTGGCAAAACCACAGCCCGAAGGTAATCCAGATCCAAAACCAAAACACGGGGGTCAGTGAGCATCTCTAGTTTTCAGAAAACACTTGACTGTTTGGAAGCTAGGTGAAAGTCTTGTTGTATGGAGATTGTATGGATTTCACAGAATAGTTGCAGCCAGAAAAAAGTCCTCTAACTAGGAATGGGAGCAGGTAATGATTGTGGATGAGAGGCGAAGATCTTGGGCAGAGCAGAGAGGTTGAATTGAGATATATTTTAGAACAAAGAAAGGGAAGCATGTCGGTACAGTTTTGTTAATGTCATTGTATGTTAGTAGAAGTATTTTAATTTTATATTGGAATCGGTAAATTACAGTCTGGAATAATATCCAAAAAAGATATAAAGGACTTCTTGGGCAATATGAGAATAGATGGATTCCTACCAGATTACACAGATGTCAGTAGTGGTACATATCATTGTAAGTCTTAGGAAGTTCACAATGTTGCTTCCAATTAGGTGATAAATCTTGGTAGTAGGATTCCCATATGCACTCCACAAGCCTTCACATCGCTTAACATTTGTGTAATCTGGCGGGAATCCATCTATTCTCATATTGCCCAAGAAGTCCTTCTATATTTTTGGAATATTATCTGCTATTGTTTTTAAATATTTTTAATTAAAGATCTATATTTTATTAATGGTATCACAATAGATTTTGTTTTATTTTTCTATGGTTTCCACTCACATATCGATATGGATGTATCAGCTCATTATAAGGATCACTAAAGAATGTTTTTGCAACGCTCTCATTGATATGGAAAGCTTGTGAGCACAATCACACGAGGGTGTGGTGAAGGCAGAAGATATCAGAACACTAGAAGAAATATAGTCATATTTATATACAAGGCTTATATTAATTTATTTTTAGTAAATGCACTCCCTAAGGGGTTTTTTTATATCACAAATTGATTTTCATGAGACCATCTACTATCAATATGCACAGATTCATATGAAATGATTTAGATATTTCCACATGCAAACAGTATCACGCAATGGTTGTGTTTGTATTTTTTGTTTTTTCACATTGTTTACTGCATTGGAAATGAAAATATGCGGTAATTCAACACGTTTCATTGAAGCGGGAATCAGATCTTCACCTATCATATAAGTATTTTTTCACTTATTTTATAAATGTAATTAACACTATCAGCGCTTGAACGTTTATTCACTTCAAATTTAAGTCTTTCAATAAACTGTCAATAAACTTGGAGAGAGGCATGGGAGCAGGGCCAGATTAACCCGGGGGCTTTCTGGGCTAGAGCCCAGGGGCCTCGGGCATCTGGGGGCCTTTGAAACTATTTTAACTTGATTTTTTAAATTTTATTTCTGTGTACAGCCGGCATTTATCGGGTCTGGGGCGTCCCCGCCCCCGGTTACGACTGTCAGGTCATGGAGAATGGCAGGCATCTAACAGCAAATGTTATGCTGTTAGCTGCCTGTTGTCTCTGTAGTGCTTCTTCCGCGGTGCGGATTAATCTTCTTACTGAGGAGAGCTATTATATTATGTTGTATTTTATTTATATATATATATATATATATATATATATGGGGGGGGGTCACAGTACCCTTAGCCTGGGGGCCTCCATTCCCTTAATCCGGCCCTGTATGGGAGTTGAGAGATGGGATGGTAATCTGAGGGAAAGTATAACAATGAACAGGTTCTAGGCGCTTGTAAAGGAGTGTAAAGAGAGTTTAATAGTGGTAAAACTTCATAAACAATGTGTTCCG
This sequence comes from Mixophyes fleayi, assembly GCF_038048845.1. NCBI lineage: Eukaryota > Metazoa > Chordata > Amphibia > Anura > Limnodynastidae > Mixophyes > Mixophyes fleayi. The sequence goes on from NC_134402.1 coordinate 169,596,206, forward strand.
GCCGGAACAACAACAGCATATAATGTTACTGTAAATGTAATAAATATACACACATGCAAAGGGCATTGATAAATAAAAACAATTGCTCTTAATGCATCAAACTCCAATTGAATTGCACACAAGTTGGTAACTCACTGTGGAGTAATGGGTGTGGAAGTACAAAATTAGGTATATCACTTTGGAGATTGTCCAATGTTTGTTAATAACAATAGGCACATGCAATGTGATCACAGGAACAAATCTAAGAACACCTGGCGGCTCCCAAGATGCGGAGATGCCACAATGTCCACAATGAATCAATAGCAAACCCGCAATGTTCCCCGATAATATCATATGATAAATGTGTGCTGAGTGCTGAGAGAAGTATGATGCAGATAGTGACAGCAGCAATGGAATGGAGATGTCCGGAGTAGCTGATACATGCTAAATCCTCACTCCTTCTCGTTACAGATTGAAGCTGAACAGAAGAGGGGGTGGTCCCGCTATGGGGGGACGTGTACACGCTGCAGACTGGTCTCCGTAAATCAGATTTAGCGGAAATAGGAGGACCCAGAGTCGGTCTATGCACTGATACTCTGTCGGGCACTTACTTACCAACGGAGGTAAGCGTTCAGTTCGCAATTAACATTTGACAACATTGCAACAGACTGCGGGACCATCATTGAGAGCCCATCTAAATCAAGATTTGCAGACATTCCCGCACTACGTGAGTAACTGTGCCACTTCAGACTTTTTTCTTTTTGGCCGCATTGTATGTATCAGCTACTCCGGACATCTCCATTCCATTGCTGCTGTCACTATCTGCATCATACTTCTCTCAGCGCTCAGCAGGGCCGGATTAAGGGAATGGAGGCCCCTGGGCTAAGGGCGCCTCCATTCCCCCGTGAGGCCCCCAATGTGAGCCACCCGCTGCCCCCCCATACCCCGTGAGGGCCCCCCCCAAGCGCTTACCTGTCACTGTAGTCTTCCGTCCCCGGCACGCTGTAAGCTCCTTACTGAGGAGATCTCGCGAGAATTCACTCGCGAGATCTCCTCAGTAAGCAGATTACTGAGCGCCGGGGACGGAGGACTACAGTGACAGTGCTCAGCAGCATTGATCGGGCTGGGGGCGCCCCCGCCCCCGGACCGATCAATAATGCTACTGAGGACTTTGAAGGGCCCCCTGGATGCCCGAGGCCCCTGGGCTATAGCCCAGTTAGACCTCGGGTTAATCCGGCCCTGGCGCTCAGCACACATTTATCATATGATATTATCGGGGAACATTGCGGGTTTGCTATTGATTCATTGTGGACATTGTGGCATCTCCGCATCTTGGGAGCCGCCAGCTGTTCTTAGATTTGTTGCTGTGATCACATTGCATGTGCCTATTGTTATTAACAAACATTGGACAATCTCCAAAGTGATATACCTAATTTTGTACTTCCACACCCATTACTCCACAGTGAGTTACCAACTTGTATGCAATTCAATTGGAGTTTGATGCATTAAGTGCAATTGTTTTTATTTATCAATGCCATTTGCATGTGTGTATATTTATTACATTTACAGTAACATTATATGCTGTTGTTGTTCCGGCCGGAACACATTGTTTATGAAGTTTTACCACTATTAAACTCTCTTTACACTCCTTTACAAGCGCCTAGAACCTGTTCATTGTTATACTTTCCCTCAGATTACCATCCCATCTCTCAACTCCCATACAGGGCCGGATTAAGGGAATGGAGGCCCCCAGGCTAAGGGTACTGTGACCCCCCCCCCCCATATATATATATATAATATATATATATATATATATATATATATAAAATACAACATAATATATTAGCTCTCCTCAGTAAGAAGATTAATCTGCACCGCGGAAGAAGCACTACAGAGACAACAGGCAGCTAACAGCATAACATTTGCTGTTAGATGCCTGCCATTCTCCATGACCTGACAGTCGTAACCGGGGGCGGGGACGCCCCAGACCCGATAAATGCCGGCTGTACACAGAAATAAAATTTAAAAAATCAAGTTAAAATAGTTTCAAAGGCCCCCAGATGCCCGAGGCCCCTGGGCTCTAGCCCAGAAAGCCCCCGGGTTAATCTGGCCCTGCTCCCATGCCTCTCTCCAAGTTTATTGACAGTTTATTGAAAGACTTAAATTTGAAGTGAATAAACGTTCAAGCGCTGATAGTGTTAATTACATTTATAAAATAAGTGAAAAAATACTTATATGATAGGTGAAGATCTGATTCCCGCTTCAATGAAACGTGTTGAATTACCGCATATTTTCATTTCCACTGCAGTAAACCATGTGAAAAAACAAAAAATACAAACACAACCATTGCGTGATACTGTTTGCATGTGGAAATATCTAAATCATTTCATATGAATCTGTGCATATTGATAGTAGATGGTCTCATGAAAATCAATTTGTGATATAAAAAAAACCCTTAGGGAGTGCATTTACTAAAAATAAATTAATATAAGCCTTGTATATAAATATGACTATATTTCTTCTAGTGTTCTGATAACTTCTGCCTTCACCACACCCTCGTGTGATTGTGCTCACAAGCTTTCCATATCAATGAGAGCGTTGCAAAAACATTCTTTAGTGATCCTTATAATGAGCTGATACATCCATATCGATATGTGAGTGGAAACCATAGAAAAATAAAACAAAATCTATTGTGATACCATTAATAAAATATAGATCTTTAATTAAAAATATTTAAAAACAATAGCAGATAATATTCCAAAAATATAGAAGGACTTCTTGGGCAATATGAGAATAGATGGATTCCCGCCAGATTACACAAATGTTAAGCGATGTGAAGGCTTGTGGAGTGCATATGGGAATCCTACTACCAAGATTTATCACCTAATTGGAAGCAACATTGTGAACTTCCTAAGACTTACAATGATATGTACCACTACTGACATCTGTGTAATCTGGTAGGAATCCATCTATTCTCATATTGCCCAAGAAGTCCTTTATATCTTTTTTGGATATTATTCCAGACTGTAATTTACCGATTCCAATATAAAATTAAAATACTTCTACTAACATACAATGACATTAACAAAACTGTACCGACATGCTTCCCTTTCTTTGTTCTAAAATATATCTCAATTCAACCTCTCTGCTCTGCCCAAGATCTTCGCCTCTCATCCACAATCATTACCTGCTCCCATTCCTAGTTAGAGGACTTTTTTCTGGCTGAAACTATTCTGTGAAATCCATACAATCTCCATACAACAAGACTTTCACCTAGCTTCCAAACAGTCAAGTGTTTTCTGAAAACTAGAGATGCTCACTGACCCCCGTGTTTTGGTTTTGGATCTGGATTACCTTCGGGCTGTGGTTTTGCCAAAAACGCTCTTGCGTGTTTTGGTTTTGGTTTTGTTTAGCTATTTTTTACTAAATTTAATTTTTTTGGGGTAAAATCACATAATTTCAGTATTATTTTGTACCTACATTATTATTAACCTCACTAACCCTAATTTCCAGTCATTTACATTCAATTTTAGGAGAGGTAGCATGTACAATTTATCAAGCCAAGCAGTTCATCCACAAGGAGTGCCACTTTTGTGGCTGAAGTGCAAGTCCAACATGGCCCTCCCTAAACAAGCTAACAATGGGCTTGTTAGAGTAATGGCAGAAACACACATCAGTGCCAGGAAAGATTAATGGTGCAAGATGAAATTGTCCTTGGGCCCTCCCACCCACCCATATGTTGGATCTTATAAAGGACATGCACATTTTAGCAAACCAAGCACTTCAGCGACAAGGGCTGACACTTTTGTGGCTGAAGTGCTTGGTTTGTTTGGGCCCCCACTAAACCAGCTATCAATGCCCTAAAGGCTTACCACTATTAAACTCTCTTTACACGCCTAGAACCTGTTCATTGTTATATTTATACTTCTTGTTTGGGAGTTTTAGGGATCTCCCTATTCATTTACAGGTTTATTTCTTGGCTGCTATACATATTTGGAGTAAGCGCAACCCATCCTCCTTTTATATAATCTGAGGGAAAGTTTGAGTCAGAATTAGTTTTTTCAGAGGCATAATAACTGTATGCTTGACTAATGATGGAAAAATAGCAATGAAAGGAGCTATTTTGAATGTTATACATGGCATAAGGCCACTGGTGAGAAATGGTATTAGAATATGGGTAGTGGTAAAGCATGACAAGTGAATCCTTTTCACTAATTGCTGTGTAGGGGTTGAAGTGCTAAAGTTATAGGTTTGATATATAGGATTACCTTTAAACCAGAAATATAGTATCAAGTATGTATTGTTCTGTGTAAGTGTAATGTCAGAAACTTAATGTAATGTTTGGGTTGGGAACGTGTTAATGGGGACGAGAACCCCAACACGCTTCACACCTACACGAATATTCTGATTGCAGCAAAAAACAAATCCAATATAAAGAGACTTAACCTGAAAACCGAAGATCCAGCTTTCCGACAGCAGCGCATGCAGACAGGCAGTCATTCCGATGAGGCAGCTGTCCGGCACTTCACTTTCACGCCAGTGCACCGTACATTAATGTTAATTTAAAGTGGCAATGTCTGGACTAGAGATGGTCACTGACCCCCGTGTTTTGGTTTTGGATTCGGTTTTGGATCTGGATTACCGTCGTGTTTTGGTTTTGGTTTTGGTTTTGCAAAACCGCCATTGCGTGTTTTGGTTTTGGTTTTGGTTTTGTTTGGTTTTGTTTTGCTATTTTTTGGGAAAATCCATGTTTTTGGGCCTAAATTAACCCAATTTAGTGCTCCAACTGTTTTAGAGACAAGTAATCTAATTGTTGAGGTAATAAATCATCCAAAAAAACAGTTTAATTCTTCGTTGGTAGGCCTATTCTACACACAAAACAGATTGTCTTCCTCTCCATCTATGCATATTGGCAATGCAGCCATCGTCTTTGAATGTATATTACACCCTACACTTATAGTTAAATATGTAAAGAAATGGAAAAAGCCAGTTTGGTTTCTGTCTCTCAAGGCCCCCCTCCACTTGTATAAAATACCAAAATATTCAGCCATTATAGACTGTACAATATTAATTGACATGGAGAAAGCCAGTTTGGTTTCTGTCTCTCTAGGCCCCCCTCCACTTGTATAAAATACTAAAAAATTCAGCCATTATAGACTGTACAATATTATGAAAAATGGACAAAGCCAGTTTAGGGTCACTCTGTCTATGACACCCTACCCTTAAGGATAAATTGCCCTAACAGCAGCCTTTCAAGATGGTATGTGATATGGAAATGCCACAAGTCCCTTTCCTCTTTGGGGGTAGATTGCACCCTACACTTACATAGAAAGTTTTAAAAAGATGTTATCGGCATCATCTTCAGCTTCATCCTCACCCTCATCAGTGTGTACGTCATCATCACAGACTATCAATTCATCGCCGCTTGAATCCGCCATTAGAGAACAGTCAGTGCTTGGATGTCTTGGATGGTGAAGGCCTTCCTCGTGGAAGATGTAGTTCATTTTTATAAACATCATTTTCTCCACATTTTTGGGAAGTAACCTTCTACGGCGATCACTGACTAAGTTCCCTGCTGTGCTGAACACTCGTTCAGAGTACACACTGGAGGGTGGGCAGCTTAGGTATTGCAAAGCAAGTTTGTACATGGGTTTCCAAATGGCCTGCTTTTCTTCCCAGTAAGGAAAGGGACTGTCTGACATTTCCATATCAACTACCTCTTGAAAGTAATCCTCCACCATCCTTTGCATGTTTATACTCATATTGGATGGAGTTATGGGCAAAGTGACACATTTTTTTGAAAAATCCTTCAAACCAGCCCAGATGTTAAATTGTTCTCGTCTGCCCCGTGTCTTCCCTGCTTCTTTTTTGGAAATTTAATTTTTTACGAGCAACAGCTTGAGAAAGTGAAGGAGGACACGTCGTCAAGCCGAGGCCCAGTTCAGCGGCCAACTTGCTGAGCAATAGCTCCTTGCAAAAGTTCACATCTCGCTCATTTACAAGTAAAGACTCAATGTAGGTTTTAAACCTTGGATCAAGCACAGTGGCCAAAACGTACTGATCCGAGTTCAAGATCTTAATAACTCGAGGATCATTGTGAAGCGAATTAAGTACTTGATCGACAAGGCCAACATACTTTGCTGAATTGCTTGCTTTCAGCTCCTCCTTCATTTTCTCAAGCTGCTTTTCCAATAGTCTAATTAAAAGAATGACTTGGCTCAAACTAGCAGAGTCTGCACTGACCTCACATGTCACAACTTCAAATGGTTTCAGCACCTTGCACAGCACTGAAAGGATTCCCCACTGTGCAAGAGTGAAATACATCCCCCCTCCTTTCCCAATGTCATGACTTGTGCAATATGCTTGGATGGCTTTGCGCTGTTCCTCCATCCTCTGAAGCATGTACAGGGTGGAATTCCACCGAGTTACCACCTCTTGCTTAAGTTGGTGGCAGGGCAAGTTAAACTGCTCTTGGAGCTGCTGTAATCTCCTACATGCTGTGGCTGAATGCCTGAAATGGCCTGAAATTTTATGGGCCACCGAAAGCATCTCCTGCACCTCACGGTTATTTCGTAGGAAGCTCTGCACCACCAAGTTGATGGTGTGAGCAAAACAGGGAATATGTTGGAAATCACCCAGCTGTAATGCTCGCACTATATTGTTGGCGTTATCTGAAATGACATACCCTGGGGAGAGTCCGAGTGGTATAAGCCATGCATCAATCACATCTCTCAGTTTGCGTAACAAATTGTCAGCCGTATGCCTGTTAGTGAAGCCGGTGATACAAAGAGTGGCCTGCCTGTGACAAATGTTACGTAGTGGTGTACATGCTGCTGCTGTTCCTGCTGGTGAAGGTGAATGACCAACCCAGTGGGCTGTCACAGTCATATAGTCTTTGGTTTGGCCACTTCCACTTGTCCACATATCTGTGGTTAAGTGAACAGTGGGCAGAATGGCATTTTTCAGCGCAATCTCTACATTTTTACACACTTTTTGGTATAGTTGTGGAATAGCTTTACGGGAGAAATGGTGTCGCGATGGAATTCTGTAACGCGGACACAAAACCTCAATTAACTGTGAAAAACCAGCTGCGTTTATTGTGGAGATTGGACGCAGATCTAACACTAACATTGCAGCCATGGCGTCTGTGATTCGCTTGGCGACTGGGTGACTGCTGTCATATTTGCTTCCCCTCGCAAATGATTGTTTCACAGTTAATTGCTGAAATGTAGGACTGCTCATTTTATTCACCTGCCTCTGGGATGACGATTCACCCCCAGCAGCAGCAACAGCAGCAGCAGGACTAACGCTTTCTTCAGAGGAATCAATAATAGTGCCGGAGTCATCCAGCCTTAAGTGGGATGCCGGGCTAACTCCGAGCGCTACTGAGGATATTGATGAGGATGGTGTGGTGGGTGTATTTTGTAGCCGTCGGTATGTCGGTGAGCGGAGGGTCTTAGCTGATGAGGGAGTGCTTGTATTCTTTTGGGAAGAACTTTCAGCTTTTCCCAACACTTTGCCATGAACTCTCGTTAAATGGCGTAACATAGACGAGGTTCCAAGATGGTTAAGGTCCCTCCCTCGACTGACTGTGGCTTCACATACACTACAAATGGCTATACAATTGTTGTCTGGATTTGGGTAGAAATAATTCCACACATAAGAAGTGGATTTTTTTGTTTTATGCCCAGGCATGACAATGGCCTTTTTCTTGTCACGTGCCAGAACTGCTGCCACTGGTGCAGGACTTACACAAACAACCTCATCCTCATCAACATCCTCATTAGCGCCCTCGTCGCCTACACAAATCTCCCCCTCATCCTCTTCTAATTCCAAAGTGGCATCCTCAATTTGGGTATCACCGGCTACACTCGGGCTATTAAGGCACACATCAGCAGAATGCTCACGATTAGACATCCCACTGTTGGATGGACTCTCCACAGGGATTGTTGTCATTTGTGAATCAGAGCAAATATTCTCCTGTAATGCCTCACTGGTATCTTGCAGCTCAGCTTTGACGCGTAACAGTAGTTGTGCACCAATTGTAGCCTGGGTAACTTTTTGGGATCTGCCACTAATAGCCAAAGGTGAAGGCCTCATTCTCTCTTTGCCACTGCGTGTGTAGAATGGCATGCTTGCAATTTTTTTTTTATCGTCACTTAACTTTTGCTCAGTTACACTTCTTTTTCGCTTCAATACAGTAAATTTTTTTTTGGTTTTTGTTTTTTGCACTAATTTGAAAACACTCTGTTGTTTGACATCGCCTTGGCCAGATGACGTACTGGGAACACTAACATCAGGACTGGTGACAGAACCTGGTTGCTCATTTAGATCATATGTGGACTGCTTTGAATCCATTCTGAGCGCAAACCACTGGGGAGTGCTAAAAATTATTGAGTAGATACTGCTGACAGATATGACTTTTGACAGCCAGAAATATTAATGCACAATTAGGGAGGACACCCCAAAAACACTGAGGAGTGCTAAAAATTATTGAGTAGATACTGCTGACAGATATGACTTTTGACAGCCAGAAATATTAATGCACAATTAGGGAGGACACCCCAAAAACACTGAGGAGTGCTAAAAATTATTGAGTAGATACTGCTGACAGATATGACTTTTGACAGCCAGAAATATTAATGCACAATTAGGGAGGACACCCCAAAAACACTGAGGAGTGCTAAAAATTATTGAGTAGATACTGCTGACAGATATGACTTTTGACAGCCAGAAATATTAATGCACAATTAGGGAGGACACCCCAAAAACACTGAGGAGTGCTAAAAATTATTGAGTAGATACTGCTGACAGATATGACTTTTGACAGCCAGAAATATTAATGCACAATTAGGGAGGACACCCCAAAAACACTGAGGAGTGCTAAAAATTATTGAGTAGATACTGCTGACAGATATGACTTTTGACAGCCAGAAATATTAATGCACAATTAGGGAGGACACCCCAAAAACACTGAGGAGTGCTAAAAATTATTGAGTAGATACTGCTGACAGATATGACTTTTGACAGCCAGAAATATTAATGCACAATTAGGGAGGACACCCCAAAAACACTGAGGAGTGCTAAAAATTATTGAGTAGATACTGCTGACAGATATGACTTTTGACAGCCAGAAATATTAATGCACAATTAGGGAGGACACCCCAAAAACACTGAGGAGTGCTAAAAATTATTGAGTAGATACTGCTGACAGATATGACTTTTGACAGCCAGAAATATTAATGCACAATTAGGGAGGACACCCCAAAAACACTGAGGAGTGCTAAAAATTATTGAGTAGATACTGCTGACAGATATGACTTTTGACAGCCAGAAATATTAATGCACAATTAGGGAGGACACCCCAAAAACACTGAGGAGTGCTAAAAATTATTGAGTAGATACTGCTGACAGATATGACTTTTGACAGCCAGAAATATTAATGCACAATTAGGGAGGACACCCCAAAAACACTGAGGAGTGCTAAAAATTATTGAGTAGATACTGCTGACAGATATGACTTTTGACAGCCAGAAATATTAATGCACAATTAGGGAGGACACCCCAAAAACACTGAGGAGTGCTAAAAATTATTGAGTAGATACTGCTGACAGATATGACTTTTGACAGCCAGAAATATTAATGCACAATTAGGGAGGACACCCCAAAAACACTGAGGAGTGCTAAAAATTATTGAGTAGATACTGCTGACAGATATGACTTTTGACAGCCAGAAATATTAATGCACAATTAGGGAGGACACCCCAAAAACACTGAGGTGTGCTACAAATTATTTAGTAGATACTGCTGACAGATATGACTTTTGACAGCCAGAAATATTAATGCACAATTATGGGGGACACCCCAAAAGCGCTGGGGAGTGCCAAATATGAAGAAAAAATAATAAACCTCTATCCTCCTCTCTGCACTAGCGATTTTGGTTAGAGCAATTGCAAGAACAATATGGTATTCTCTGTCCCTGCTCTAATTAGCCTATGACTACACCCTGCTCTCTCCCTCTGTCAAATGGCGATGGATTGCTGTGGAGGCGTGTATTTATAAAGTTGAAGTATCGCGAGAACCGAGTCCCGAGATCCGACGACGTCACAATGACGTTCGGCCTCGATTTGGATTCGGAATGGGCGGGAGAGTACCGAGCTGCTCAGCTCGGTACTCGGATACCCAAAGTTCGGGTGGGTTCGGTTCTCGGAGAACCGGACCCGCCCATCTCTAGTCTGGACCCCGCAGGCTAAGTGTTGAAACAGTCAGCCTGCAGGTTTTAGACATTGGCACTTTCTTTTTAGGGGCAGCCATAGATTTTCTGCGGTGTAATTCCCTCTCTGGTTAATATGAGGGACTGCTTCCTCGTTGCTGCAACTTTTTTTTAACATTTGGAATGCATTATGCATTCCAAAAGCCACAACGTAAACAATCTTTTCTACCTCTGAGTGTAGAGACTGTAAACAAATAAACACATAGGGCGTGATTCATTAAGGAAATTTTTATGTAATTTTTCTCTTGGACAAAACCATGTTACAATACAAGGGGTACAAAATAGTTTATTATTTTGCACATAAGTTAAATACTGCCTTTTTTTTCCTAGATCAACTTTAAATTTCAGTGTACAAATAAGCTATCAAGTATTTGTGTGTTACATGAAAAAGCAGCCATTATTTAACTTAAGTGCAAATGAAAAAAAAAAATTTGCACCCCTTGCATTGCAAAATGTTTTTTTCCACAAAACTTAAGTAAGAAATGTTACTTAATTTCTTGCTTTACTTTCTGTAATGAATTGGCCCATATACTTTATTCAAAAAGACGACCTGGGTATATCTCTGCACTCATTGAACTGCCTCACCTGTGTTTCATCACACTGTCTTATGCAACAACCATTGTTTGCCCACACTGAACCATACACCCTTCTTCGAAGAGAGAGTAGGTCTCAGCTACAGCTGTGCATCTCACCTAAGGGCATTGCCTGGTACCTCTCTACCTCATCTATGCAAATGGGGGTTATGCTTATTTGATTTCTTTTTAATTGCAGCTACCATTTTGTTACATTTTGTTACAAGATGGTCCAAATTGTGGAACATGTATTAAAACTGGGGAAAGTAAAGATGTGGCACAGAACATAGCAGCCAATTAAATATCATCTTCTTTCCTTTAGTTTCCATCAATGTCCCCCCTGTAGTCTGTCAAAGTCGTATAATTGGATGAACGAAAGTATATTGGTTAATATGGTTTTACAGTGCGATTGCAATCAGTATGCCACGCACCACGTGGCATGGAGCGATCACGTTGTAAAATACGCATGCACACATTCTCACTCTCACATTTAGTTATTTATATATTTCATATTATAATGGTTCCATTCCCCAGTGATTTATGAGCAGATGGTATTTAGTTTATAGTTTTATATATATATATATTAAGGTTATATGTACACTTTAGGGATATTTAAGGTTCAGGTTACAGGAAACAAGTATCATTTTAATCCCCTATTCATCAGCAATTGTCCGGTTTATTCGCCGAAGAGATCGCACATTGCATACTCTAGTTAGCGATGTTAGGGAATAAATGTTTAAACTGTTACTGACTGTGTATTGTGAATAGACTAGCTTAAACTGGTTTCTGGGCAGAATTATCACCTGGAATGTTGACCCTCACCCTTGGAGGGGGTTGTTTGAACTAGCCTATGACCTGGTTACACTGGACCCTCCTGAAGCCTGGACCTATAGAAGAAAGCCACATCATCTGTATTGTTTTCTCTGTAACACTGAGCGTATATATACCAACTCCCTGGCACCAGGTAGCCAGTCATTCTCTGACCACAGTATTCTGGAGTGAAGTACTGTTCTAGCTGGATCCAGTAGAGTGCGCAGCGATCACGGCGTTATGTATATATCTTTTGGTATCGGCTGTACTGTATTATAATTAAGTATTGAACTGCTAAATTTTGCATCTTCTAAATAAATTATTTTTGTGCTTTGGAAACACAAGCAATCGCTCAGACAATGCTTATTGGAAAACAATAAAATTAGTTTAATAAGTCATTTAGGCTAATAATAGAATTCTTGGCACCTGAGACATCAAAGTATACATGTAATTGTGATTTTGAACAGGAACTTCTTTGATTTACAGTCTGATCCAAGTTTCCTTATGATATCATTTTCATAGTGTGTATGTGAGTGTGGTATGTGGTGGATTCCCAGGAATGAGGTCATGGTGCAATTCATCTCTCAGCAAGTCTTCAATGACAAATCTGTTTTCAAATATATATTGTAGATTAAAGTAACTATGTCTGCAAAATAGTTTTCCACCCATGTGTAAAGTTGTGAAAACTTGATATTTAATGTAATTTAATGGCTCTAGTAAAGGGAAATTCATGAGCTATGACCTATTTCAATAAAGTCTACAAATGAAGGTTTACTATTTTTCCTTCCATAAAACTGAAATTCATCATTATTTCTATACTGCAATAGAAAAAAAAATAGTTTGAGCGGTCATTAAGAACTAGCAGCCAGAACCAACAACAGTTCAAATTCTTAGCCTTTTACACATAACTCCTGTAGACTAATTTAATCACAGCATCCTTTAGTATACTGAAGTGCTGTTCTTTATTATAGAATGAGCTTATTAACGTACAGAGATGCTATTAGAAATGAAGAGGTCCCTCCATAACCTAACATGCAGAAGTACTCTCATTGCTACTGAGAGATTTTGACAATTGGGGACCTTACTGCAGCTCCCTATTCTTCATGTAATGAAGTACAAGTCTGCCACCACATTATAGTAGATCAGTGACGGGCAACAGGAGACCCTAGGGCCACATGTAGCCCTCTGAGCATTCACCAGCAGCTCCAGCTCCTTCCTGCTTTATTGTCAGAATTGTTTGTTAAACTTGTGAAACTTTTTTAAAATGCTTTCTGATATATTATTGCAGATAGGTGTCTCTTTCTTTGATTAAATGTTTTAACCTATTATTGAGATGGGTAGTGTGTGGCCCTTTTGAAGGTTAGAGGGCTGCACCATGCGGTTACCGATGTCTATCAGGTTTCCCATCACTGTAGTAGATTATATTTATATATAGATTACCCTATATTTTTGTAAATTCTGATTGCCTTCCTAGTTCATGCTCAGATCACTTAATATAATGATGATGCCTTTCCCCTCAATCTCTCCAGCAGAACAGCACTTCTTCATTTTACTTACTACCTGATCCATATATGATGACAAACAGCACTGTATATTTACAGTATATATCACAGGACACACAATCTGTTTTATTGCAAAGGGTCACAATCAATATTTCACTATGATTTCAATGTACAAATCACTGCTGGATAGGTCATCAATCCATGTTATACAGGGTGAACTGTCCCACCTAAATAGGGACACTTGTTAGATATGTAATTGTTTAATGTCAGTATATAGCTTTGTCCTGTCCTCAGGTCATATAAACATACATGTGCATCCATTGTACACCCAAAAATGTACTGCTGTATTGTGTATCATTAACAGTTCTTAATGATTGAAATGCCCAAAATCTGAGTTGGCGTTGTTTTTTATCTGCACAGCTGCACCAAATCACTCCCTCATCTGGGTAAAACAAAACTGACCTCTTAAACTTCTCAGTGGGGACAGCGCTATCCAATAAGCAGAGGACGAGGACGTCTCCTTGACACAGCTCTGCATATGGATTTGGCTTCATTTTTGGAAGTGCGATTAGTGTGACAGAGCAATGCAAGACATGAGGCATTCAATACAACTTCCTCCGCTGGTGGATGCTGACTTACTGCCAGCAGAGTTATCAAAATGAGACTGAACAGGACATACATATAGCCATTTTCTTGTCTGGTCTCAGCTTGTCACATCACACTAGGTGGCTGTTTTAATGAAACACTATCGGGCTCTTCAAGGGGAATCAATAGACAGCTCGTAAACCACTATATATCTCTGCGCCCCTACAATAGTGACCACTATGCCCCCCTGATGAAAACCCTGTTACCTAACATTAGAGATGCTCTGGCTCGGTTTTTGGAAAACAGAGCCCACCTGAACATTGCCGATCCGTTCCGAGTACCGAGTACCGTACACACTACAGAATTTTCCACCAACTTTTTATGCTGATCAATTTTACATCCAATCGATGGTCCGATCGCTCGGTCTATGGACTGCATACACACTAGCCTTGTTTTAGATGATAAAGGGAAGAGCAGCTGTCCTGTTAGCGACTTTTTACAGCCATATTGTCATGAGCAATGATTGCAATTTCGTACTCACTGTCGTGGATCGGTCGGAAAATTATACACACTACACAACAGAAAGGAGACTAGAAAGAAAATATTCAACAGTACGACCAACCAAATGAGGCGACAATCGTCCATTTGGGCAGACTTTTGACCATCGTGTCACTACACACACTGGCCCGACTTTGGAACGAGTGGTCGTATGTCGGCTGGTTGAGTCGATTATTGAACAAAAACCCTGTAGTGTGTACCCAGCTTAAGCCTGACCTTTCTGTTATTGTACTCATAAAGAAGCCTCCTTTCAACATTTCTGCAGATGTGTGGAGGAGCAGCCCAAATGTAGCAGGTGAAACACAAATTGAGGATGCCACTTTGGAATTGCATCAGGATGAGGGGGATATTTGGTGCCAATGAGGATGTTGATGAGGATTTTGTTGTTTTTGTAATTCCTGCACTAGTGGAATTAGTTCTTGCACGTGATAAGAAGAAGGCCATGGTCATGCCTGGGCATAAGACCAAAAAATCCACCTCTTATGTGTGAAATTCTTTTTACCCAAATCCCGACAACGGTTGTCTAGCCATATGTCGCGATTAAAAAGGCACAGTCAGTAAAAACATTCAGTAGATGTAGGGACCTTAACCATCTAGGTACCCCATCCATTTGAAGCGAGTTCATGGCAAGCTGTTGGTAAAATCTGAAACTCACACTAAAAAAATAACAACATGCAGTCCAGCATCAGCTACTTCCCGTCTCTCAGCTAGATCCTGGCACCTGCAATCTACACCCACAACACCTTCCTCATCAATATCCTCAGAAGCAATCGGAGTTAGTACTGCATCCAAGTTGCTAAGGCTAGATGACTCCTCTCGTATCCAGGATTCCTCAGAAGAAATCTTGAGTGTTAGTCCCGCTGCTGGGGGTGGATTTTCATCCCAGAAGCAGACCAAGAAGAAGACTATTAGTAGTTCACAACAATTGACTGTTAAACAATCCTTTGCAAGAGGAAGCAAGTATGAAAGCTGTCACCCAGTCGCAAAATGGATCACAGACGCCATGGCAACTTTGCTAGAATCATCCAATATCCACTACTAAAGCAGCTGGTTTTAGACAGTTAATTGAGATCTTGTGTCCCCGTTACCAAATTCCATCATGACACCATTTTACTAGAAAAGCTATTCCTCACCCTTACAAGAAGATTCACAAAAATGTAGTTATTTGGCTACAAAATCAGTCTACCCACTCTACAATTAACCACAGATATGTGGACAAGCAAAACTGGGCAAACTAAAGATTATATGACTATGACAGCTCACTGGGTTGATGATTCTTCTTCACCAGCAGGAACAGCAGCAGAATGTACCCAAGTACGTCAGATATTTCCAAGGCAGGCTACTCTGTGTATCACCGGCTTCACTAGGAGGCATACAGCTGACAATCTGTTACAAAAACTAAGAGATGCCACTACAACATGGCTTAGTCCACTTGGACTGTCCTCGGGATATGTCATTTCTGGGTGAATTCCATCACATTCCCTGTTTTGCTCACACAATAAACTTGGTGGTGCAGAACTTTTTGAAAAATGACAATGACGTGCAGGAGATGCTATCTGTGGCCCGTAAACTATCTGGACATTTCTGGCATTCGGCAACAGCATGTAGGAGATTGCAGCAGCTGCAAGAGCAATTTAATTTGCCCTGCCACCAACTGAAGCAAGAGGTGGTAACAAGGTGGAATTCCACCCTGTATATGCTTCTGAGGATGGAGGATAAGCAAAAAGCCATCCACCCTTACTCCACAAGTCATAACATTGGGAAAGGAGAGGGAATGTACTTTACTCAAGCGCAGTGGAGAAAACTTTCCGTGTTGCGCAAGGTGCTGAAACCATTCAAAGTAGTCATCTGTGAAGTAAGTTCAGACACTGCTAGCTTGAGCCAAGCGATTCCCTTAATGAGACTTTTGGAAAAGCAGCTTGAGAAACTGAAGGAGGAGCTGAAACAAAGTAATTATGCTAAGTACATCGGAAATCTTATCAAAATCTTGAAATCTGATCACTACATTTTGGCGACTGTGATTCATCCTAGAATTAAGAGCTATGTCTTCTCTTTGTTCCCAACTGATCCAGATCTCAGGAGATACAAGAAGCTCTTGATGAGCAAGATGACAGATCAAGTGTTATGTGACAGGACAGTGTCTTCTCCTTTAGCTTCTCACTCATTGGCTGCTAGGAAAAAACTTAGCTTTCCCAATTGACCCAGAGATGATGCAGATGACTTATCACAATATTTTGATATCTGGTCTGGTCTAAAAGAATTGCCCGAAAACCGTGACACCTCTGCTGTATCTCCACCTGATCCTACTTTTAACATCCAAAGGATGGAGGATTATTTTACCGACAGCATAGAAATAGACATGTCAGACAGTCGCTTTACATACTGGGAGGAAAAAAGGGAATGTGGAGATCCATGTGCCAACTCACTTTGCACTACCTAAGCTGCCCACCAGTGTGTACTCGAAAAGAGTTTTCAGCACAGTCGGGAACCTTGTCAGCAATCGGCATAGGAGGCTACTTTATCAAATTGTGGAAAAGATTATGTTCATAAAAAGGAACTACAATTTCCACGAGGAAGGGCTTTACCGCAATTACATCAAATACAGAGACTTCTGTAATGGTGGATTCCAGCGGGGATGAATTAATAATGTGTTAGGATGAGACTAAGGATGATGACAACAACATCTTGTGACATTAGAGTTCATTAATAGCACTGCTAGCTGAAGTGCTTGGTTTGTTAAAGTGTGCATGTCCTTTTTAAGATCCATCTTGCACCACTTTTTTTTTCAACTACCGCTGTGTGCCAATGTTACCTACATGTGCTATATACTGCTGTGTGCTTTGCAAAACTTAGCTTTTGCCAAGACACCCATTGATGATGCAGATGACTCAGCACAACATTTTGACATCTGATCTGGTCTACTGTAAAAGAATTGATCAAAATTAGGCACACCTCTGCCGTAACACCATCTGATCCTACTATCAACGTCCAAAGAATGGTGGAGTATTATTATTTATTTATTTTTAACACTATAAAAAGAACAGTTTTATTAAGAAAGAACAACACTGCTTACAGAGTAATGTAAGCATGAATGTCTAAATAGACGTATATATGTATTACTCAAACCTTCCATTTTGCTGCTGGTTTATCAGGATTGCGCAAAGTGTTTGTAATCTGTACTTTCCATCAAAGGTACCTAGCTATATTTTACATTTCTTGGGATTGGGGCATATTTTAAGCTCAGTGATGACCTTGCTTTTTGCTGTGAATATCAGTTGCTCTTTTTGCATTGTCTGGAACAAGATCTGATATACTCATGTCAGAATGATCACAGCCAATTTTTGGACACCTGGCGGATTTACCCTTTTGAAGTTTGTTTTCACTCATCTTTTCAGTTGCTTCTCTCTCGTATGTGTGACCACATACTTTGTTTTTCACTGGGTTCATTATCTCCAACCCGCCGGGGCACCCCTGATTGGTCTTCATCTGATAAATACACGCATCCCAGAGGGTCAGCGCTCATCGCCATGTATTAGCTGTAGAATTACCCCAGTTATCCAAGTAACGGGTGGAGCGATCAAAGGAACCATAACTGATTTAATGAGCCATTCTCAGTTTCACTGTACCGACTGTGTGCTCTGGGTGGCAACGATCTCCTCATCTTCATCTTCCAAAGCTTCGGCTGCAGGCGTCGGTGACACACCCATTTGTTTTCTCAAGTCTCTTAGCTGTTTTATAAAGTGTACATATTTATCATCCTGCCTCAGAATTAGCAATGGAGCTCTCCTCTTTGTGTGTTACCTATATAACACAGCAGAATTTGATTGCAGAATCACACCAATCCTGACTGCACTACTATTTGTATTTTTCTGCAATGAGAATTAAGCTGGGTACACACTACAGAAATTTCGACCAACTTTTTATGCCGAGCGATTTTACATGCGATCGATGGTCCGATCGCTCGGTCCATGGACTGCATGCACACTAGCTTTGTTTAGGACGAGAAAGGGAAGAGCGGACGTCCCGTTAGCAACTTTTTACAGTCATGTTGTCGTGAACAATGATTTAAATTTCTTAGACACTGCAGCGACATTTGCGGGAGATGTACGAGATACCAAAGAAATTAGCATAAAGGGCAGACCCTGCACTATAGTTAACTCCCAAAACAGCTTAAAAACAGAAGGCTACACTGTCCCTTCATTCATTCCCATTTGTAAACGTACAATGGCTACAGAACAAGCAACTGCACTTCTCCCAGTGGCGGATCCAGGGGAGGGGGCGATCGGGGCATTCGCCCCCCCTAGCAGCAAAGATCTAGGTCCCAGCCGCCGATTAAAACAGAAGGGGTGGGGCTAAGCGCGAGTGGGGGGTGGGGCTAAAGGTGGTCCAGCCAATCAGAGTGGTCCCAGCCGGCGACCACAATGGGAGGGGGCGGGGCCAATCGCGGACGGGGTTAACGCAGTCCAGCCAATCAGAGCAAAGGAGGGGCGTGATTATGCAAAATCGCCCCCGCTAAACATAAAGTCTAGATCCGCCCCTGACTTCTCCTGCTTGCTGTGGCAAGAAGACTGCTGGTACGGAACCAAAGAGAAAGAAGGAGAAAGAATAGATCTTGTTGGAGCAAAGATTGGTTCAAGAGGAGAGACACGTTCTGTCATATGCCCCTGCTTCAGGAGATACGGGACAACAACCCAGATGATTTCAAGAATTTTCTTCGTATGAATGATTCAACTTTTCAGGTACTGCTCCAACTTGTAACCCCTCTCATCCAAAGGGAGAACACCCATTTAAGGAGACCCATTCCGCCAGAGCAAAGACTGGTGGCAACACTACGATTTTTGGCAACAGGGAGAACACTTTCAGATCTTAAATACAGTACGGCTATTTCACCTCAAGCTCTTGGCATGACAATACCTGACACCTGTGATGCTATCATCAAAGTTCTCAGTGACCAGTATATGAAGGTTGGTGAAAAGAAATAGTATTTATTGTAAAAATAGCGTTTTACATATTAACATATATAACATTGTAAAAATACATTTAACTTGGAATGTGCAAATCATAAATTGTTAGGACCAGAGCACTAGTTTATAAATGTTGGTAGTGCAAAATTTCGCTTGTGTCCATACCAGGTGTGTCCCCAACGTAATGTGGCATCCTTACTGATGGTAATGGTGTGGATGTCATACAAGGTTGAGACATGCCGCTTTGTCCACCCATGGACTGAAATGTGTATGCTTGTTTGTGTCTATGGTTAGTTGAGGAAAGACATGTGTCCAGCCACAAATCTTCAGCAGTAGCCCTACACATGAGGTCGCACAGCAGCCGTTCCATTTCAGTTTGTATGCGCTTGCTACTACTTCTCATTTTGCTAGCTATTGTTGATGCGAGTAAATCAACTGTGTCCTGTTCCTTTCTTTGTGTTATCAGACTGTTAGCGCAATCAAGCATCCTTTCTGCTAGTGCATCAGTTTCTTGTATTTCATTTATTCTGCGTCTCTTTTGCTTCTGATTTATTTTTGCTGGTGTATCACCTTGGGTCACATCTTGCTTGTCTGCAGTAAGCTGGCTTTCACGTGGAGTGGGATTAATTGTTGTAGCATCCGGGTCTTCAACTTCCAGCAAGAGCCCATCAGACAGTAGTGCAGGCTGAAAAAGAGCAAACGAATGAGGGGATGTAATTGCATGCATGTTCAAATGTAAACTATTTACACATCTTTATGTTTCAGTTTCCATCGACAGAAGCAGACTGGAAAGGGATAGTGGAAGACTTTGAGAGACTATGGAATTTCCCAAATTGCGGTGGTGCTATTGATGGCAAACATGTCCGAATCATGCCACCATCAAACAGTGGATCTTTCTACTACAACTACAAAGGGTTTTTCATAGGGGTGTGCACCGGCCACTTTTGGGGTTTTGGGTTTTGGGTTTTGGGTTCTGATTAGCTTCAGGTTTTGGGTTCTGATTGGTTTTGTCAAAACACCCCACTAAAGGTTTTGGTTCTGATTTTGGGTTTTGGGTTCTGATTTTTTTTTAAAAAAGCATAAAAAGTGCTAAAATCCCTATTTATTTTTTTTTTCACTCCTACACCATTATTAACCTCAATAACATTCATTTCCACTAATTTCCAGTCTATTCTGAACACCTCACAATATTGTTTTTAGTCCAAAAGGTTGCACCGAGGTAGCTGGATGTCTAAGCTAAGCGACACAAGTGGGCGGCACAAACACGTGGCCCATCTAGGGGTGGCACTGCAGTGGCAGACAGGATGGCAGTTTGCAAGAGTTTGCTAGAGGTGCAAGATGGAATTGTCCTTGGGCCCTCCCACGCACCCTGATGTTGTTGAAATAGGACATTCGCACTTTAACAAACCAATCAGGAACAGTGAACGTACTTTAATCTCTGGTACTAATATTTCTAGACTGCAGGAACAGTGAACGTAGTTTAATCTCTGGTACTAATATTTCTGGACTGCAGGAACAGTGAATGTAGTTTAATCTCTGGTACTAATATTTCTGAACTGCAGGAACAGTGAACGTAGTTTAATCTCTGGGACTAATATTTCTGGACTGCAGGAACAGTGAACGTATTTATATATTGCAGTACTAATATTTCTGGACTGCAGGAACAGTGAACGTATTTATATATTGCAGTAGAAATTTTTTTATACTTTTTTAATAAGTTTTTTATAATTTTTTTTAATTATTTTTGAATCATTTTTTTTATTTTTATTTTTATTTTTTTATGATTTTTTAATAATTTAAAATAACTATGGACTTAGCAGAACAAAGCACAGGACACAGCACCACTGGACTCAGCAGGACAGAGCACTGGACAAAGCACCACTGGACTCAGCAGGACAGAGCACAGGACAAAAGCACCACTAGACTGATCAGCAGGACAGAGCACAGGACAAAGTAACCACTGGATTAAACAGGACAGAGTGACAGGACACAGCAGCACCACTACAATACAACCTCCCTCTTCCCTGATCTGAGCCCGACTGAAAAAGGCGGCCGCAAGCGGGAAATTTATACAAACCGAGTCTCGCAAGATCCGACGCGAGGATTTGGCGTCATAGCCTCGGTTTCATCGGAAATACCTGAACAGTGCTCGGATCGCCGTCGGATCCGCACTGTTCAGGTGGGCTCGGATTGCGCTAATCTGAGCCCGCTCATCTCTAGTTTTTCAGCATTATTTTAATGCCCATAGTGGATGCGAACTATGAATTCCTATTTGTGGACATTGGAAAAAATGGAAGAGTCTCAGATGGTGGTGCATTGGAGCATACTGCCTTCCATAACAAACTAAAAAACAATGCCCTAAACCTTCCATCGCGGAGCATCACAAAATATGGATTAAACTTTGTGTTTGTGGCAGATGACGCCTTTGCATTGCACAATAATGTATTAAAACCGTACCCTCAAAGAAATATGACCATTGAAAGGCGTATATTTAATTACAGACTGTCACGTGCTCAGCGTGTCGTTGAAAATGCCTTTGGGATTCTAAGCAACAGGTTCCGAGTTTTTCATTCGACAATAAACCTGTGTTTGGACAAAATC
This sequence comes from Mixophyes fleayi, assembly GCF_038048845.1. Classification (NCBI taxonomy): domain Eukaryota; kingdom Metazoa; phylum Chordata; class Amphibia; order Anura; family Limnodynastidae; genus Mixophyes; species Mixophyes fleayi. The sequence continues at coordinate 169,618,050 of NC_134402.1, forward strand.
ATCAAAGTTGTGATGGCCTGTTGTGTTCTGCATAACTTTCTGGGGCGTAAAAGCAACAGTGGACGTACCCCTCAGGTCAATGTGGAAAGTAATGCCGAGGACATGGAGTTAGTGGGCTTAACACCATTAGAGTGTGGACACTCTAAAAACAGTAGTTTAGTGGCAAAATGAAATCGTGAGGCCTACCTTACGTATTTCAACGGTGATGGTGCCGTGCCATGGCAAAATGATTGTATATGACTATTTATATACATGTTATGCATTGTTGTTGTGTTGTTGATTGTTTGAACATTAATAAATCTGTTACATTACAACATCATAATGTACTGTACTTACTGTGCCGCTTGCAGGTATATCATATGCTTGCTCTACCTCTGGGGATGAACTGCTTTTGGATTTGGCTTTCCACAAACATGGGTGAGCCCTGTAGGTCTCAATAAATCCTTCATTAGCATTTCTTTCATATGTCATTATGATTATCTGTTTGGGTATAATAAAAAGAAATATAAGTCCCATTCGTGCTGTAAATTACACCAATGCAAGTACACATGTATGTATCAATCAGAAATAGCTTACCGTATATGTGAACGAATGTACAGCTCTGAAGAATCGTAAAATCCCTTCATATGTAATGGTCATGAACGGGTTACAGTTATAGAAAAAAAACACTAATACACAAGGTTATTATACACGAATAGGCTTCACCCACAATACGCCATTCTCTAAACAAACGCCCATGTCTGAGTGTATAAAATTATAGAGGAGCCTGTCTGGCGCCGAGGAACGTGAGAAGATAGAGAATAAAGAGAAGGTGTTAGTGGGGGTTGAAGCAATGGAGACGGAGACGCAGGCACAAATGGTGCTGGAAGGCCAACAAATGTAGGAAAAGTTACAGAGGGGGATGGAGATGCCCAAGAAGAATGTACTGCAATTAAAAGAGCAAAGTCAATGAGCCCAAGAGAGATGGAGATGATGGTAAAAGTACTGGACCAGTACGACTACGACTGTCAAAAGCGAAAGTACAGAAAAGTGAATAATAGAAAGGAATTGATAATGCAAAAACTACTGCGATTACTGAAGGAAAAACTTGGAAAGAAAATAAATAAATTCCAAGTCCAGAAGAGGTGGTCGGACCTTAAAAATAAAGAGGCAAGGAGACTGGAGCGAATCCGTAAAAACATTAAAAAAAAGTGAGTAGCCCGTTTAGTCGTGTAGTGTACCTGTTTGAAGGACTTTATGTATTTCATTCTACTGTCACATGAACCAATGCAAACGTATGATTATTGTTTTGTCAGAAGCAAGAATTAACGGTGACAAGGCCACTGTAGATACCACCGATGTAATAACACCTGTTATCAAACAAGAAAAAATAAATGTGCCAGAGGGACCACAACACAAACTGATCTCGAGTAGTGTGCAAGGTGAGCACATTTCTGGTGTTGGAATAAAACTTGTATTAACTTTATTACAGATATAGAAACGAAATGGTAAAACCTTTGTATTTTCTTGCTTCATAGATACCATCGTTATATCAGACAAAAGTTCGGAAGAGGGAAAAAATGTCGCCAAGCTCTACGATCATTTTAAAAAAATGAAAGCCAATATTGCGAACATTAAGAGAAAAATCAAAAACCTTGATAATACTTTTGATGACATGTATATGTTGTTTGCAACTGTTGTGCCACAAACCAGTAGCACCCTTTCACTGTAATACTCATTTTTTTTCACGTTTCATATTGTACTAGAGAAATTTTATATTGCTATTTTTTTTTACCAGCAATAAAACTGTTGCGTTAACACTGTGTGGTTTATTCAGAGTATTTTAGACATATTATGTAATAAAGGTTAATATGGCGTTATATAACTTTCATAGTTTTGAAACTTTATAAAGGTTAAATGAGAAATGAATGCCAACATAGTGTAGTGCTTTATACACGTGTAACGGTCTACAGCCAGACAGGTGCAATACACATCTATACAAAACACAAGCATGTGATGTGCGGATTCCGCACCACGTGGGACTGGGATTGACATAAGAAATTAACATACACACGCCCCCCAGGTCGAGGAAGTATCTGAGGATTGTCGTGGATCTGTCGGAAGTCTATACACACTACACAGCGGAAACGAGATTGGAACGAAAATATTAAACGGTACGACCAACCAAATGAGGCAACAATCGTCCATTTGGGCAGACTTTCGACCATCGTGTAACTGTACACACTGACCAGACTTTTGAACGAGCGGTCGTATGTCGGCTGTTTCAGCTGATTATTGGACGAAAACAGTGTAGTGTGTACCCAGCTTAAGAGTTACAACCCACTTGAGAATAGGTGAGTTTTTTAAAGCTGGGTACACACTTATGCAATCTTACTTCAGATGCAATTTCTGTAACGAGTTAACAAATGATTGAAAGTCCTGATGAGCATGCCGATTTATGCGTACACACCTTCACAATTTACCTTCAGAACTGTGAGTTTCATCTCGACGAAAACAGTCTAGTGTGTACCCAGCTTTACCAATGGAGCTCTCCTTTTTGTGTGTTACCTATATAACACAGTAGAATTTGACTGCAGATTTACACCAACCCTGGCAGCACTAGTATTTGTATTTTTCTGCAATGAGAATTAGCAATGCAGCTCTCATTTTTGTGTGTTACCTATATAACACAGTAGAATTTGACTGTAGAATTACATGAACCCTGACAGCACTAGTATTTGTATTTTTCTGTAATGAGAATTAGCAATGCAGGCAGGGCCAGATTAACCATAGGGCTAACTGGGCTACAGCCCAGGGGCCTCGGGCATCCAGTGGGCCCTTTTAAGTGCTCAGCAGCAGTACTGATCAGTCCCGACTGAGCACTTTCATTGCGGTCCTTCCCCGGCGCGCTGTAGTCTCCTTACTGAGGAGTTCTCATGAGTCTCACTCTCACGAGATCTCCTCAGTAAAGAGCATACAGCGCGCCGGAGAAGGACTGCAATGCCAGAGAAGGAGGTAAGCGCCTTGGGGGCGGCTCGGCTCACCGGGGGGGCAGCTCAGATCACGGGGGGGGCTCTCATGGGGGAATGGAGGCCCCCTTAGCCCAGGGGCCTCCATTCCCTTAATCCGGCCCTGAATGGAGGTCTCCTGAATGTCACTGTAGACTTTCTTGAACAATGCTACCCCCTCCTCTTTCAATTCTATCTACTTGGCTGACCAACTGCTCTTCACAGTGTGCTACCCCTTCTGTGTCTCTCTTTCAAATGACGCTAGATCGCCGTGGAGGGTGATATTTATAGATTTCAAAACTCACGAGATCCGAGATCCGACAACATAACAATGATGTTTTGCTTCGTTTTCGATTCCGAAAAAGCGCGAAAGTACAGAAAGTTCGAGTGTGTTTGGTTCTCGAGGAACCGAGCCTGAGCATCTCTAGTTTTTAGGTTATGACTAAATATATCTTAATTTAATGTTATTTTTTATTTATACTATAGGAATATAACCCATCTGTATTTCAGAAAGAGTTTGGGGTAAATATATGAACGTCTGGTTTAGTCAAATCACAGATTTTCAGCGAGTTTATCAGCCCTATTTTAAACAGCAATTTAATTAAAGACTAGGATTTGCCTGACTCTCCCCCCACCTCCCAGAACAGAAACAGAGCTGGTACTAGGTAAAGTTTAAAAATAATAATAATAATAATTAAAATGCCTATATTTCTAGTGGGACTTGTTCAATGGTAAAGCACATATGCAGGCATACTAACCACCTAATGGACTGTTTAAAATGATAAAAATAATCATTTTAAAATTCAAAAGCTCGACATGAACCAGCACTAGATAACTTGGGCTTGTCTCCACTACAACAACCAGGAGTCCTTCTGCTAGCTGGTCACCACAAGTAGGACGACAACAACAACAAAAAATAGTGTGCCTACCCCATCAATGTCAAGATGAAAAGGGTTGGGGATCCTTCTGAACCCTGTGTGCTGTGTGGCCCAGAGTAATTAATAAGATTGTGAGCTCATTTCTTCTTCCTTAATCTGTTGTAATCCAAATGAAAAATAGTCGTCCTGATTTGCCTAAAATGCAGCAAATAAATGTGATCTACTGGAGAATAATGCAACCCCATCCCCTGGCACAAAATAGTGATAATTCTACCAATCCCCACAAGAATTAATGGGAGAGTATCCATGTGTAAATGAAACACTATAGCTGGTCACCACTGCTTTGTAAACAGGGACAGGGCTGCCTGATTCTCCAATTGGTGTTGCTGAATTTTGGGCAAATCAGGAACGTTTTGTGAATTATTTTACTAATCAATTCACCGGAAATCAAACTAATGACCAAAATCATGATTTATTCCACAAACCAAACTACAGGAGTTTCGCTAATCCTACCTGTATTTCTTTATCTATTGTCCACAAAACGCAAGAGAGTCTCTATTTAAGGCACATACCTAATGACAGATTCATCCAGGAATAGAAATAGTTGAGTACTTCAAGATAGATGAGGTATTTCTAGTATCTGTTCTTAAGCATTTTTTCTACTAAGATATTTAAATTCCTGCCATTCTTTTCTGCTGTATTATGTTACAATATGGTGACTAATACTATAATCCAGTAATTTTCAACTTCTTTCATATGGAGGATCAGGTTTTTCTGGTTATATTTTGTAGAGATCCACAGAAAATATAAAGTATTGCTTTGGACTATGTCCTGCTGTATTACTCTTCCTTTCCTGGGGTATCATTGTACCTTTTCCTGTCTTCCATGGGGTACTGTTGCAATGTGCACTGAAAAGATCAAATTCATCCTCTCCACGTCATTTCAACTGCTGTAGAGCAGCTAATCTTTAGAAAATGAAATGTTTAGTGTGTATGATATGAATGATTGACGCTTTAACTGTGTTTATTATTAGGCTGTAGGGAAAGATTGAATATTTCTCATTAAATAAATAGAATAGGTTACACAAAATTATCAATTATTTATCACAATGAATTATCATTATACCTCAGTCAATTATATAATTATATTCCTTAACATACTAATCTACTTTTTATTTTACACATAGCATTTAGCAATACATGCTACTATAGGACTGTCTATAATTAGCCCTTTCAATTGTCCTGAAATGAATTATAATACTTTGTGTAATTAATGTTAGCCCTTGGAAATATTTACACGTCTGCTATCTTTTTACACTGTCTCAATGCGAAGAAGAAACTGACACTTATGCTGAAGTCATACAAGGGATTATTAAAGGTGACTGTTGTGTGTGATGGGTACAGGGGCGGGCTGGGCCGGGGGGGGGGGGGAGGGGGGCATCGCCCCCCGGGCTGCTCAGTCTAACACCTGTTAGGGCCGCCCCCCCCCCCCCGGCTGCAATATTACCCATGTATAACCAGGCGGCCGCATCACTTGACAGGCGATGTGGCCGCGTCAGCGCACAGGCGGCCACATCACATGACACGCGATGTGGCCGCCTGAATGCCCCCGGGCTACATGTTGCCAGTCCGCCCCTGGATGGGCAGGCCTGCAATATTAACGCTTCTCTTATCTAGTTGCAAGTTAGCAATGAATGTGGTCCTCTAGTGGCAATCTGTGATGTATAGTATGGGCAGAACGCTCTGCTCTAAGGTGATATTCCTGTGTCTTTGTAATTGTTATCTCTGCAGTGTAGAGCAGATGCGTTGGTTTACTAATGTGGTTTCTGCAGCTCTGTGGCATAACTGTCCCTATCCTACTTTACTTTCACTCTTCCCTATCACCTATACTGCTCACTATTGATCAACACTTAGCCTTTGGGCCTACTACTTCTTTTACTCAAGCTACTCCCGGTTAATTTAGAGTTTATTCCTCCTATAAATATCTGTCACTTCTCAATTCATAGCTTACTATTTAATCAAATTAATCCTATGAAACTGGAGTAATCCTACATATTGGGAAGAACATACAAGCTGCAACTGTTTCTCCATACAACTATGATGCTTCTAAATGCACCAAACAGTTGCTGCATTTCTAGCCAAAGAAACAGCAGATTGGTGTGATAGGCGAATAGAAGCCAAGTCGGTCAGTGAGAATACTTCAAACAGCATGACAAAAGCTGAAAACAGGTTGCAGGCTGCACAAAGCAGCCTGATAGGCCGGACATGGCCTCTGGGTCCCCAGTCAGACAGGACTGCTTTAATCCATAAAAGTCCATCAGCGCCTGTGCTGTATTTAAAATTTACCATTGAGTTTACAGACAGATTCAATATATTATATATGAAAACAGAACTGTTCGCAAACTTCAAAAATGTGCCTTAGTTTTTAGTATCAACTTCTTTTTTTAAGAATTGTAAAACAATGTATTGTGCAAAAGGAAGTCTAGGTGATGTGCTTAAGTTGAAGCAAATCAATAAACTAACAGTTGATGACATAATCTAGAACTTAATATATTTTCCGCATATAGAGAACTATAACCTAGTTTTAAATATAATGCCAAAGGCTCTCCTTTTGCGTGGCTCCCACTGGGGGTCTCATGTAGAGTTGGACTTAAGCCATTTTTTGCATAAAACAAGCATTTCCATAGTGTGTATTGACACTAAAGATGTATGCATATGTCTGTAGGCAGATTTGGCTCATCTTACATATACAACTTCTTACACTTAGAGAACAGAACGGGGAAGAGAAGGGTAAGCGCCGGCTAAATTCAGTAATTGTAATTAAATCAGTGGTGGACACATCGCCAGAAACAGCTGTCGGCAGGAGTATCTCTTACGAGTGCACAAGCCCTGATGTGAAAATTCGCCCTTATGATGATGTTCATCAGCATCAGCATGGGCCTTTGCGGTGTAAAAGAAAAGAATTAAAAAATAGATACTTTTAAAAAAACAATGAGCATCCCTATCTCAATAAAAGTAATCCAAGCTCCATCACTCATAGGCTGGGCTGGTTGTCACTAACGCAGGTCAATTGACAGTGTGGTTTCTCAGCACACAGCTATGAAAGACTGTGCAGGTCACTCTATAACAGGGAAACCCTTAGAGTGGGATACCCCTCTTGTAGTGAGACACAGCTCCAACCTGCCGATTTCCATAGGGGCTCAACTACTAGATTTTTCACATGTATTACTTGTTAATTTGGTGTGGTTTTATTTTCACTCATATTATTTATGCTTATTTTTGTATTCATTATTTAGTTATTTTGTTTGTATTAATTGACTTTATTTTCTATAATAGTCTCTTATTCTAATATGGTTTATTCTGTTTATTTCTAGTTAAGTTAATATATTTTATTCATTTTTCCACTACCTATACTGCAACACACCACTGCCTTTTTATTCTACCCACCAACTTCTCTTTGCTTGTCCACACATGCGCCTAACCCAATACCATACTCCTGCTCTGAACACAACAGCCATTTACCCCAATATCACCTCTCACTCCTCATTCACTGATATACCCCAACCTTTTTCTTTGTTAGTATACCTAATATACCATTTAGTCTACTATCTCAATCGTAACTCGGTAACAAGTTCCTACCACTCTTCTATAGACATTTCACCAGACCAAGAACAGAGGGACAGAACTCACCAAACTAGACTCCTCCAAGGAAATACAAGGCTTCCAACCAAAGGATAACTACAGGCACCATTTCCATCAGCACTATACAGTAACAACAAGCATCTGTATGGATCTACTTTTTTATTAATCTTACTAGGTGGAGAAACACTGTGTATGTAGACATCCAACACCACAGTAGCCATCTCCAAAGGTCAAACCTACTACTGTTTTATGAATAGATCATATACTAATGAGTAAATATTTTTAGATATTAGTATCCCTGTGGACTGGAGCTTGCAGGAAGAAATACAAGACCATAAAATATATTGATGTTAGAAAGCAGCAAATAACAATGTGTCTTATACAGTTATTAACATCTCTTGTGTGTAATAAGAAAATGAAAAAGTGGGGGGGGGGGTTCAAATAGAAAACATATCGCAAAGTCTTAGGTTGGAAGATTATTGAAATGCCTAGACCAGCACATTTTAAGTTAGTTACTGGGAGGATTAGCAATCAGTGATATTTCAGGAGGAATGGGATCCTTTGTCATTTAGTTTCTAAGTTACAGCATTGCTCCTCTATTTTGAACATACAATGTGTCCATCCGTTGGAAAAGGCTGATTAGCAAATTTTGTCCTGCAGATCCCCATGACTCACACAGCTTCTTTGTTCTGTTGCTAAGTGCTTCTCTCATTTAAACTGCTACTAATTTTGTCTTCACATACAAGATTTTGTTACCAGAACTACATTGCCACAGTCACAAATTCCTACAGTCCCTGAAAACAGCAGACATTCTGTTCTGTAACCCCTTCCTTCCTCACAGCTGCAGGATGTGCCGATAGCCAGTGTCAGAGTACATATAATTTAGTCAGAACAGGAAGAGTTTCCCTTAGCAGTAATGAGTATGAACAGACATGCTTTTACATTGTTTTTACCCCAAGGCCACTTTTTCAGAGTCCCTACAAACTCTCTCGTTACTTCATGTCATGGTCCTAGTTCCCACTGCATAAAAATCTGTGGAATAAATATACTCTGAAACACTATATTTTAGGAGCTACATCTAAACCAAGAGTGTATTTATTGAATAGGGAAAAGATACATGTGACTCTGAATAGAACGCAAATTGAGAATATTTCGTAAGATACGCCTAAAGTGTATACTACGTTACCAGCATTTCATACCCTTTAAGTGGATCAGTGGCCATATAAGGATGATAAATAAACAAACAATAGTAAAAAAAAACAGTGATCCCCTTCAAATGGCTTATCCAGCCCTAGTGCTACTAGCCTCGGCTGGTTCTATCAAAATCAGGGGACAAAAAGCGAAAAGCATGGGGTCCCTCCAATATTTTTTTTCTAGTACCGGCACTAGTCCTTGCCAGCCAGGTTTGGTGGCACCACAGCAGGGAACCCAGTAGCTTGGTAACCTTGCCAGAAGGGGGCACAGAAGTCTTTAGTTAGTGGTCGGCACAATTTTGGGTGTCTCTGGATGTCTGCGTGCCCTGATAACTCCTGCTGGAAATAACTCTGTTATGGGACATGTTAGCAACACTACTGGCCCCTTTCCTGAAGACAATCCAGTTCAAACTCCTTACCCTTCCATGTAAAGTCCTCAGCCTCCTCTCTTCTACATCTTCAACCTCATCTCCCTCCACACTCCCTACTTTCCTGTTCTACCAATGATTACAACCTTCCCTCAGATTACCTCTTCACGCTCCCACCTCCAACACTTTTCCACACCTCCAACACTTTTCCTATGCTGCTCCTCATCTATGGAACTCCCTCCCACATCCAGACTATCCACCAGCATGCAATGCTTTAAATGCTACTTAAAAATCATTGTTTCAGCAAAACCTACCAGTCTAACTCCTAAATATTCCTCCACTGACCCCCTTCTGACCCAACCTCCCATGTCACCCTCTTTTGTGTCAGCCCCTCCCCTTTCAGTTGAAAGCCCTCATGGACAGAGCCCTCTACCCACTTATTTCCCACCCTACCGCCATCCTCTCCACCTGCTCACCCCCGTCTGTTATCTCTGTCTGGTTTCTATGTCACGGCATCTTATGCACTGTATGTTCCAGCACATAGATCTGGCTCACTCTGGTTTGCTTCCAGCTTGTCCCATTCCTCCATTCTGTATTATATTATCATTGCTGCTTTGCTCTTCTCCCCATTGTACAGTTCTGTAGACCTTTGTAGCTCCTTATAAATAAACGATAATTGCAATAATACAAATGTCATTAGGCAGAGGCATTTGGGCAAGGAAGGAAGCTTAAAAAGCAATGAAATTATTTGGAAAATTGTCAGTTTTGAGGGGTTATTCTGCTACTGAAAATTGATCACCTTCTAGCCCTCCCCCAGACGGCAGATTACGTGAAAAGCTTGTGTATGTAGTTGTTTGGTTTCTGTGTTTTAATTTTGATATATTTTCAGAAATTGTTCTACATTTAAATTCCTGTGTATCAATTTATCACAATTTTTATTCAAAAAGCATTGTGACATTTGGCATATTAAATCACATTAAAAATGTTCTGTCTTTGCGTTCTTAAATAATTCATATGTCAGGTTTGATTTTTATAGTGCTACTTTTATGCAGAAAAATGTTTGGTTTACAGCAAACTAGGTTGTGATTTAATTCGGGATTAGGGAGTAACTAAAGACTTCCTAAGAGTTTAAGTTCTTAAACCAAATGCTAGTGGTGGCAGCACTTGGTGGTTATTAATGAGTATGAAATATATTTTGTGGGAATATTAGCTAATTTTAGCTCTTTCCTGCTTGGGCCCTGTCCCTTTGTACATATTCCGCTATCCTGTGCATATACGGTATATTTGACTGAAATGATCGTTGGGTTTCTGTCTCTGTAAAGCTCAGTATGTGTGGGTATAAATAAATCTTTATATTTTTTCAGTTTTTTGTTTTTAAACACATGTGCTAGTTTTTGTTCTTTTTGTCCTTTTGCCCATATGTATGTTATGCATGATCACTAGGAACCTTGCACAGTAGAACTTTTGTTAAAGCTATACTGGATGAATTGCTCTGAGACTGACCTAAGTATTGAGTGGTTCCTCATATATATATATATATATATATATATATATATATCTAATATATATAAGCCTAGTGGCGTGTGTTAGTCTGTGTGTGGAAAAAAACAAACAAGCTGCAGCGCCACCTGCTGGGCGGAGTTATGCACTGACCTACTAAATTCTTAGCATTATCTAATATATAAATGCTTAGTGGCGTCTGTCTGTCTGTGTGTGTGTGGGAAAAAAAACAAGTTGCAGCGCCACCTGCTGGGCAGAGTTATACACTGACCTACTAAATTCTTAGTGTGTGTGGGGAAAAAAAATTCAAAAAGGGCTGAAATTTGGTAGGGCTCAAACTCATTTTTGTGAGGTAATTTTACCTCATGAACACACATGTGTAGAGGCGTGCGTTAGTGTGTGTGTGTGTGTGTGTGTGTGTGTGGAAAAAACTATTTTCTCAGAAAGGGCTCATCCAATTGACCTGAAACTTGGTATACTGACATTATTTGACAAAAAAATGAGAATAGTCAAGTCAGTTAACTTCCATCATCCCCCCTTCCCCCCGTGGGAGGGGTAGTAAAGGCTAATTTACGAGTTGAGGGGTCAAACTCATTTTCGTGAGGTAATTTTACCTCATGAACAAACATTAAAAAGTGCGCTTGCTTCGGGAAGTAATGATCTTCCCCTGATGAGGCCTGGGCTATGGCCCAAATGCATGACAAGAACCTTTTTAAGACCTTAAGTATCTTGATTTGACTAGAATGCATGAGTATCATGCAAGGGTTAACTTGTCTAATATATAAAAGTAAAAGCCTTGCGGCGTGTGTTAGTGTGTGTGTGTGTGTGTGTGTGTGTGTGTGTGTGTGTGGAAAAAACTATTTTCTCAGAAAGGACTCATCCAATTGACCTGAAATTTGGTATACTGACATTATTTGACAAAAAAATTAGAATAGTCAAGTCAGTTAACTTCCATCATCCCCCCTTCCCCCCATGGGAGGGGTAGTAAAGGCTAATTTAACAGCGTGTCCCCGCTGGCTGTGTTGAACAGCTTGTCCCCGCTGGCTGTGTTGAACAGCGTGTCCCCGCTGGCTGTGTTGAACAGCTTGTCCCCGCTGGCTGTGTTGAACAGCGTGTCCCCGCTGGCTGAATGGAACAGCGTGTCCCCGCTGACTGAATGGAACAGCTTGTACCCGCTGGCTGTGTTGAACAGCTTGTCCCCGCTGGCTGAATGGAACAGCGTGTCCCCGCTGGCTGAATGGAACAGCGTGTCCCTGCTGATTGGCAAAAGGACCTTAAGGTACTTCTGGCGCCTCCCACAGTCTCGGAGCTGTCAGTCTTTATGTACCGTAATACATCTTTTTTTTAATTTTGGGCCCCAAAATTAAGGTGCGTCTTATACATCGGTGCGTCTTATACTTGGGGAAATACGGTAACTTCCATCATTCCCCCCTTCCCCCCGTGGGAGGAGTACTAAAGGCTAAATTTACGAGTTGAGAGGTCAAACTCATTTTCGTGAGGTAATTTTACCTCATGAACACACATTAAAAAGGGCGCTTGCGTCGGGAAGTAACACTCCTCCCCTGAGGAGGCCTGGGCTAGGCCCAAATGCATGACAAGAACCTTTTTAAGACCTTAAGTAGCTTGATTTGACTAGAATGCATGAGTATCACATGCACGGGTTAACTTGTATATATATATATATATATATATATATATATATATATATAATTTGGCTGTTTTCTTGTTCACATTTGCTTAGTAAGTTATCTCCTACTTGACTATACTGAGGACAATGACCTATTATATTTCAAATTTTTTTGTACTAAAATTCGCTTTTATATAATATGCAATATATTGTGGCCTAATAAAATGTCCTTATTTTAAGGTGTTTGGTTGTGCTCCATGATTGTTTTTTCTGCCGAAATTCTGTTTCTAAATGTATTGTTCCACTTTGCAATGTTAGCCCATCTCTACTTTTACTGCCAGAATAAAAGAGTTTAAAATCATTTTAATAAAAATAATTTTTTAATGTGACACTTGAACAATTGAACATTATTTTTATGTAGGCTGCAAGCACTTTACCCTTCCTTTAGAATTTATAATAATCCCTTAGTGTATAGCAGCACTTCCCAAAGTGTGCACCGTGGCTCCCAGGGGTGCCGCGGCGCTGTCACAGGGGTGCAGCAGCCAGGGGACAAAAAAAACAAAAAACAACTTATCAATGGGGCGGTGCCCGGGACCCAGCATCCTCCTCCCTCCTCGCTTCTCACTGAATGTCGGTATATTCAGAGAGAAGCGGCAGGAGAGAGGAGGATGCTGGGTCCCGGGCACCGTCGCATTTGTAAGAAGAAGGAAGAGAAGACAGAAAAAATAGAAGAAAGAAGGCCAAGTATGATAAGTAACGAAACGGAGGGGGAGGTGAAAGGAAACAGCAATAGAGGGCCAGAAGAATGAAGGAGGGGGCAGAGTGAGGATGAAGAGGGGCAGACAGTGAGGATGATGAGGGGCAGACAGTTAGGATGAAGACGGGCAGTGCCTGGATGAAGAGGGGCAGACAGTGTGAAGATGAAGAGGGGCAGACAGTGAGGATAAAGAGGGGCAGACAGTGTGTGGATGAAGTGGGGCAGACAGTGTGTGTGTGGATGAAGAGGGGCACAGAGTGTGTGGGGAAGAGGCACAGAGTGTGTGGATGAAGGGGCACAGTGTAAAGGTGAAGGGGCACAGTGTGATGATTTTTGTATATGTTGTTGTTTTATTTTGTTTGATCTTATTCCTTATAATATTAGCTGTAAATTATTCTTTAACATAAATATAATTGAAAAAAATATATAAAAATATTCTTTTCCCTTGGATTTATGTATATTAATTTTGCAAACAACTTACTAAGTATTTCTGTCCTGACCTAAATACTCATTACATTATTTTGACTAAAATACTTAAAAAATGGGACTGCTCTGTAATTATTTTGGAGGCCTTGAAAAAGTTATGGGGACTCTATGGGTGACGCAAACTGAAAAAGTTTGTGAACCATTGGTGTATAGACTTGACCTGCTTTTTATGATCCAGACTAGCAGCAGCTAGAAGGTAGGACCACACATTGCTGTACAGGAGAGAACTTATCTTCCGATGTCACCTACACGATAAAGGAGTTTATCTGTGGAGTGTTTGCATAACACAGGCTAATGTCTTTAAAACTATCACCATCTAATCAAAGAATGCACCTTATCTCACCACTGTTCAAAGAATGCAAACACGAGTTTATATTTTTAGTGCAAAAAAATCCAAATAATCTATTTCAATACTGTAATACAAGTAACTAAAGAAGTTACATTTACCATGTCATGACTGTGTGAGGTCCATTAAATCCTGTTTTCTGAGATGACTTCATGGCTTATCTTATTAAAGTGTAAAATCTAAAATACAAGTCATCTATAATATGAAAGGCTGTTGCAAAAAAATTGCTATATTTAATACGATTCGTAACTAGAAAATAGAAAACTACAAAAAGGATTAAACAATTTATTTATTTGTAATTGTACCTTTGAGGGCTGCAGAGAGAAAATGCCGTTCAATGTAAACCTGTATAATCATGTTTTCAAAATAAGTTATTTAACCCAATGATTTAAAAATGTGTTGCTCTAAGAGTTAATAAACTGTGGTCCATCCAAATCTTTGTTACATTAAAAAGTGTTTTCCCACTTATTCTTCAACTGCAATAATCAAGCAGGAATGAATTGGTGTTAACCGATGTTAACAAAACTTCCTTTAACTAATAAAGTGCAGGTTATTGCAATTAAAAACATATGGGACATAACCAAGCTTGTTGTCACACTAGAAAAGGAGTCAGGCTGGCAATTTTGATAATATGGAACTTACAATAAAATTGTAAAAAAATGTTTTGTTGCATAAATGTGATAATAACTAGCCTCAGTAAGAGGGTGAATAGATTAACTTACAGATAAATGTAGCTAGTTTCACTTACAGGTACTGGTATGAGGCTACCTAATGCAGGAGAACTGTCCAAAGAAATATCCTTAAAATGATAAAATAAATGTATCTAACCCCCTTGATATTAATATTAGCACATTCCCTCAATTGATCTGCACCTACATTCCACTCCTGAATTCGGGTTTATTAGTGATTATCTACCTGGCCTACTCTAGTTAACATAAGAGCAGTATGTGAGCTGAATTATGGGAATTGTAGACCACAATATTGTAAACAGCACAGTCAGTTGACCTATAACTTCCAGGATACATTTCTAGATAATCTTCATGATCGGCTGTCATTACCATTCATGCATCAGATTTCTCCTTAACGTCCCTCATACACCATTATGTCTAAAGAAAATGTACCCACTAATAGTAAACACAAGACCGAGCTGCTAGGTAAATAAGCAACCAAAGTTTAACTTTTCAGGGTCATAATACCAGTGCTAAAATATATTTGAAATATTCATCGGTAAGCTTGTCTTATGACACTGACAACGCCCAGAAACACATAATATTAGTAATAATGTCTAGAAAAATGCAGTATTATCTTAGTAATGCTCAGCAACATGTAATATACCAATGATAATGCCTGGAAAGATCTAATAGAATTCCCAGCCCAGAACAATATACAAAAGTCATAATGCCCTGCATGACATAATATTCTAGTGATAATGACAAAAAAAATGCCCAAAACAATCTAATAAGCCAGTGTTAAAGTCCACCATGCAACATATAATATGTCAGTGATAATGCTAAGGTAATATTCCAATAGCAATGGCCAGTAAGTCATTCTGTCCCAATGATAATGTCTAGTAAGATACCCAGTCATACCCAAGAAGTAGTAATGGGCAGTTATAGGCACAGTAAAATGAGTGATACCTATCAGTATCACTAATGCCCAGAAGAGTTCCTAGTATTATGCAGATTATCATGGTCTTGCAGTACTGCACAGACACTCATTATCACGCCTGATGGGAATAATCACAGTACAAGCTTATAAATTATCACTGTTAAGCATTTAACTTGCCACACTGTGAGCCACAACGCTAGGCTCCATCACACTTTAATGCCAGAAATCATTCCAGAGTTCAGAAGGGAGCACACATTGTTTTAAAATAATAATAACGTAATGTTGCTGTAAATTGTGAGGACACCTGATGAGCTTGGAGCCCTGGTCAATTCCCCATGTTGCCCCTCCCAAACTAGAAGACCCAGTAAGAAGTAAAGCCTTGATGTCAACAGCTAAGCATTGAAATATTTTGACATTTAAGGGAATCAATCATCAACATTACATTAAAAATAAAATAATGACTTTAGTAAAAAAGTTTTTCCTTATAAGATCTTCTATCTAACAACTAAAAATTGAGGTTAATTTTAGCCAAACAAAATGCCTTTACATCATTGTTGCCTACTATACCAGAATGTCTGGGAGACTTTTGAATTAGGATGACACCCAAGACTCCCAATACAGCAAGTAATTTCCTCTCAGGGGCACTTGTCTATCTGCCATGGGAGCGGGACGATGACGCAAGTGGTGTCATCAAGCTCCACCCACCTCATTAAACAGAGTGAACAGGGGTGTGATAATGGAATTAGAGTCATCATATGCTTTATCTTGCCCACTAGTTGCCATGAATGCAGTAGAAAAGTTACACCACCTCTGGTTTTCATATCTACCCTCCACATCTCCATACGGGAGGTATGAAAAGTGGGTAAGAATTCTTTATATAAGGTTAAGAAATTAAGTCAATAATTCAAAAATTATAGAAATAAAGTGCCATCTTGTTTTATTGCAGTTTATAGCCTACTTTAACCCCTTAATGTGTAAGGAGAAACCAAACATATCCCAAGAAATATTGCCAGAAATTTTACAGTAAAAGTGTACTAGTCACTATACATTTATTTTATAACTTCTCTGGTTCAATATTATAAAAGCAAACTATTACAGAGTTCTGCTTGGGTATTTATATAAAGCAGAAATCAACATTGTTTAAACTAACATGTTGTGACATCACAGTAGTGGACAGGGCCATATCAAGATTGATGATAACACTCCTCCTTTGATAAGGAACTTCCCAATGAGCAGCTGGGTGCTAATGGCAGCTACAGAAGGATACACAGCGGGAATTATAAAAACATTGCTATCTAAATTTTAAACCTCCAATCAGAATAAAGATAGAACAGAGAAATATGGAAAGGAGACCTATCAGCAAATTATGCATATTAGACTGTGTAGCAAAATGAAATCATATTTTGGATTTAATTTACTGTTTTGTTTTACATTTAAAATATCCTTACAACTCTATTCCACTCTGATCTTTACTTGAAATAATTGTGTAAAATCCAGCTACCCTCCAACAGTCCTACACTGATTACTCAATGAAAAATTACTCTTTCCTGTCACATTAGGGAATTCACTTCCCCGCGTTGTTCTTTAGAATAATGCGGGCCGTGCATTATTACCGTTACAATGGTAAATTTAACACAGATTTTTGCTCGCGGCTCACAGCACTGTGAGCAAAAATCAGTATCAAAATTATCTTACTAACGGTAATAATGCGCATCTATTACCGTAGTAATGGTAATAATGCGTGTTACTAAATAACTATGCATGGAATTGATTTGCCCCCCAAAATTGTAATTCATGTGTACAAGTTAACAATGAAAATTAAAATAATTGTTATACAAACAATTAAATTGTAACATGTGTGTCTCAATTGTTCATTAAGAAAACAAAACATATTGATGTGTGCCTAGTCATATGGATGCATATGCACTCAGAACAAAGGTAAGGAACAGAAACACATAAATATTGTATTTACGTGCATATGTTCAGTCTAACTTTTGCATGTCATTATGAGCCATGGTGGTGCCTCAAGCCGCCAGAACTCACTGCGTACACTTGGGCCACGTCCCGGCCGTTGCCATGATAACCAGGACATCACTTCCAATTTGTCTCAGTCATCACCTAAGCAACAGCCAGGACGCTCTACTTGTTAGTGCCACGTCCCGGCATGGAGAGACAGCTGGGCACGCTCACACATTGGTCAATTAATTACAGCCTACTGTGGCTGTTTAAACTGGTGTCCCTACTCACTTTTTATTGGCTCCTTCAGCCTCCCTGCAGTTTATAGCGTGTATACTGTGCATAGCTAACCTGCTCCTGTGTTCCTGCATTACTTTTGGATTCTTTTGTTATTTTACTGATTGACTTCAGTTGTGACCTTTGGCTAGTTTCTGGACCCTGCCTGTTTTCTGATTGCCCTGACCTTTTGCTTGTTTTGTGGATATCCCTGTTCACTGCCAGCCCTGACCCTTTGGCCTGTCCCTTACTATTCTGCCTGTTACGGACCCCATACCTCGGCTTGCTTCTGACTACCCGCTACCATCCTGTCTACTGCCTCCTATTTCCTCGCTGTGGTGTTACTCATAAGATTACACTACGCTTATGATAATATCCATTAGCTGTAACACATGTTTGAAAGTATTTATGATAACACCTGAAGTTTGCCTACAAATATGCTTTTCGCAAGACATGCAACTGGAAGGTGCAACATGATTGCCATTAAAAGGATATGACCTTATCTGATGCTAGAAAAATCAAGGCATTTGGTAGTGAAAAAAAATGTGGTACAAACTCTGGCAACACAAGGAACATCCCTGTAAATGCATCCTCCGATCCCTTCATCTCATTGATGTACGGAAAAGAAAACCTTTTTTTAATCATGCTGGTGCAAAAGTATGCGTTCTTATGCTACTGGTCCAGACTAAACATGGAACGCCCATGATCCGCCAACTCCTCCCGTCAGATGGTACAAAATTTTGCATGCTAGCATCCACTGCCATTTCGGCCCGCAAATGCCTTCTTTCAATACATATATGCTATAAGTACAAAAAGATAATAGCAGAGAGTTAATGTGCTATACATTTAACTGAAATATCACTTTTTACTACTGCAGAATTGGTTCCGCAAATTTGCTTTGATGCTGAAATATATCAACACTATGTTGTGCTGTTAAATGTCATTAGTTGGAGAGGGGAAGTCTACATCCATGGAAATAAGTTTGTTCTAATTTCTCTAAAGTGTTACTCTTTAGGTGGAAATCTTAGTATTGCTCTTTATACACTAAAGGATTTGAGCAGTGTCCTTAGGGACCATTAATATGTTTTCCATATATCCTAATCAGAGCATAGGTGTATTCATTACAGACTGACATATTTTAAAAGATCCAGTAATGATTTCACTTGTAATACCTGAAGAGACCTGGGAAACTTGCACTGTTACTGGTCACTGAGGACTGGATTTGAGAAATACTGTATTTTAGTTTATACAATCTCAATGAACAGAAATAAGAAAAAAAATGACACCCACTTGTAAAACATTTTCTTTCAGTCACCACATCCTGTGCTTTTCAACTTTTTTGAAAAAGAAAAGCCATATATTATATAGTACTGGAGTCTAGAGAAATTAAGTATAATAATATATATAATTTATTTCCAGTAAAATGTATCCACATACAAATCACAGCATCAAAACTGATTTCATGTATCAATCACGCCTCATCGAGGCATTTAATATATAACAAGCAATGATTTGTTTGTATACATATATCCTGTCATGTGCATTTCATACTTATCTCCATAGCAAGTTGGCATAGTTTAATTAACTTCTGTTATGCAGTCTAGCTTCTATGAGCATGTCAGGACAAGATATAAAATAGCAATATAGTATCAAACACACATACTTAGCTAACTACTTTACAATCAGAGGTTTCCCGCTTCCCCAATCATGATCAAGCCAAATTTTTAAGTTTAAGTTGCTAACAGGCAAAATTATAATAAAACTCTTTTCCAAGATTCTGCTCTTTATAATTTTTACACAGTTAGAGCAAGCTCATTTAATATATAATGTATTTATTTTTACTTTGTAAAAAAAAAAAATTAATTATATATTTTATTATACTTTTATTTAACTTGGAGATACACCTATGAACAATACTTAAGGATTCAGTGCTAACCAGATCTAATAGAACTGATTCTATTCTCCAATTTACATTGCAACCAAGCAGGAGACGGGCCTCTCCCGCAAAGCCATGAGGCTGCTCTCTGTAGTGACATCAGAGAATTTCATTTTTAGATAAGGAAGCAGCAAATTACATTCACTTTGAACAGTATGTGCTATGATCAGGGTGCTGGGAACTGAATGAAATAACTCCTGGAACTTTCTCTGTATTCCAGCGGAGTCCATGCTCTCAGTTGTCATTTTGAAATAGTAGTGTTGATTTAACCTGACACTTCTGCATCGTTTTACCTTGGTATGTGGTCAGCAAGTGGTTCAAACAAAATAAAGTCAACAGGACTGTCATTGTAAATTTGCAGAAATCTCATTAATGTAACTGTAAACTAATTGTGATATGATTGACGTTGTCCAAATTTGTATGTATAAAGGGTCATAATTTTTTGGACCCACATACTGGGGGACCAGATGTATTAAATAAAGCGGTCTTTCTTGACATCAACAAACACTAAGAAAAGTATCACTAAGGAAAGTAAAGCAAAAAAATGAGTAACTTTGTACTTTGGCAAAACCATGTTGCACTGGTGGGGGAGTCAAATTTAAAATGTGATGTCAGATTTATAGTTAGGGTAAGGCATGTTCTAGATCAACTTTAAATGTCAGTGTACAAATAAACATATCAAGTATTTGTGTGGTATGTGGAAAAAACAGCCAGTATTTATCTTATGTGCAAAATGTATGTATGCTTCACCTGCGCTCCTCCAAGGATATGGAAAGGGGATTTGGGATGCAGCCTATACTCCCTTAGGATTGCCTAAAAATCCCCACGTGATAAAAACATGAAGGAAATGGGATAAGGCGCAAAAGGGATTGGGAAAGACAGGGGAGGAAATCAAAAACCTGTGTCAATAAAAAATGGGCATATAACCACCAAAGTGGCTGTCAATGGATTATATAAGGAGCTTAAAATGTACAATGAAACAGGCAGACAATGAATAGCGATACTAAGTACCAGAAATGAAAGTCAGTATATACATTCCATGTAACATAATAATGTATAATAGTCCATGTCCTCATCCATGCCATGATAACATGTTCCTATGGGTTTCCTGGTCTCTCCAAATTACCTCATGCGAAGAAAGGGGTGAGAGAAGACACAGGAGCTCCAATGGTGTTATAACGTATAAACATTTAATTCAAGGACACTAAAAATGAACTTACATTCAGTAAGTCCAACTGTGCACATAAAGATATCTTTAAACGTATTCCTGACTCAGACGCTCATGCTGACGGTATCGAGTTGAATCCCACACTCGGCGGTGTCACGGGCACTAGGAGTCTTTACCCAGGGATCACCAGGTGGTAGGCTTACCAGAGCAATGTAGATGGTAATAGTGTACTCTGGTAGCTGGGTGATCACGGAACAGAAGATGGTGGATGATGAGATGCTCAGGAAAGTCTATGACTAGCAACACTGGTAATATGGAGGTAGTAGTACACGAGGAACTGTATGGACAAGGACACGTGAAGGTAGTCAGTGGTCTGCGATAGCAAGTTGTACCACTGCTATAGTGAGGAGGGATGTCCAACAGAAACGAGGAGGTGAGAGAGTCAGCGGTCTGCGGATAGCAAGTTGTACCGCTGTCTGAGTGAAGGAATGGAATCCAAGTGGAGGTATCCGGGGAGTCAGTGGTCTGCGATAGCAAGTTGTACCACTGCTGTGTGAGAGGATACTGGAACAGGTGATACTGGAGACAGGGATCAGTGGTCTGCTACTAGCAAGTTGTACCACTGAATATATATGTGAGGAGGTGCACGGGGAGAGACTGCAACACAGGATATACACAGGCACCTTATACACAATCCACAGTAACATGCACAATATATATAAATGACTGAACAGCTCTGCAAATATAGAAAGTCTCTTGAAGTAGTCCAGCACAAGTTAACACAGTCAATGATGGCAATAGACTCAGCGGCTAGCAGGCTCCAGAGGAGAACCAACACAGTCCAGCAAGATATGCAATACACCAGCACAGTCAATGAGAAGTATGCATACCGTGGTTCAGAAGCAGGCAGTCAGATAGGAGTGCAGCGATACCTGAGCGGCAGGAGGCCGGCTGGATGAGAAGTCCCTGGATAGATGAGGCAGCGGTCTAGTAGGTGCAGCGCACAGGTAAGTAGACCAACAGGGACACGAATCCACAGGAATCAGTAACACGTGGAACTGGACTCATGGAGGACCCAGGAGAATGGAGATGATCCAGCAGAGGAGTAGTTGATGAGATACGAATCCAATGCTGACAGGAGGGTAGAGACCAGCGGGACACGTGAAGGCGTGGAGAGCGGATCAGCAGTAGATGGACGATAGCGCGGTCAGCAGCAGCAGGGCTCTGCGAGTACACGGAGGTAACCAGTAGCAACCAATAGGTATCAGTAGCGATGGAACACGGGAGAGCAGAGTAGACCAGGAGCTGTTGATCACGGAGAGTAGCGGATGGCAATGAGAGCAGCAGTCTCGAGGAAACACAGGAGAGCTGAGAAGAGACTGCAGTGCACAGGCCAGCGGATAGGAATCAGCTAACTGTCACGATGATGAACACAGGCGAGTTGCAAGCTGGAGGCTGTAGTGCACAGAGGCAGCGGATAGGAATCAGCTAACAGTCACGATGGTGAACACAGGCGAGTTGCAAGCTGGAGGCTGTAGTGCACGGAGGCAGCGGATAGGAATCAGCTCACAGACTTGATGAGGCACAGGTGAGTGGATGTGAAGTAAAGGCTGGAGTGCACGGAGGCAGCGGATAGGAACCAGCAAACAGTCACAATGAAATATAATAGCGTTGATGTGGTTTAGAGAACTGTAGTGCACGGAGGCAGCGGATAGGACTCAGCAAACGGTCACAATGATATATAAAATGTTGAAGTGGTTTGGAAGACTGTAGTGCACGGAGGCAGCGGATAGGAATCAGCAAACAGTCACGATGATACAGTTGATGGTAGAAGTGGTATGGAAACCACAGTAGTAGAAGTGGTTTGGAAACCACAGCGGTAAAAGTGGTTTGGAAACCACAGGAAACAGCAGCGCTGAATACACGAGGAATACAGGAACACCTTCAGAGACTCATGGGGAATGAGACTCCAAGATCAGGCAACGTGGTGTTAACCACAGGTGCTTAATATAGGGAGGTTGCCTGATCTGCCAATTGAGTTAAAGGGACATACACTGAAGTATAGGAAAGGGCTGCGCATGCGCAGACCCTCAGGATGGAGGACGGCCACGGTTCCTAAATGTCCGGGAAGAGGCACTCACAGTACGGTGAGTGACAGTACCCCCCCTTTTAAAGGTGGGCACAGAACGCCTGGAACCGGGCTTGTCCGGATTTTTGGAGTAGAACTTCTTCAAAAGGGCAGGAGCATTAAGATCTTCAGCTTTGATCCAAGAGCGCTCCTCAGGACCAAAGCCCTTCCAATGAACGAGGAAACGGAGGACTCCTCGCGAAATTTTTGCGTCTAGTACCTCAGTAATCTCAAAATCCTCCTCCTGATGAACTTGAACTGGCTGCGGAGCTGAGGGAGGATTTGAGAAACGGTTGATAATAAGAGGTTTGAGTAAAGACACATGGAAGGCATTAGAAATCCGAAGATTCTTAGGAAGAAGAAGTTTCACACATACTGGATTGATTACTTGAATGATCCTATATGGACCAATAAAACGAGGGGCGAATTTCATAGATGGAACCTTCAAACGAATGTTTTTAGTAGATAACCAGACACGATCTCCAATTTTTAGTGGTGGAATAGCCCGCCTCTTCTTATCTGCGAAAGATTTATATTTGATAGATGTCTTCTTTAAACAGGTTTTGACCTGAGACCAGATATTTTTAAAGGTCTGACAAGCAGTCTCCACCGCAGGAACTTGGGTGGGCGGGAGGGCAGGAAATTCCGGAAAAGACGGATGGTGACCGTAGACCACAAAAAATGGAGTTTTGGATGATGACTCATGGTACATGTTGTTATGGGCGAATTCAGCCCAAGGAAGCAACTCTACCCAGTTGTCTTGATTGGCTGAAGAGAACATCCTTATAAAAGTCTCAAGATCTTGATTGACACGTTCAGTTTGTCCGTTAGATTGCGGATGGTAAGAAGATGAGAGTGCTAATCGTATGCCCAAGGTTTTACAAAGGGCTCGCCAGAATCTGGAAACGAATTGTACTCCTCTATCCGACACAATCTCAGAAGGACATCCGTGGATACGGAAGATCTCTTTAATGAAATGTTCAGCCAGAGTAGACGAGGAAGGCAAACCAGATAGAGGAATGAAATGAGCCATCTTCGAAAATCTGTCCACCACCACCCAAATAGTGTTATGATTCTTACTAGGTGGTAAGTCAGTAACGAAATCCATACTAATATGGGTCCACGGTTTGGACGGAATGGGTAGTGGTCGCAGCAACCCTGCTGGGGTTCTGCGGGAGGATTTGAACTGGGAACATAGCTCACAGGAAGCAATGAACTCTTTGACGTCTCTCCTCATTGAGGGCCACCAGTAACTTCGAGAGAGAATCTCAAAGGTCTTGTGTTCACCGGCGTGTCCAGCAAAACGAGAGGCATGGAACCACGAAAGAATTTTCCTCCTTAGAGTAGGAGGCACGAGGGTCTTCCCAAATGGTAGCGTTTTGGTGGAAGAAGCAGCCAGTGAGATACATTTGGGGTCTAGAATGGTATGGTTGGAAACCTCTTCTATATCAGAGGACGTCACAAAAGCTCTAGATAAAGCGTCAGCTTTTTTGTTCTTGGCAGCTGGTTTGAAGGTTATTATTAATTCAAAACGGGAAAAGAAAAGAGACCATCTTGCTTGACGAGGGTTCAAGCATTGGGCAGACTGGAGATATGACAAGTTCTTATGATCCGTGAAGATCGTCACCGGATGGCGAGCTCCCTCCAATAAGTATCTCCATTCCTCTAATGCAGCTTTGATAGCTAGTAACTCCTTGTCCCCGATAGTATAATTCTTCTCTGCGGGCAGGAGACCCCGAGAATAGAAGGCACAAGGATGGAATTTTTGCTGTTCCGAGCGTTGAGAGAGAATAGCTCCTAAGCCCACATTAGAGGCATCTACTTCCAGGAAGAAGGGGAGTGTCACATCAGGCTGTCGAAGGATTGGAGCCAAAGAGAAGGACTCTTTTAGTGTTTGAAAGGCTTGAAGAGCCTCAGGTGACCATTGCTTAGGATTAGCCCCCTTCCTAGTCAGGGCCACAATAGGAGATGCAATGGAAGAAAAGTCTTGAATGAAGCGTCTATAGTAATTGGCAAAACCTAAAAAACGCTGGATAGCACGGAGAGTAGTTGGCTGGGGCCAATGTAGTACAGCATTCACCTTGTCTGGATCCATCTTCAGGCCAACTCCGGAAACTATATACCCCAAGAATGGAATCTGGGGTAATTCGAATGAACATTTTTCTAATTTACAGAACAATGAATTTTTCCGTAGCCTGGAGAGGACTTCTGCCACATGTTGGTGGTGAGAAGGCAGGTCCTGTGAAAAGATCAATATGTCGTCCAGGTAGACGACGACACATACATATAATAAGTCCCGGAAGATCTCATTGATGAAACCTTGAAAAACAGCGGGGGCATTACACAGCCCGAAAGGCATTACCAGATATTCGTAATGCCCGTCTCTGGTGTTAAACGCTGTCTTCCATTCGTCACCGGAACGGATTCTGATTAAATTGTAGGCACCACGAAGATCCAACTTAGTAAAGATACGGGCTCCCTTGATGCGATCGAATAGCTCAGTGATCAGCGGAATGGGATACCGATTCTTGATAGTAATGGCATTGAGTCCACGAAAATCTATGCAAGGGCGTAAAGATCCATCCTTCTTTTTAACGAAGAAGAACCCAGCTCCAGCGGGAGAGGTGGAAGGTCGAATAAACCCACGCTGGAGGTTCTCCTGTATATACTCAGATGTAGCTTGAGTTTCAGGTAACGAGAGTGGATAGACCCGGCCCCTGGGGGGAGTCTTGCCAGGTAGAAGATCGATCGGACAATCCCAAGAACGATGAGGAGGAAGACGTTCAGACTGAGCTTTATCAAAAACATCAGTAAATGAAGCATATTGAGGAGGGAGTCCCGGTGAGGTAGATGAGATGGAAGATTGCTGTACTTTGAGAGGAGTGACTTGGGAAAGGCAACGATGGTGACATTCAGACCCCCAAGACGTGACTTGAGGGGTGCGCCAGTCAATCTGTGGAGAGTGACACTGAAGCCATGGAAGGCCTAAGACAATTGGACTAGTCGTAACAGGAAGGATTAAAAACGATATTTCTTCATGATGCAGGGCACCAATCAGAAGGGTTACTGGAGACGTACTCTGGGTGATGAGACCGTTGATGAGACGCGATCCATCTATAGCCGTCACAGTAATGGGTGTTTTTAAGGTAATCACTGGTAGGGACCATTGATTTACTAATGATTTGGAAATAAAATTTCCTGCTGCTCCGGAATCAATCAATGCCTGTGACTCAAAGGTTTTGGTAGCACAGGAAATTGTAACATCAAAGGTGCAGACTTTAGATTTCATGGAAGATGGAGAGGACTCCAGGGACCCTAACTTCACCTCTCCAGAACTAGTTAGGGCCTGGCATTTCCCGATCTCTTAGGGCAAGAGCTGAGCATATGAGTGGAATCAGCACAATAGATACAGAGTCTATTCTTTACTCTTCGTTTCCTCTCCTCTGAAGATAATTTGGAACGTCCTATCTCCATGGGAATCACAGAGGGTGAAACTGGACGAAATTGAGGGTTAGAACGAAGAGGTGCTTTAGCAGAAGTTGTTTTCTCAGCCTCTCTTTCACGAAATCTCATATCAACACGATGGCAAAGAGAGATCAGATCTTCAAGTGACGAAGGAAGCTCCTGGGTAGTCAGTGCATCTTTAATTTTATCGGAGAGCCCCTGCCAGAAGGCGGCAACTAGGGCTTCAGTGTTCCACTGAAGTTCAGAGGCTAAGATCCTAAATTGAATGACGTACTGTCCTACTGTATGAGATCCTTGTCGCAGACGGAGGATGCTGGAAGCAGCGGAGGTCACACGACCTGGTTCATCGAACACACTTCGGAATGTAGAAATGAATTTGGCACTATCTTGCAATATTGGGTCGTTTCTCTCCCACAGAGGGGAGGCCCAAGCCAGGGCTTGTCCAGAAAACAAAGAGATAAGATAGGCCA
Organism: Mixophyes fleayi; assembly: GCF_038048845.1. NCBI lineage: Eukaryota > Metazoa > Chordata > Amphibia > Anura > Limnodynastidae > Mixophyes > Mixophyes fleayi. The sequence goes on from NC_134402.1 coordinate 169,644,840, forward strand.
CTCTGGAACGATGGGTAGAAAAATTTTGAGGTTGGAGCTCAAAATGGACTGAACATTGGTTAAGGAAACCCCTACAAGTTTTGGGGTCCCCATCGTACTTTGACGGAGTAGGCAGGTGAAGCGTAGAAGCTGTAGACACCTGGGATGGCACTGGGGAAACGGAGGAAAGCACAGGAGCCTCAGTAGTAGCTGTCACAGTCTGTCCAGATGTTCCTTGGGAGGTTAACGATTGATAACACTGAAGTAACAGCTGTTGGCGGGCATCCTGTTGCTCCACACGGCTGACCAGATGCTGCAGCATCTCTTTGGCGGTAGGTTCCGTATCTGGGTCTGTCATGGCCTGATCTTACTGTCACGGGCACTAGGAGTCTTTACCCAGGGATCACCAGGTGGTAGGCTTACCAGAGCAATGTAGATGGTAATAGTGTACTCTGGTAGCTGGGTGATCACGGAACAGAAGATGGTGGATGATGAGATGCTCAGGAAAGTCTATGACTAGCAACACTGGTAATATGGAGGTAGTAGTACACGAGGAACTGTATGGACAAGGACACGTGAAGGTAGTCAGTGGTCTGCGATAGCAAGTTGTACCACTGCTATAGTGAGGAGGGATGTCCAACAGAAACGAGGAGGTGAGAGAGTCAGCGGTCTGCGGATAGCAAGTTGTACCGCTGTCTGAGTGAAGGAATGGAATCCAAGTGGAGGTATCCGGGGAGTCAGTGGTCTGCGATAGCAAGTTGTACCACTGCTGTGTGAGAGGATACTGGAACAGGTGATACTGGAGACAGGGATCAGTGGTCTGCTACTAGCAAGTTGTACCACTGAATATATATGTGAGGAGGTGCACGGGGAGAGACTGCAACACAGGATATACACAGGCACCTTATACACAATCCACAGTAACATGCACAATATATATAAATGACTGAACAGCTCTGCAAATATAGAAAGTCTCTTGAAGTAGTCCAGCACAAGTTAACACAGTCAATGATGGCAATAGACTCAGCGGCTAGCAGGCTCCAGAGGAGAACCAACACAGTCCAGCAAGATATGCAATACACCAGCACAGTCAATGAGAAGTATGCATACCGTGGTTCAGAAGCAGGCAGTCAGATAGGAGTGCAGCGATACCTGAGCGGCAGGAGGCCGGCTGGATGAGAAGTCCCTGGATAGATGAGGCAGCGGTCTAGTAGGTGCAGCGCACAGGTAAGTAGACCAACAGGGACACGAATCCACAGGAATCAGTAACACGTGGAACTGGACTCATGGAGGACCCAGGAGAATGGAGATGATCCAGCAGAGGAGTAGTTGATGAGATACGAATCCAATGCTGACAGGAGGGTAGAGACCAGCGGGACACGTGAAGGCGTGGAGAGCGGATCAGCAGTAGATGGACGATAGCGCGGTCAGCAGCAGCAGGGCTCTGCGAGTACACGGAGGTAACCAGTAGCAACCAATAGGTATCAGTAGCGATGGAACACGGGAGAGCAGAGTAGACCAGGAGCTGTTGATCACGGAGAGTAGCGGATGGCAATGAGAGCAGCAGTCTCGAGGAAACACAGGAGAGCTGAGAAGAGACTGCAGTGCACAGGCCAGCGGATAGGAATCAGCTAACTGTCACGATGATGAACACAGGCGAGTTGCAAGCTGGAGGCTGTAGTGCACAGAGGCAGCGGATAGGAATCAGCTAACAGTCACGATGGTGAACACAGGCGAGTTGCAAGCTGGAGGCTGTAGTGCACGGAGGCAGCGGATAGGAATCAGCTCACAGACTTGATGAGGCACAGGTGAGTGGATGTGAAGTAAAGGCTGGAGTGCACGGAGGCAGCGGATAGGAACCAGCAAACAGTCACAATGAAATATAATAGCGTTGATGTGGTTTAGAGAACTGTAGTGCACGGAGGCAGCGGATAGGACTCAGCAAACGGTCACAATGATATATAAAATGTTGAAGTGGTTTGGAAGACTGTAGTGCACGGAGGCAGCGGATAGGAATCAGCAAACAGTCACGATGATACAGTTGATGGTAGAAGTGGTATGGAAACCACAGTAGTAGAAGTGGTTTGGAAACCACAGCGGTAAAAGTGGTTTGGAAACCACAGGAAACAGCAGCGCTGAATACACGAGGAATACAGGAACACCTTCAGAGACTCATGGGGAATGAGACTCCAAGATCAGGCAACGTGGTGTTAACCACAGGTGCTTAATATAGGGAGGTTGCCTGATCTGCCAATTGAGTTAAAGGGACATACACTGAAGTATAGGAAAGGGCTGCGCATGCGCAGACCCTCAGGATGGAGGACGGCCACGGTTCCTAAATGTCCGGGAAGAGGCACTCACAGTACGGTGAGTGACAGGCGGTGATCTCCTGGTCGTCAGGCGTCTCAGTCACTTCCGGAAAGTTGTTGCTAGGCAACGAATCTCAGCTCTAATTGGACCCTACGCGTTTCATCATATAACTTCACCAGGGGATAACCAATGAGAGTTGATAGGTCCCTTATATAGATTGGAGAGCTTAAAACCCACAGCTGCTTCTCATTAAACCAAGTGTCATAATAACAAAAGATCGGATTTCCAATAAAAACTACATTGTCATGCCATGCTTAAAAAAACATGCTCATATAACCAAGGAGGCATATAATTAAAAAAAAAACATTGTCATGTTAATAAACCAGTCTGAACATAATGTATTGTTATCAATATATAGATAAATAAATAATTATAAATAAAAACATGCATAAAAACATTCATAAAAAAAAAATTTGATTTCTTCAAAGGTTGGTGCTAATAATACTCTATATATAAAATAGACAGGTATATGATGTTAATCTGAATTTTCTATGGGGAATAACGACCACTTTCTTAAATAACTATAGAAAGGATTTCAGTTCAAAGTCTGCATTAAGCCCTGTAGGTATTAAAGTGGCCAGGGTGTATATCCATTTTGATTCTTCTTGGTTTAAAACTCTATTGAAATCCCCTCCCCTCCAATGTTTTTGAACTGCTTTGAGAGCCAAAAATTCTAATCCTGTTGGATCTTCCTGATGATAGTTTCTAAAGTGATTTGACAAGTTGTGAGTTTCCAGGCCAATTTTAATATTTCTAATGTGTTCATTTATCCATGTTTTTAACTTCCTAAATGTTCTGCCCACATATTGTAGACCGCACGGACACGTAATAAGATATATGACTCCCATGGAGTCACATGTAAGATGATCCTTTATTCGATAAGAATTAGATGTAGTTTTAGATTCAAACTGGATAGTTGGTTTTGTACTCATACTATTTGTAGTTCTGCAAGCTTTACATTTTGTGCAATGAAAAAAACCTTTAGTTTGTCGAAGATCTGTGAGCCAGTTACCTGATTTTTTGTTCTCTACTATCAAATAACTATTCACCATCTTCCTTTTGAAACTAGGAGCTTTCCTAAAAACATTTGTGGGGTTGGTAGGGAGAAATTGAGAAAGAACTTCGTCCTTTTGGAGGAGATGCCAGTGTTTTTGTACAATCCTCTTAATCTCCCTTGCTGATTCAGAGTATTGTGTTATAAAGGGAATTGAGATAGTGCGCCCTCTTTATCTTTTGCTTTATGCTCTAAAACTTTCTCCCTATTAAGTACACTTACTTTCTCTAAGGCTTTTTCCACTTTAGCCTTATTATAACCTTTTTCATAAAAACAAGACTTCAAAATATCTCCGTTTTTTGAAATCACAAATATCTGAACAGTTCCTTCTTATATGGGTAAATTGACCCCAAGGGATATTATCTAGCCAGTTGGGATAATGGTGGCTAGTGGTAGATATAAAACTATTACAATCAACAGGCTTAAAATGGGTTTGTGTTTCAATCTTTCCATTTTTGATGAATATTTCCAAATCCAGAAAAATTACTCATTCTTTACTAATACTGGAAACAAACTCTATATTTTTATTGGAGTATTCATTTTTTGTGTAAATTCCAGCAAAGACTCCAGACCACCCCTCCAAATGAAAAAAATATCATCGATGAAGCATTTCCAGAGGACCAAGTTTGCCACCAAGTTAGGATTGGTTCAAATGGTCTCCTCTTCCCATCGGCCCATGAAAAGATTTGCATTGCTTGGCGCAAACTTGGTCCCCATTGCTGTGCCTCTTGTTTGAAGGTAATGGACATTTTTAAACCAAAAATTATTATGCATCAAAATGAAGTGAATACCCTTGGTGATAAACTCTATCTGCTCTGTTGGGATAGTTGAATCATGTTCCAAGAAGGTTCTAAGACTATCCACATCATCGATGTGGTTAATGCATGTATACAGTGTCCAAACATCACTGTATAAAATGATCCACCCAATCCACATGATTTAATTGATTGAGTATTTGTGTCATATTTGATACGATCGCTGTTTTTTGAACAGATCCCATAAAAAAGTGTCTATATACTCTGATAATGGCAAAGTAAGGGAATTGATCCCTGAAATGATTTCCTCTCCTGTCTTTCCCAATCCCTTTTGCGCCTTATCCCATTTCCTTCATGTTTTTATAAAATTATAAACTAATTTGCACCCCTTGCATTGTAACATGGTTTTGTCCAGGAGAAAACTTACTCATTTTTTTTACTTACTTTCCTTAATGAATCACACCCAATATGTTCAATGCCCCACTAATGTAAAAAGTAGAGAAATATAATTCACACTTGTATTGAAATATTAGATGGAAATATTCTGGGTTGGGTACTAAATTACGGTGTTTAACACATCGACACTACTTACCTCAAGATTGTTATTAGGACAGTGGGATCTGCGACATGTTGATCTTCCCGACTTAAAAAAGCTGACTTGTAAGAATTTCTCCAGATTCACAGCCCGGCACACACAATTATGTCACTTGTGAACGCGACACTATTACTGCTGGTCTTAAGGGGGCACTGTAACTAGAAGCCGGCTGGACAATGATTTTTACTAATTCTTCTTGTCACGGCTCTGAGGGTATTTTGCAGATCCCTTGCCTCTATTATAGAGGATGGTGGAGGCAGAACACAATCATCTTCTTAGGATAAGTTCACGGCTTACAAGCATCAATAATAGCACAGGAGAAAGTAGTAGTGCTGCAACGTATTATATTGAATGTTGGTACAACAGGAATGGAAGGAATTAGATATATATATTGGCAAAGATGAATACACGGCAATTCGTTGTAATGCAGACATTAATCACATATGCTACTTCATAGTCGGTAACCCTTGGCAACAGCATGAGATGATATACAGTTCAACGCAGTGATGATAAACAAGAACACTAGGATCCAATAGAGAACCACACAGCAGATGAATGTGAATCACTGGTACAGCTTACAGTCCAAACAGAGTAGTATATAGAACTTATCTGATCCGAGAGTAGAGATGACTCAACATAGCAGGTGGTACTGGAATCACTGTGATTCTTATTAAGTAGAACAGCAAGCGTTAAACATCACCCAAGAACTTGGATGAACACTGACACGTGCAGTAGAATGTTGCCTAGAAGTAGCAGAGACGTGAGTAGTATCTGAACCATGCGTGGAACTACAGGTAACAGGATTCGTTGTAACTGCAATAGTAAGTTCACTGTGGTATGAAGCAAATGAACAGAGACACGTAACTTGAGCCCAAGTACTAGCCACTGGCACAACAAGTAGTTCACAATAACAGTCCAGTAAACAGGTAACAGCAGAGTAAGGATAACCCGTGTCAGACGTGGAACTACAGGTGACAAGTAACTTGATAGTAGCTCTTGCAGCGAGATCCAGCGATCTTAGCCAGCCAGCAGTAAAGTTGAACCAATAGATAAGGCACAGGTTTAGCAACAACTCACTATACTCATTCAGCCTGCAGATGAATAGCGGAGAGGGGTTCCAGCTTGCAGGTGAACAGCAGTGAGGAGTTTGCAGCTTGCAGGTGAACAGCAGTGAGGAGTTCAGTCCAGCGAGCAGGCAACGGACACACAGAAGGAGAGGTATACAGCCAGATCCAAATGCAACCAGAGTAACACGAAGAACAGGCAATGAGCCCATAACCTTGGGAGGTTAATATAGTGCTCCAGAACCAATGAGGTTCAGGAGGAGGTCCAGATCACAGTAGCCAGGAACACCTGGAAAAGTAATGTCTCTGAGGCAGAAGCAAGCAGAATCATGGTTCTTAAAGGGAAGCGCCGGCACCTAACTATGGGACCGGCGTGTGACACTTCTAGATTCTCCAAGCAGTTCGCAGTTACAGTGCCCCCCTTAAGACCAGCAGTAATAGTGTCGCATTCACAAGTGGCGTAATTGAGTGTGGTGGGTTGTGAATCTGTACAAATTCTTACAAGTTCGCAGATCCCACTTTCGTAATAACTATGTTGGGGTAAGTAGTGTCAGTGTGTGGTATGTCAGTAAAATAACTACCACCGAATATTATATTAATACAATTTAAATAATATACACGTTTGACCCTATACTTTCTGTGTTGGTTAGTTGATACTCCACATACTCCCAATACATTTAGACTACCCTTACCCACCTTAACTATAGGAAAAATGAACTTTTGGGGATTGCTTTTTTTTAGCTATTTGCAAATATAACCCCTATTCTATCTCTATCTCTAGTAGAGTTTATATAGCACTTATCTTTCACGCTGCTCTGTACAAATCCAGTGACGTTGGCAAGATGACGTAGTAGAGGATGCTTATTGTAGACACAGGACTCACTACAGCCAGCCCCCCCGCTCCAAACACATTCTGCGCTCTGTTGCACTTTTTCTAAAATGTATTTCCACTTTCACATAACTTTTGTCTTTCCCTTGTTGATGGCTAGTTTCTCTCCTACTCTCAGAATCCTAGGACATTACGTGTCTCTGTAAGTGCGGAGAGATAATAAAAAAGAAGGCACAGCACTGTCATCCAATGAAATTGTAGATTTTTTTGTCCAATGAAATCACTCATAATTTCATACAGTGAAGATCTGCAGATTCTTATTAAACTATTTAGCCACATGATTGGCAACAAAGGGCTCAATCAATGAAACTGAAAGTTTCTGTTGTTGTAACCTCTGCGCTTAATAAGTCTATAGCTGCAACAATAGTGTTATTGAACCTGTTTATTGCTGTTGGCAATGTACCATAGTGCTAATTCAATATCAAACAATCTGAAATATTCCTTCACATTCCCTTGATTTTACATAATAAAAATTATATTAGCTTTAAAGACCACTTATAATTATTATTATTATTATCTTTATTATTGTTCTGCAGAACTGTACTATTAGGGAAAACAATTTCTATTCAACATTATTTACAATACATTGACAAAAATGAAAGGGCAGGTGACAGCGCCCTGCTCACTAGATCTTAGATATTTGAATTTCATTTAAATTAATATGCTCAAACTAATATAGCTGGAGAGTTAGTGTACACTCTTGGGAACATACATGTAACATATGTAATGTAGTGTGCAAGAATTTGTATAACATTAAAGTGTTCACATTGTAGCCCAACTAGCATATTGTTTAGTAACTCAAATAGAGTACGGCATTCTGTTTAGTAGCCTCAAAGGTGTTCAGCTGAGTGTTAAGTAGCCATAATATTGTCTGGAACATTTTTTTGTTTTATCAACAGTTAACTGTTCTTTACTGATGAAAGAAAAAGGCTGTCATGTGCACCTTAAGCCCTCATCTACTAATAAGCACCAATGTATTAGCCCAAATATTTGTCTGAAAGAGATGTGAGACCTTGGACTTAGTCGGCTTCATCTTACAGGCGGCAGAGACAAGATTCTCACCACACCTCATCATTATTTTTTTCTATAGCGCCACTAATTCCGCAGTGCTGTACTTACTCATTCACATCTGTCCCTACCCCAATAGAGCTTACAGTCTAAATTCCCTAACATACACACAGACAGACTTGGGTCAATTTTTGATAGCAGTCATTTAATCTACTAGTATGTTTGTGGATTGTGGGAGGAAACCGGAGCACCCGGAGGAAACCCATGCAAACATGGGGAGAACATACAAACTCCACCCCGCTAAGACCATGGTCAGGAATTTTACTCATGAACCCAGCACTCTGAGGCAGAAGTGCTAACCACTAAGCCACTGTGCTGCCCACCTCCAACATGCTTCTCTCTACCTCCCTCCAGAAGTAATTGCAAAAGGAGTGTTGGGAGATAAAAACATCTCCCTGCCATAATTACAGTGTGAGAAATGACTGTCAGCATTAGAGGAGTGATGGCAGGAGAGGGAGCGTAAGTATTCACTCCTTACACCTCTAATTATGTTAGTCATCAGCCTCAATCCTGCAGTAAGTGGTTGATGACCACAGTATCAGGAGATGACACTTTAAAGGTAGGTACACACTACAGGGTTTTCGTTCAATAATCGGCTCAATCAGCCGACATACGACCACTCGTTCAAAAGTTGGGTCAGTGTGTGTAGTGACACGATGGTCGAAAGACTGCCCAAATGGACGATTGTAGCCTCATTTGGTTGGTCGTACCGTTTAATATTTTAGTTCCAATCTCGTTTCCGTTGTGTAGTGTGTATAAACTTCCGTCCGATCCACGACAATCCTCTGAAACTTCCTCGACCTGGGGGGCGTGTGTATGTAAATTTTTGATGTCTGTCCCAGTACCTGTTTTGTATAGATGTATATTGCGCCTGTCTGCCTGCAGACCATTACACTTGTATAAAGCATGCGTGTTATTACCCTTTGCATCTATGTTGGCAATGTATTCATATTTATCCTTTATGAACTTTAACCTTTATAAACTATTAAAGTTATATTAACCTTTATTAACTAATATTTGTGAAATACCCAGAATAAACCACACAGTGTTCATGCAACATTTTTATTGCAGGAAAAAAAAGTACAAACATTTTTACACACACAGGTGAGACGTCAGACGTGAGATGTGAGCACGCCCATACGTGATCAGAGAACCAATCAGAGCGCAGAGTACTGCAGAGAATTATTTTTAGTATTTAGTATTTTTAAAGGTGCTACTGGTTTGTGTTAGAACAGGTCTTGATGTTGCTTGGGATTCTATTCCCTTTGATTTCTTTAGCTACGAAACAAGGAAATAAAAAATGTTTACCATTTAACTTCTATATATGTAATTTATATTCAACGACATAAATACTCTCATTTTCTCACCTTGCACACTGCTCGAGATCAGTTTATGTTTTGGTCCCTGTGGCGCAATCGCAATAATAGCGGACTTAACCTCCATACATTCTTGAAAACAGGCGCCATTTTGGTTATTATAACGGTACAGGTATGTGCCTGAAGCATTTAGCTGTCTATACATGTTCACTGAAATACCTTTGTGTCGAACTTCTTTTATATATTTTTCTTTTTCAATTTTTTCGTGTTTGATAACAGGTGTAACATTAGTGGTATCAGTGGTATCTAAACAGGCCTTCTCAGCATTAATTCTTCATTCTGACATAAAAAAATATGTTACAAATTAGGCGTTAGGCGTTTACATTGCTTCGTGTGACACTAGAATGAGATAAAGTCCTTCAAGCAGGTACACTACATGTGCTACTGACCTTTTTTAATGTCGTTGTCGTCCTGGTCCAGTACTTTGACCATCAACTCCACCTCTCTTGGGCTCATTGGATTTGCTCTTTGCTCTTCTTGAGCATCTACATCCCCCACCTTAACTTTTTCGACATTTTTTGACCCTTCAAGCACCATCTCTGACTCTGTCTCCGTCTCCATAGCTGCAACCCCCACTGACACCTTCTCCTCACCCGCAACCCCAACTGACACCTTCTCCTCAACCTTAACAACCACTGACACTTTCTCCTCACTTGCCATCTTCTCATGCTCCTCAGCGCCAAACAGGTTCCTCTGTCATTTTATACACTCAGACATGGGCATTCGTTTCTGCTGTGGACCAATCAGCGATGATGCACGCTGAGAATGGAGCATTCCATTACATACAAAGGGATTTTACTATTAGTGAATATTCATTGCATTGCACTTTAGCAGTTAAATGTTTTTCTAAATTTTATGTATGTTACTAAACTTGTATTTTATATGAATGAATGAATGAAGAGACAGTGTTGCCTTCTCTTTTTATGCAGCTTTGGGTGTTAACTATAGTGAAAGCTCTGCCCCTTTAGGCTTATGTTTTTGGTATATTGTTACATCCCCTGCAAATGATGCTTCAGTGTGTACAAAATTAAAATTATTGCTCACGACAAGATGGCTGTAAAAAGTCGCTAAAGGGATGTCTGCTCTTCCCTTTATCGTCCTAAACAAGGCTAGTGTGTATGCAGTCCATGGACCGAGCGATCGGACCATCGATCGCATGTAAAATCGCTCGGCATAAAAAGTTGGTGGAAAATTCTGTAGTGTGTACCCAGCTTAGGGCTGTTTGTACAATTTTCAATGTGCTGTCCCCCTTTATGAAATAACTCTAAAAGCTGTCCTTATTTCCTCTATTCTTTCTCTGAGATCTTTAACAATATTTTCATAAGGGGTTCCTTTTTGCTGCTTAAACCCATAACTTTCTTTATCAATATTCTTCTTAAGTGGGTCCTAATTAGAGATGGGCGGGTCCGGTTCCCCAAGAACCGAACCCACCCGAACTTTGGGTATCCGAGTACCGAGCTGAGTAGCTCGGTACTCTCCAGCCAGCTCCGAATCCAAATCGAGGCCGAACGTCATCGTGACGTCGTCGGATCTCGGGGCTCAGTTCTAGCGATACTTCAAGTATATAAATACACGCCTCCACAGCAATCCATCGCCATTTGACAGATGGAGAGAGCAGTGTGTAGTCACAGGCTGATTAGAGCAGGGACAGAGAATCCAATATTCTTATTCCAATTGTTGTAACAAAAATCCCTAGAGAAGAGAGGAGGATAGAGGTTTTTTTCTTTTCAATATTTGGCACTCCCCAGTGCTTTTGGGGTGTCCCCCATAATTGTGCATAAATATTTCTGGCTGTCAAAATTACTTTCTGTCAGCAGTATCTACCAACTAATATTTAGCACTCCCCAGTGCTTTTGGGGTGTCCCCCATTATTGTGCATAAATGTTTCTGGCTGTCAAAAGTCATATCTGTCAGCAGTATCTTACCAAATAATTTTTAGCACTCCACAGTGCTTTGGGCTCAGAATGGATTCAAAGCAGTCCACATATGATCAGAATGAGCAACCAGGTTCTGTCACCAGTACTGCCCCAGTACGTCATCTGGGCAAGGCGATGTCAAACTACACAGTGTTTCGAAATCAGTCCAAAAAAAATAAAACAATATATATTTACTGTGTTGAAGCGAAAAAGAAGTGTTACTGAGCAAAAGTTAAGTGCCGATAAAAAAAAAATTGCCAACATGCCATTCTACACACGCAGTGGCAAAGAGAGAATGAGGCCTTCACCTTTGGCTATTAGTGGCAGATCGCAAAAAGTTACCGAGCCTACAATTGCTGCACAACTACTGTTACGCGTCAAAGCCGAGCTGCAAGATAACAGTAAGGAATTAGAGTATAATGTTTGCTCTGATTCACAAATTACACCAATCCCTGAGGAGAGTCCATCCAACAGTGGTATGTCTAATCGTGAGCATTCTGTTAGTGTACCCATAAAGAAGGGCCCTTTCAGCAGTTCTGCTGATGTGTACCTGAACAGCCCGAGTGTAGCCTGTTATACACAAATTGAGGATGCCACTTTGGAAATAGAAGAGGATGAGGGGGAGATTTGAGGAGGTGACGAGGGCGTTAATGAGGATGTTGATGATTATGATGCAGACAGATACCAAATTGACTTTCTCAATTTCTATTTATATTCTAGAATATATAACAGCTGAATAGTTTTCTATTTTACTCCTAGTGGAGAGGGGATCTGATGCAGACAGATACCAAACTGCCTTTGTCCATTTCTTTGTATATTCGAATTTCTAGTTCTACAGTCTATCCAGGCTGCTTTTTTTCTATTTTACTACAAGTGGAGGGCGGGGGGGGGGGGGGCATAGATAGCCACCAAACTACTGTGGTCCATTTAATTTTACTTTCTACTTCCACAGTCTGTGCAGGCTACTTTTTTTATATTCAACTTCAAGTGGAGGGCGGGGGGGGGCATAGATAGCCACCAAACTACAGTGGTCCATTTAATTTTACTTTCTACTTCCACAGTCTGTGCAGGCTACTTTTTTTATATTCAACTACAAGTGGAGGGCGGGGGGGGGGCATAGATAGCCACCAAACTACCGTGGTCCAATTAATTTTACTTTCTAGTTCCACAGTCTGTGCAGGCTACTTTTTTTATATTCAACTACAAGTGGAGGGCGGGGGGGGGGGGCATAGATAGCCACCAAACTACCGTGGTCCATTTAATTTTACTTTCTAGTTCCACAGTCTGTGCAGGCTGCTTTTTTTATATTCAACTACAAGTGTAGGGTGTAATATATACACCCAAAGACGATGGCTACATTGCCAATAATCAAAGATGGAGGAGGTAGACAACCAGGTTTGTCTGTATAATTTGCAGACAAGTGTTCAAATTAAGGACAGCCTACCAGGGATTAAACTGTTTTTTTCAAAATTTATTAGCTTTAGAATTACCTCACTTATCTAAGAAACCGGTGGAGCACTAAATTAGGTTATTGGAAAATAGCAAAACAAAACCAAACAAAACCAAAACCAAAACCAAAACACGCAAGGCCGGTTTTGCAAAACCAAAACCAAAACACGAATGTAATCCAGATCCAAAACCGAATACAAAACCATCTCTAGTCCTAATACAACTTTGTAGCCTCTTAAATAGCTGCACTCTGCAGCTTTATTTTACTGAAAGTATTGTTAAAGAGTCCAAAAATATTTATATTCTAATTCAAGAAGAGAAAGATATTGATAATATAATAAATACATTGATCCTAACATATAAATAAATATGTTGATGAAACTTATACTACACAATAACATAAAACTTTGCATGAGATGTTATTTATAACTCAGACTAGACTCTAAATGCTAAAACATCCTTTTCCCACGACTATCAGAATATCCTGGGTGAAAGGAAGCCTCTACTCCCCTTGGCTCCAATCTGAGGTTATCTTTAACATCATTATCTGCAGAGAGGCTAGATTTCTGCTAATGCATTTAATCACTGTACCTTCAAACACATGTTAACCCTCTGTCTATTATATACTTGTAAATCATCAGATGCTTTATGCGTATGATTAACAACCTAGAATTAAAACATACCATAATTATATTTATTGGACACTGCTGAAAGGTATAATTCATAATAATTAAAGAAACAAATTTTGGGTTCAAATTTAACAGAGATATAACCTAATCTTTCTGTGTTTAGCTCATTATTTTGATTCACTTTGCCTCTCTCTTGTTTAGTTATTAATAAACAGAGAAACGCAGAATATGATGGCAGTTTTCCCAATTTACTCTAAAAGTAACTATGCTTATAGCAATTAATGTATCTGTGCAGTAGGATATTATAGATATTATTCAATATATAAAATATTATCAGATACAATACTATCAGAGGCTAAGTTTCGATCATCATCATCAATTTAAAAGGCACCACGATGGCCTGCAGACAGCAGGTAGATGCCTGTACTTTAGATATGATCTATGCCTTACTTCCAACATCTTCTCACAAATATTAAATTGGGAAATTACAGAGTGGTATCGAGGTCATCAAACCAAGGACAGGGTTGTTAGGAAGATCTACTGGAATACCATATAGGTTCAGACATTTCAATTTTAATAGCTGTTGCCATATATTTTCCTCCTTTGGGGACCTACACAGCTGCTACCACACCTTCTGTGAACAAGTGTACTGGTTTTGTGTCCAGCAGTGGGTATGATGCCACACTAATATCCGGCACACAGCTACTACAAGCTTACAGGTAAAAACAAAAATGAAGTCTTCTCCAGAACCACATGACAAGCAAGTTCAGTTAAGATTAATGACGAAGGACAGTCACGGTTGCCAGCAGCTGACTGTCTTAACATTTCTACAATGACTATTACACTTAAACTTTCCCTACCACCAACTACAATCGTTACTCCACTACCTTATATATTAAATTGCTCTCCACACCTACAAGATAATAAACTCAGTTGGACAGGGCCTTCTTTACCTTCTTCATGTCATTGTATGTTATTATTTGTATCATAAACCTTTCAATGTACAGCACTGCATAATATTTTGGCACTTCATAAATGGGTGGTGTACGAAATTACGATGTAGAAATTTCCGACAACAGTTGAATCGGCAATAAAATGGCAAACGCGATTAAAGCAACATAGACAAAATACAGACTTATGTAAAAAGGTTAAACATGGCCTCATCTGTGAAGAGTTTATATGTTCTCCCCGTGTTTGCGTAGGGTTTGCTCTGGGTGCTCCAGTTTCCTCCCACACTCCAAAAACATACTCGTAGGTTAATTGGCTGCTAACAAAATTGACCAAAGTCTGTGTCTGTGTGTGTATGTGTTAGGGAATTTAAACTGTAAGCCCCAATGAGGCAGGGACTGATGTGAGTAAGTTCTCTGTACAGTCATGATTTCAATTCCCGACCACGGCCTTATCTGTGTTGAGTTTGTATGTTCTCTCCAAGAAAATACTAGTAGGTTAATTGGCTGCCCTCAAATTGACCCTAGTTTCTATCTGTGTGTATGTTAGGAAATTTAGACTGTAAGCTCCATTGGGGCAGGGACTGATGTGAGTGAGTTCTCTGTACAGCGGTGCGGAATTAGTGGTGCTATATAAATAAATGGTGAAAATAATAAATAGTAGTAGTGTTTATACCAAGCATCCACACGGTTTTCTTTGATCTTTTTTAGTAAGGCTTGTAGATTAGACAGCCGGCTGGTCCTCTCATTGCCCCCTTAATGCCGCCAATGTAACTGTTGCGGTTTTAAGTGTTGTCAGGCATACTGCCTGCATTTTCTGCTGTCGCTATTATCCCAGGGATGTCGGAAATCATAGCTGTCACTTTTAGCGCAAGTCTGTATTTTGTCTATGTTGCTATAACCGCGTTCCCCATTTCACTGTCGGTGTAACCATTGTCGGAATGATGAGCATGATAAATTTGACTACCACCGTCATAAATAAAGTATAATAATAATAACTCTACAGTGCAAGACAGTTAGTACAACAAATCGAGAAGTATCAGACATGAAACAGAGGGTAGAGAGGGCCCTGACCTTACAATCTAAAGAATCAAGCACACCAACCAAACTTGTGTAACTGAATTCCTGGTGTTTCAGGATCAGGAAACTATCAGTGAATTGAGGAGATTTGGGGCCTATTTCACTATTTTGCTAATCTATTGTCTTTCTTTAAAAGAACTTGACTGGTTGTAAAAGTTTCACATTTGGGCTTCGGCAATTACTAAGAAAAATAAACCAGAAATATACACATTAATAGAAAAAAAATCTACATGAACTTATTAGTGATGACAGATTTTGATTATAAAATGTAGAGGAACAACCTACAAAATGAAGTCAATAGTCTAGTGGTTAAGCAGTGTAGTTTTCAGATTGGGATTCTTGTCTTTTTACTTTATGAACAGTGCTTATTCCTTGTCTTTAAAACAGACCTCAAGTACCTGCAAATGATGCACCTTCTGGGGCATATTAGGTCACACACTCCAGGGATATCCTTCACTTATGGATACACACTCTGACTGCACTCAGTTTATGTTTGCCCACCCCATATTCTGCCTCTCCATGCATAAGAAGGGAATTTAGACTGTAAGCCCCAATGGGACAGGGACTGATGTGAATGAGTTCTCTGTACAGCGCTGCAGAATTAGTGGAGCTATATAAATAAATGGTGATGATGATGATGATACGCTCAAATAAAGATACGGGCTCATTTTCTCAATATGACAGATGCTTTCTTCATTCTCATTCTCGTTCAGCTGTTAGCAGTTCACCACTAGATTTTTTAAAGACCCTTTCATTACAATTATTGCAATAACCCTTTCACTGCATACCAGAATGCAATACCGCAGATGGCTATCAATGAGAGTAATTTGGTTTTGCGTGTAGGCCAGAAACCATTTACTTAGTTTCATGGTATCATGATCTTTACATCAAAAACTGTTGGTACAATGCACTAGAGCACCAGAGCACTATTGGATTGTCACACAAAATCCCAGTAACATCATCATGTAATGCCACTATGGATTTCATCCAGGTTGACAGGCCTGGGAATATGCTTGGGATAGCTAAAAAATGCATACTGTGCAAAGCATTAGCATTTGCTGAAATTAATATAATAGTACATACTATTGCAGTTACTAAAAAAACATTTTGCATTGTATCAATTCGTAATAAAAATCGGGGAGATCTATTATAGTTTATGGTGACTTCTCACCATAAAAAAAGAATTGTCAAAAAACCAATTTAAATTTAAACGTAAAAATACAAAAACAAAACAAAATGAAACCCAGTGGCATAGTGGTTAGGATTTCTGCATCACAGCACTGGGGTCATGAGGTTGACACCCAACCAGGGCCTTATCTGTGTAGAGCAGTGGTTCCCAAACTTTTTCAGTTCACGGCACCCTTAGAGTCCCCATAATTTTTTCAAGGCACCCCTCCAAAATAATTAATGAGCAGTACCGTTTTTTAAGTATTTGAGTCAAAGTAACATAATTAAGTACTTGGATCAGGACAGAAACACTTAGTGAGTTGTTTGCAAAAATAATATACATAAATCCAAGGGAAAAGAATATTTTTATATATTTTTTTAAATTATATTTCTGTCAA
Source organism: Mixophyes fleayi (assembly GCF_038048845.1). Classification (NCBI taxonomy): domain Eukaryota; kingdom Metazoa; phylum Chordata; class Amphibia; order Anura; family Limnodynastidae; genus Mixophyes; species Mixophyes fleayi. Next base: position 169,661,576 of record NC_134402.1, read on the forward strand.
AGAATAATTTACAGCTAATATTAAGAGGAATAAGATCAAACAATATAAAACAACAACGTACAAAAATCATCACACTGTGCCCTTCACCTTTACACTGTGCCCCTTTATCCACACACTCTGTGCCCCTCTTCATCCACACACACTGTCTGCCCCTCTTCATCCACACTGTCTGCCCCTCTTCATCTATACACTGTCTGCCCCACTTTATACTCAGTGTCTGCCCCTCTTCATCCAGACACTGCCCGTCTTCATCCACACACTGTCTGCCCCTCTTCATCCTCACTGTCTGCCCCTCTTCATCCTCACTCTGTCACCTCCTTCATTCTTTTGCCCCTCCATTGCTGTTTCCTTTCACATTCCCCTCCATTTCTTTGCGTACCATACTTGGCCTTCTTTCTTCTATTTTTTCTGTCTTCTCTTCTATCTTCTTACCAATGCAGCGGCGGCGCCCCGGGACCCAGCATCCTCCTCTCTTCTGCCGCTTCTCACTGAATATACCGACATTAAGTGAGAAGCTTTGAGGGAGGAGGATGCTGGTTCTCGGGCACCGCCACATTGGTAAGTTGTTTTTTGTTTTTTTTGTCCCATGGCCGCGGCACCCCTGGGAGCCGCAGCGCACACTTTGGGAAACGCTATTATAGAGTGTGTATATGTATATCTGGGTGCCCCTGTTTCCTCCCACACTCCAAAGTACATATTGATAGGTTAATTGACTGCTGACAAAAATTAACCCGTGTGTGTGTGTGTGTGTGTGTGTGTGTGTGTGTGTGTGTGTGTTGTGTGTGTAGGAAGTTTAGACTGTAAGCTTCAATGGGGAAGGGACTGATGTGAATGACAAATATTCTGTGTACAGTGTTACATATTTGGTGGTGCTATATAAATTGATGATGATGATGATGAACATATCCATGCCTTTGACCCCAAAACTTCCTTAGACCTTTATTAATCCTATTTGTTATCGCTTTGTTTTTGGAAAACTAGACATATACATTTCATGTTAGTTTTCTGCAATTGGTCTATATACGGAAAATCATTCTAAAAATTATATACTAGCTAACGGATGTAAATTAAAAATACATCAATATCAGTATGTAAGCAAAAGAAATTCCTATATTTCTAAAACAATTTTTAGAATTAAAATTAAAAACTGATTCCCAGCTAAACCAACATCACAAAACCATGAAAATGGGCCTGATCATAATGGTGTACTCCACTTCCAGTTTTGAAGAATATTGGTGTAGTACACAAGGGTGAAACAATATTCATCATGTTGTTAACATTCATTTATTCAACTACCAGCTAGTGAGGTTTAAGGGTTTGTAAACATAGTTTCGGGATATTTGTTAATTATTAATGAGTAATGTTATTAATGGGTATTGTTTTGAGATGGAGAAGATCAATTTATTTATGGAGTGTAGAATAATGACCTAGTCAATATGTTGCTTTGCAGCTGAGTGCTATTTTTATTAACTCCCCTGGTTTTACATATTTATATATATTACAGTAGTACTTTTCATTCAAAATTAGACCTCACTATGTACAAGGGGACGTGGACCTCTCTGTCACAGGACTGAATTGCCTTCAAAAATTAAAAAGAAAATCTCATGTTCAATTAATAATATTTCTCTCAAATCTAAATAACAAATTCTTGCAAATAGTAAACTACAACTGCAAGATCAAAACGTCAGTTTTGTAGAAATTCACGTATATAAAACCAGATTGTGAAATATAGGAGTTGTATGGGCTTGTCACTGTTCTCTCTTTTTTTATTTATTTTCTCTTTCTGCCATGAACATGAAATTGTAAAATGAAATGTACCTGTAATCATTATCTGACTGATAAAAGACACAAGAAATGCATTTTTGTCAGGTTTTAACCTGCACATTCCATTCCTATTCGCTGGTTGTTGGTGAAGCTGAACCTCAGTGTTACAAGACTACCAGGCACACAAAGAAAAATCCTACTTAAGTCACAAATGATATCATACTTGTTGATGAAATATAGATTTCATGATATAATCCACATAAGAAGAATGAAATGCTAAGATCATCAACATAACTAACTATACTGGTGGAAAAACTTTTATGAATGGAAAGTTTTTACTTGAAATGTAGGAGGGGATTTAAAACAATTTCCTGTTCTGTACTGTCTCAGTGTGTATTAGTCATGCTTTTTTATTCTGTACCAGCGGCAGAGTAGCCATATACCTCACCTGGAGTTTTGATGGTGGACCAGCAGTCCCCATGGCATCTTGGGGTCACCTGATTCACATTTTTAAACTTTTAAAAAATAGGAGGGAGGGCACTGTAGTTATTATTATTATTATTATTATCATTTATTTATAAGGCGCCACAAGGTTTCCGCAGCGCCGTACACAATACAAACAATGGACAGTACAGGGAATAACAGTACAAATCAATAAACGAGTAGTACCAAGACTTCAGAGGCTCCAGGCAAGGCAAATATATGGAGGTTGGATCAGAAGAGAAGGTAGAGAGACAGGAGAGAGAAGGGCCCTACTCATACGAGCTTACATCCTAAGGGGAGGGTAGACAGACGACAGGCACAGAGGGTGTCGGAGGAGGGGAGCAAGCGCTCCCCTCTACTGAGGATGAGCGAAGAGAGGAGAGTGACCGTGGAGAGAGGGTTAGGTGGAAGGCTGGTAGGCTATGCGGAAGAGATGAGTTTTGAGTGCCCGTTTGAAGGAGCACAGGTTAGGGGACAAACGGATGGAGCGTGGGAGGTCATTCCTGTGAATGGAATGACCTCCCACGTTGAACCTTGGTTATAGTCTGACATGTTCAGGTTTAGTGGAGTTGGCCCTGGCCATTGTTGCACTTTCTGGTGGCTGGGCCCTCCCTCAGGATTAGTCATCTTACTAATTGTGCTGCACCGCTTATCAGCAATCTGTCCTCCCCTTCTCTCCCTCCCTTTTCTATAACATTTTCCCCTGTAATTCCTTCTCCACCTCTCCCCTTCCCAGTGCACCCTTCAGGCTGCTGCTGAGATCATAAGGGGGGTTGATAAAAGAGTCAATAGCAGGTAAGTGTGCTGATTATGTTGCTTGTGGAAGGTAACATCACTGCGACTCAAAGGAAATGACTGGTGACTACGCCAGGTAAAAGGGACAAACCACTTGGCACATTTATTAATTGTCCTGGCAACTGGAAGGAACCTGAAGGAAAATATAATTTAAAGTGGCTTAAATGACTGTTGAATATAAACTGCCCACAAAATGGCTATTCACACTTGCCGTGGACACGTGCCAGATCTGGAGGTGAAAGGTATATTTGGGTCCTCAATGGCTCTCCTCTTTAGGCCTAAGAATAAAAGTAGTAGGGCACCTGGGTCTCCTGGAACAATTGGAATAGGTTGGGATTCCCTGAGGACACCTGGACCAAATCTGGACTCCCTCTGGGTACCTGGATCATATATGGAGTCCTTCTGGACACGTGGACTGGATCTGAACTCCATTTGGATGCCTGTCAGTGCTCCCTGTTAGACTGGCATGGGCAGCTTTTCTCATATTATTCAGCATCTCTGTAAAGGTAGTGCTCCCTCTGGCAGCACTCACTCTCACTGTGCCATTCTCTGCAGTCTCTCCCTCCTTTGTACTCTCCTGGCAGGTGGAGGGCTCACTAGCAGGCTCTCTTGTATTGGATACACTGCCTTTCCTTCCATAGTGTTATTGTATCCTGGTAGGAAGCAGTCCCAGCAAGGAACTGAAGCCTTCTTGCCAAACTTCTTTTCATCTGGGGCCAAACTCCTGCTTCTGAAATCACCTCCTGAAACAGGCGAGTGCTTGAGCCGAATGTTACACTATTAATTTAATTTTGGGGTAGACCTGAGGGCAAATATGCCTATTTATTAAATGTGAACAATATTAATGTCAAATTTGTTGGTGGAGAATATGCCTATTTATCAAGCATAAATGCTTTAATTTGATTTTTGGATGGTTGGTGGGAAGGAGACTTATTATATGTGGGTACGGGTGCTTTAATGTCTGGCTGATTGCAGCAGGAAGACCTAGTGTATTAATTTAGTGTTTGAATTTCCAAGAAGTGAATATTACATATCTCTTTTCCAAACAAGGCCCCAACATTTCAGGATACAATTCTGATTAGACACTTCCAGTTGTACTAGTATCTTGTAGTCCTACAGACAGCATTGTAGAACTGTCTAGAAATATAGCCACACTCTTTCATGTTGACTACACCCACACTTGTTAGTGTGTTGCTGCTATGTGTCAGCACAATCTGTTCCCCACCTTATGACAATTTGCCATGATGCCCGAATGTACATAAGTGTCACGGCAACCAGAACGCAGACGCCACTGGAAGAAAAAGACCCGTTGCCCCTCTGCAAAAGCAAAGGAGATACACATGGGACCGAGGTGAGTCCAATGCTTGACATTACCCCACTTTAAAGGGTTGGTACAGAATACCCAATGGATGGTTTAAATGGAAACTTGAGGTCTTAGAGAATTACCACTCAATTGTATTAAACCCTTTGCTGTTGGGGAAATCTATTGGGAAATCTATAGTGATATGGGCTTTGGGGTGATGGTGTATCAGGAGGAGCCAGAGGAAGCATTGGACCATATGTGGCATGACAAGGAGTCTTGTCAAATGTGACAAGTGGCCACAAAATCTTAACTTCCTTCAAAAGTGTTGGCCACCAATAACTTCTTGCATTGAGTTCGAAAGTCTTCTTGACTCCCACATAACCAGCAAAACTATATGATTATAATTGAATAAACCTAGAAATTGCTGGATCACCTTCAGCCCAAATGGTTGTGATCTGTTAATGGCTTTAACTTTCTCAGAATCATTTGTAATCCAGCACCTGAAACAATATAGCCACTCTGCAGTTTTTACAATACAAGTGATGTCTGCGAACGTGGCAAAGAACTTTGGAAAAGATTAAGGTGTCACCTAGATAGACCACTACAAAGTTATACAGAGGTACCCGAAAATTTCATTCACAAAATTCACAAAAGCTTGGAATACTATTGGGTATTGGAGAGAACGAAAGGCATCAAGTATTCATAGTGGCTATCATTGGTGTTAAAAGCCGTTTTCCATTCATTGCCAGCTCTGATGCAGATTAAATTATAGGCTCCATGTAGACCAAGTTTAGTAAAGATGCAGGCTCCTTTGATAAAGTAAAATAATTTTGTGATGAGAGGAAGAGGATATTGTTTTTAAATAGTGAAGGAGTTCAGTCCTTGGTAATCAATACATGGGCTAAGACCACCATCTTTCTTTTATAAAGAAGAAGCCTACCATTGCTGGTGAAAAAGATTTCCAAATAAAACCACTTTGAAGATTCTCCCTAATGTATTCTGACATGGCCCAAGTGTCAGGCACAGGCTACCACAGGGAGATATTTTCCATGATAGTAAATTGTTGGGGCAATCTGTGTAGGGAGTTCTTTGCACTGTTCCTTACTAAAAACATCCCAACATGTGGAGAGTATGCAGAGTGAAAACTGATGTTTTTGAATAAGGAAGAATATTAGAACATCTGAGAGGAAGAATTATCTTGAGACATGCATGCTGACAATCAACACACCAGGCTTAAATCTGTGTAGTATGTCAGTCCAATGTAGGTGAGTGAAGCTGAAGCCAGGGCAATTCCAGGATGACAGGGCAGGGGGCCTGAGGGATGACTAAAAAAAATTAGTTTCTATATGTAACACCCCAACCTAATGTGTCAGACGGGTAGCCCGAAACTTGATAATGGCACCAGGAATTCTATGGCCATTATTAGCGGTTCAGAAAATTGGAGGTTTATAAGGAACCAGGTGTATTGCTAATTTGGAAACAATTCTTGAATAATAAAGTTTCCAACAGAGTCTGAATCCAAAAAGCAAGCAAGGAAATGGAATCAGAGGAACATAACATGGAAACTGGAATGGAACACATTTTGCTATTAAGAGTAGGAGAGAAATGAATAACTGCAAATCCAGTCTCTCCCATGCCAGTTAGAATTGAAGGTTTCCTGGGCACTTGGGACACCTAGCAATAAGATGACCAGGTTCAGCACAGTATATGTACAGAATGTTTTTCAATTTTCGCTCACGTTCTACAAAAGATAAAAAAAGAATGTCCCAATTGCATGAGTTCTTCCTGAAAATAAAGAGGAATGTGAAAGTGGGAAGCAAATTTAATAGCAGCACAACAAGATTGCTCTCTCTCTCTCTCTCTCTTGGGTTCATTCCTGGAAGTTTAAACCTTATTACAAAGGGTATTCTCCCAGTCTACTGCCCCTTACATCTCTAACCTCCTCTCCATTCACACTCCCGCCCGCTCCCTGTGCTCAGCCAATGATCGCCGCCTCTCCTCCACTCTGATCACCTCTTCCCACTCTAGAATCCAAGACTTCTCCCGTGCTGCCCCCCTTCACTGGAACGACCTCCCTCGCTCCATCCGTCTCTCACCCAATCTGTGCTCCTTCAAGCGGGCACTTAAAACTCACCTGTTCCTCAAGGCCTACCAACCATCCACTTAACCTCTCATCTCTTCTGTTTCTCCCCTGGCCCCTTTTTTCTCTCCCTTTGCTTCACTGGCTCCCTTCTGTGCCTGGTTAATTTACCCTCCCTTAGGATGTAAGCTCGTATGAGCAGGGCCTCCCTTCCTTTTTGTCTCCTCGCCTGTTCTTCCGCTCCGTCTCTACTGTATTTGCCTGCCTGGAGTTTCTGGAGTACTGGTACTTTGTGTTTATTGTTCTGTACTGTTTTACCCTGTATAGTCTGCTGTTCGTACTGTGTACGGCACTGCGGAAACCTTGTGGCGCCTTACAAATAAACGATAATAATAATAATAATAATTCAGATGTCAAGAGACGATGGTAATTCACAAGAAGCAAGTTCATGTTTTTTCCTGTCAGAAAGTCTTTGACAAAAGGTGGCCACTAACAAATCATTGTTCTATTGATGTTTAGAGGCGTGAATGTGAAACTGCAACACATATTGGCCCATTGACTGAGAACCTTGTCTGAGGCATAGAATACAGCGAACGATGACCTTCCAGGCTTATTGTCAGGCGCCGTCCGCACGGCCGCCTGACTGTCTGATCGCGCGTCTGGTTGCTAGGCAACCAGACGCGTCATTTCCGGATTCCCCCTGCCATCCATTCCCTCGCAGTATGACGCGCCCCGTTGCTAGGCAACGGGACGCTATGTATTCCCGGCGGCAGGCATGACAGCGCTGCAGCGCTGATGCTGATTGGATCCCCACATTATTTAAACCCCTTCCTGTCCTCTAGTCAGTGCCAGAGTATCAGATCTTCCTGCCTCCAGCGTTTGTATGTACCAGTTGCTATATTGTTCCTGACCTTCCTCGTGCTGCTTGTGACCCTTTTGACCCGGACCGTTTGACCACCCCTATCTGGATTCTGCCTTTGTACTGCGCTCCCTGAAGATTACCGACTCGGCTTGCCTCACCATTCTTCTGGATTTCCCTTTTGCACCTCCTCTACCTGAACGTTGCTGAACCGGCCTGTCTGACACCCCCTTGTATCTCGCTGTGGACTCTAGGAAGGACCGCGACCTGCGTGTCCCTGCAGCGGAGTCCATACTTCCTTGCGGGGGTTCCTGGTGAATACCAGGGGCACGTTAGACTCCGCGCCTTCCTCTGAGTTGCGCCAACAACAGCAGGTACCTTCTACCAGTCATACACCCACTATCAGTCGTGACAGTATACTCTGGCCATGACAACGGAGGGGTCTGGTGAACCGTCTGCTCGTGACCTACTCCTGCATTTGGCCCAACGAGTGGAGCAACAAGAAGCAGCCCAAGCGCATCTTCTACAATGTGTCCAAGGGATTGCTACCCGCTTCGATACATTTCAGAATGCTGCACCTGCTACACCAGCCATAACCTCTGCGGCATCCACAGCATCCAGTGTGGTTACGGTCTCTACAGCGGCCTCTGGTGTACGCATCCCGACACCCGAAAAGTTTGACGGTGATCCCAAGAAGTGCAGGGGCTTTCTGAACCAATGTGCCATCCAATTTGAGTGCAACCCAGGGGCCTTTTCTTCAGAACGCACCAAAGTAGCTTTTCTCATCTCCCTCCTCAGTGGTCAAGCCCTTGCCTGGGCCTCACCTTTATGGGAACAAGGGGGTCCACTTCTTAATAACTCCAACTCTTTCATTGAAGCTTTCAGGAAAGTCTTCGATGATCCCGGAAGAGTTGCTTCTGCAGCCACCAGCTTGTTAAACCTCCGCCAAGGTGACCTGTCCGTGGGGCAATACGCAGTTCAATTTCGAACCCTGGCTTCCGAGTTAAAATGGAATAACGAAGCACTGGTGGCAACCTTTTGGCAAGGTCTGGTGGACCGGATTAAGGATGAGTTAATTTCCAGAGAACTCCCGGCTGAGTTAGATTCTCTCATCTCCATGTGCATCAAGGTGGATTTGCGCTACCAAGAGCGCACGCAGGAACGCTCCCCTGGCAAACGGTTCATACCACGGCTAGCACCCCAGTTCCAAAATCCCATCCTGCCAGTGGACGAACCAATGCAAGTAGGACGCTCTAAATTATCCCTTGAAGAGAGGGAGAGACGCTTCAAACAACGCCTGTGTCTGTATTGTGGAGATCCGGGACACCTGCTAAGAGTTTGTCCCAAGAAACCGGGAAACTCTTCCTCCTAAACGGTGGCGGGGAAGCCGTTTTAGGAGAATCCACAGTTGCTCCCTATTCTAAAGAAAATTCCCCAGAATTTCAGATGGCTGTCATCCTGAGCACCCCCAAGGGTACCTTTTCCACCACGGCCTTTGTGGACTCCGGCTCCTCCGGGAACTTCATTTCGGCGGATCTAGCTTCGCAGCTCCAAATACCTCTGAACCCATTGCCCCAACCGTTATCTCTGACGGCAGTCGACGGAAGTCGTGTCACTCACGGCTCCATCTCCTCCGTGACTTCTCCTGTTCGGTTGAGGGTAGGAGTACTTCATAGCGAAATGATCCAACTTTTGGTGTTGCCGAGGTCCATTAATCCCCTCATCTTGGGGCTACCATGGCTGAGAAAACATTCTCCTCAGATGGATTGGGACCACGCTCAAGTTATGTCGTGGGGTGAAGGATGTCGCTTTGAATGTCTGTCTAGAGTCTTGCCTCCTAAATGTCAAGTAATGGCTCATTCCGAGCTAACCCACCTTCCTGAGGCCTATATGGAATTCCAGGATGTATTCAGTAAAGTGGAAGCGGAGATCTTGCCTCCTCATCGTCCCTGGGATTGCGCTATTGTTTTATCTCCTGACCAACCCATCCCCAAAGGGCGGACCTACCCTTTATCTCGTCCTGAGACGTCAGCCATGTCTCAATATATTTCAGAAAACCTGAAACGGGGATTTATCCGCAAATCTACTTCCCCAGCGGGTGCAGGGTTTTTTTTTGTTAAGAAGAAGGATGGGTCTCTTCGGCCTTGTATTGATTATCGTCCTCTCAACCGCATCACTGTCAAAAATCGATATCCACTACCTCTCATCTCCGACCTCTTTGACAAACTCAGTGGATCTCAAATCTTTTCCAAACTAGATCTCCGTGGGGCCTATAATTTAATTCGCATCAAAGAAGGAGACGAATGGAAAACGGCCTTTAACACCAGAGATGGACATTTCGAGTACCTGGTGATGCCCTTCGGCCTCTGCAACGCCCCAGCCATCTTCCAAACCTTCGTTAACGATATCTTTCATGACCTGTTATACACTTCTGTGGTAGTGTATCTAGACGATATATTAATATTTTCTAAAGATCTGAAGACTCATCGGGAACAAGTAAAGGAGGTCTTACGTAGACTTCGGAAACATCACCTCTACTGCAAGCTGGAGAAATGTGTGTTTGAGATTAGTCAGGTATCTTTTCTTGGTTTCATCGTGTCGGGTCAAGGTCTTTGTATGGATGCCACCAAGGTGTCAGCTATTCTGGACTGGCCTCAGCCACAAGGCCTTAAAGCTATTCAAAGGTTCATCGGCTTTGCAAACTATTATCGCCAATTTATTCAGGGATTCTCCACCATTATAGCCCCCATTACAGCGTTAACCAGGAAGACTGCCAACCCTAGGGTCTGGTCTTCGGAGGCCATGTCTGCCTTCATAACGTTAAAGAAAGCATTCTCTTCAGCCCCAGTTCTGTCCCAGCCAGATCAAGAACGACCTTTCTTCTTAGAGGTAGATGCATCCTCAGTAGGCATTGGGGCGGTGCTTTTTCAAGAGTCTCCGGCTGGCTCACACAACCCGTGTGGGTTTTTCTCCAGACGATTTCTTCCAAGCGAATGTAATTATGGAATAGGGGACAAGAAATTACTGGCCATCAAGGCGGCTCTGGAGGAGTGGCGACATCTGTTGGAGGGGGCTATATTTCCTGTTACTGTGTTTACCGACCATCGGAACCTAGTGTTCATTCAAGAGGCTCGTTGCCTTAATCCTCGGCAAGCCCGCTGGGCATCCTTCTTTGCTCGATTTGACATGAAGCTCACATTCTGCCCGGGAGCCAAGAATGGACGTGCTGATGCATTATCTCGCTCATTTGACGATTCCGATCGTTTAAGACCGTTGGTTCCTCAGCATATTATTGATCCTTCTAATATCGTAGCCCTTACTAGGACCAAAACGTCCTCTCCTCCTCCAGGCCGGTCATTCGTGGAACCCCATCTCCGGTTCAGGACCCTGCAGTGGGCTCATTCATCCCGCATTGCCGGCCATGCTGGAATAAAGAAGACAACATCGCTGCTTTGCCGACGCTTCTGGTGGCCTAATGTACGTGCCGATGTTGAGAGATTTATTGCTTCCTGCACTACTTGTGCTCAACACAAAACTTGTAGAAGAGTCCCGGCAGGCCTTCTTCGTCCACTTCCTATCCCCGATGCTCCTTGGGAAAGTGTGGCCATGGATTTTATCACAGACCTACCCCTCAGTGCAGGGTTTACCACTATCTGGGTGGTTATTGATCGATTTTCGAAGATGGCACATTTTATTCCTCTAACTGGACTGCCCACGGCCAGTCGTCTGGCAGATATCTTTATCAAGGAGATATTCAGACTACATGGTTGCCCGAAGGAGATCATTTCGGACCGCGGAGTCCAATTTACATCCCAGTTTTGGAGAACCTTTTGTAAGAGATTAAACATAGAATTGAAATTCTCTTCGGGATACCATCCGCAAACCAACGGACAGACGGAGCGAATCAATCAGGATCTCGAGACATTCCTCCGCTGTTTTACCTCCGACAACCAGAATAAATGGTCTCAATTCCTTCCTTGGGCGGAGTTCTCCCATAATCAACACATTCATGAGTCTACCGGATTCTCTCCGTTCTTTATTGTATACGGAAGTCACCCTGTGTTTACGGATCCTTTTCCAGTGTCCTCTTCACCGGTTCCAGCCGTAGATACTCTTTATCGGGAATTTTCTCTCATTTGGGCTAAGACTAAGACGGCTTTACTCAAGGCTACTCAGCATCACAAGATCTTTGCAGATCGTCATCGGAGGGCCACTCCTCTCTTAAAGGTGGGAGACCAGGTATGGCTATCCACCCGGGACCTAAGACTAAAGGTTCCTTCTATGAAGATGGCTCCTCGATTTATTGGCCCGTACACCATCATGCAAGTCATTAATCCTGTATGCTTCAAATTGAAACTTCCTCCTTCTCTGAGATGTCATAATACTTTTCGTGTCTCATTACTACGACCACTGATACTCAATAAATTCTATCGACCTCCCGGTCGTCCCCCGCCAATACAAACCTCTTCTGGAACTGAATTCGAAGTCAGTCGGATCTTGGCCTCTCGCATTCTTCGTGGCAAACAGCAATTTCTGGTCCATTGGAAAGGATTTGGCCCAGAGGAGAGATCATGGGTGGACAAGCAGGACCTTCACGCTCCTAGAATTCTCAAAAAGTTCCTTCAAACAGGAGGAGGAAGAGGAGGGTATACTGTCAGGCGCCGTCCGCACGGCCGCCTGACTGTCTGATCGCGCGTCTGGTTGCTAGGCAACCAGACGCGTCATTTCCGGATTCCCCCTGCCATCCATTCCCTCGCAGTATGACGCGCCCCGTTGCTAGGCAACGGGACGCTATGTATTCCCGGCGGCAGGCATGACAGCGCTGCAGCGCTGATGCTGATTGGATCCCCACATTATTTAAACCCCTTCCTGTCCTCTAGTCAGTGCCAGAGTATCAGGTCTTCCTGCCTCCAGCGTTTGTGTGTACCAGTTGCTATATTGTTCCTGACCTTCCTCGTGCTGCTTGTGACCCTTTTGACCCGGACCGTTTGACCACCCCTATCTGGATTCTGCCTTTGTACTGCGCTCCCTGAAGATTACCGACTCGGCTTGCCTCACCATTCTTCTGGATTTCCCTTTTGCACCTCCTCTACCTGAACGTTGCTGAACCGGCCTGTCTGACACCCCCTTGTATCTCGCTGTGGACTCTAGGAAGGACCGCGACCTGCGTGTCCCTGCAGCGGAGTCCATACTTCCTTGCGGGGGTTCCTGGTGAATACCAGGGGCACGTTAGACTCCGCGCCTTCCTCTGAGTTGCGCCAACAACAGCAGGTACCTTCTACCAGTCATACACCCACTATCAGTCGTGACACTTATCTAACATTTTCCGAAAGGACTCCAGAAATAGAATACAGTTATTAAGCAATGGATCAGTATACTTACAAAGAGGAGAGACCCATGCCAAGGCTTGTCCTGAAAGAAGGGAGATGATGTATGCAACATTAGCCTTTTCAGATTGGAAAGTAACTCGAACTTTATAGAGCACTGATTTAGAAGCCAGCAACAGTTATTTGGATCATCTTCATATATAACATATATAACAGGGTTCAGAATCTGGAGCTTGGAAATACTTAATGGAGCAACCACCGTTTAAGCAGCAGGATCAGTAGAAGCAGAAGTAGCCAAAGAATTTTGAATCATGTCCAGCCAAGTCGTCAATCCCTGAAGACTGTATAACTTGCATCTGAGATGTCTCTTGTTTTTTCACTTAGCCAAGTAAATGCTGAAGAGTTTGAGGTGATGGGTTCCCGTAGGATCTATGGCTATGACGTACTGTCAGGAACCATGAGGATAGAAATCCTGAAACAACTTCCAGGGTGCAGGGTCTAACAAAACGTAGGTCTTCACCAGGGACCCCCACAAGGAGGTATTAGTTTGTCTGCAAGCGCCATGCAGGTGTAGCCCCTGGGGGGGGGTCTTGAATATACTTTGTGCGTGGGAATGAAAAGTTACTAGCAAAATGGCAGCACATGAGAGAATGAGAGGATAGCACCTGGATAATAGCAGCAGATGGAAGGCAGCATTCATTATGAAAAAGCAGATACAACTGGATCCAGGAATGTAGCAGCAATAGGAATTGCATTATTGGGTAAAGTGCAACTGAATCACAACAACTGAGGTGAATGAGCAGAAGGGTTTGCAACAGCATTGTATCAAAACATTGGAGCCAGAAGAGAAAGTACTAACTGTAGTAACAATATAAATGTTCTGACACCCTAGTGGTCTCCAGAACGAGTTTATATACACTGAAAGATTGCTGAATGTACAGTTCGGGGGTCAATTCAGCCACGACACTGATATTGTAAAGAGGATCTGTACACATGCCCACTAGTACAAGAGCGTCAACCAGGAAACAGATGCCGCCTGGAGAAGGACACCTGTAAGCGCAGTGCAACAACAAAGGAGTTACACACCGGACTGAGGTGTGTTCGGTACATGACAATGCATATCCATCCCCCAGTCTGTCAACAATTTATGAAATCACATTTCTTCTTGACAAACTTGAGTTGGAGCAATAAATTAGACTTCAGTCAATGACAGTGTTAGTGTTTGTTTCTGCTTGTCCAGCTTATTTTTGCATTCTAAAGCTGAACAAAAACACAATTTTTTGGCTCTCTCATAAGTATTGCTGGTAATTTATTATTGGTAAACCCTTTCTGATATCTTGTTACACACATTACAGCAATTCAGTCATTGAGCATATGCTTTTCTTGCAGAGTATTCCCACTGTGTCAACAATGTTTGGCCTTGTTTTTCTAAATTAGAGCTATAGTTAGACAATGATATTTTGATATTGATGGTTATATGGTAAAAAATGTCTCCCCATTTTCCCCCTTAAATTATTAAAATTCCATGGAGGGATCTACTTTTCTCCTGATTGACAATAACTGTTCTCCAGGCTCTAGCTGGATGCTTAAGATAATATCCAATATGCCAACATTTGTTATGTGTAAGACTTGTATGAATGTCTGTGTGCTGGTATCCATTTTGTGATAAGATTTGACATCACAGTTCAGTCTCCTCTGTGATTTCTGGTTGTTTTGGAGCGTTTTGTTGAATTTAAAACACATGATTAACAGGTTAATCTGTTTCATTAAGCTGATCTGTTCCTGCTTTAACACATACTGGCATTGTCACTTCAGAATTTCCTGGTGTCAGAGCAGGGAAGTGGAGTAAAGCCACCAGAAACTGGTCAAGTGTGTGTACCTTTACCCAGGGGCAAGCACAGGATTTCTAGAGGGGAGTTTCCACAACACTTCACCAGAGTGGGCATGACCAGCATTCAAAGGGTGTGGCTTTAGGCAAAGTCCTGACTGAGCAAGACAGTAACCCAAAATTGGGACTGCCGCACCAGAACCAGGATAGTTTGCATACTGTCCTGCTCACTCCTACCTGTTCTTGCAGCTTTCTCGAACTGCTGCTCCTCATGTCTTAAGTAGATGCCTGTCTGGATCATGAAATGTTGAGGTCCTGTTCGGTAAAAAGAATAGATACATGAAATATGGAATTTCCTAGCAATTAGTGAACTCTCTAAGCCTCCCTCCCCCTAAACACACCAGACATAAAATAAATAACACCCATGTTAAATAATTAGACTTCTCTCCCTTCAATTAACCCCGACATTAAATTAACAGCATGCACATTTAATAAATTCATCTAAATCCCCCCAACCAGCCCCAACATTAAATTACTAGTATTTATATTTATTAAATATATCTATATGCCCCAAACCAGTGCCATAACTCCAGTAATAAATTAAATAATCCACATCATCAAACAAATAGCCCTCAGCAATAAATGAATAGCTCCCATCCACCATTATATGATTAGCAACCCTTATCCTAGCATTAAATTAATAACTCACTCTCAACTCACACTACATTAAAAGCCCTTTAATTTACATTGAAAGAATCTCCCCCTGACACTTACCTTCTGCCCTGCAGAGTTGTAGCTTGCTGTCTTCACACATGCTGTCAGCGGAGGAGAGATCGGCGGGCACACGCAGCAGTGGAAACAGTGGGGGAAAGGATATAGATCATACTTGCCAACTCTCCCGGAATGTCCCGGACTCCCGGGAGAGTGTGGCAATCTCCCGCATCTGCCCGAATTAGGGCCAAAATGCTGCGATTGAGAATCGCAGCAAAATGGCGCAATTTCTGAGCCCCCAACCCGCACGCCCACCTTCCCCAGAGAGGCTCCCGGATACCAACTCAAAAAAGTTGGTAAGATCATATAGATGATCAACATCTACCTACTGTATGGTGGCTGGTCCATACCAGTTCCTGCTCACCTATATTAAGTGTGGAACAGGCCCAAATAAGTAATGTCCACCGTGATACCTTGTCCTGCTCAGAATCTCTGAGAGATTTGCACCACATTACCGTGCCTGGAGGGTGGGTTACCGGGCAATTGTAAACCCCACTAGTGCGCTTTTCATACCTGTCATGCTTCTGTCCCTATTGAACTCAATTGAAAACACACTGGTGCCTACAGATGGGTCCAGGAGATAAGATGTACATGTCCCTCCTATGAAAACTTGAATACTTTCTTTACCACATTTTAGTACACCATCTCTTATCTGATGTTTCACAATTTTGCAAAGTAAATAGCAAATTATGCAGACAGAAGAGCTACTAATGTGTCCCTGACTTTCTTTCTTAGATTCAAAACCATTACATTGGTCACTGCAACATATTGGGCCTCATTTAGTGGAAGATTTATCAAACCTTCTAAAAAGAAAATGTGGAGGTATTGCCCATAGCAACCAATCAGATCGAAGTTATCATTTTTCCTGTACATTCTTGGGAATGATAACTAGAATCTGATTGGTTGCTATGGGTTACACCTCCACTTTTCCTTCATAGAAGGTTTGATACATTTACACCTTAGAGTTAGGATCAAAGCAAAAACAAAACAAAAAAATTGTTACTAGACAAACACTGCGATGTAAGGGGTTGCTTTATTTTTACACTGCAATTTAGAGTTAAGCTAGGACACCCCCCTCCCAACTCTAAATCTGTCTGCACATCTTAAATGTGCCTCCTTGTAGTACAACAAAGTTCAGATTTACTGATTTTTATTTTTTTTGCTAAACTGAAAATACTTCTAATACTCACGATAAGTTAATGATATGATAGTTATTAACTATATACTGAAATGTTTATATTAAAAGTAGTGAGAAATACAAATCTAAGCACTAGCTGACTAGTTATGATATGTATCAAAACTTCCCCAGAGAATTTTGTTTCCTGTCAGGACAAAACAAATTGTTAACAAAAAAAAATTTGCACAGTGCTTTAAATCCTAGAATCTGTCTTTTTCTCTCACACAATTAGGAGGCTTCCTGTGCATTTTTAATCTCTGGAGATTATTGTCGTGAATATCTGGAGACACAGTCATTTTAAAATTGTGAGAGAGGGAGTTACAGACTGGATTGAATTTCAGATGACTTTTGTTAGTAAAATCTCCCAACTGTTCACATTTAACTTACAGACGTAGTATAGTTAGATAACTTGTGATTCTCTAAATATTTGTACCCATACAGTATAATCTAGTTGGTTTACTGTCTCAGTATCTCTGAGATGACTTATTTTTACTAACTAGCTTCATAATAAACTGCAGACTGAGGGTAATTTATCACCTAAAAATGTGAAAGCATGATATTTTTTCCTCAAATTTATAATTTAACCTTTGTATTTGCATTCACTGGAACATCTGTGCAGATGCTTTGCACAACACTTTGTCAATGTTTTGTCTGAGACTAAAATGTTTCCGAAAAAGTAAAATGTGACCTGAAAATATAAGACATTTATTTGGTTTGTCTGACCCTTATTTACAAACAGAGTTAATTTATTTAGATTAATGTTGCAATCCAGCTACTCCCAAGATGTAGTGGAATCACTCAGCAAGAAACTCACCTACATACTATTTCACAGGTAGTGGGGCTAGGCGCACATGACAAGACTGACACACGAAGCAACTGGCACTCCAAGGTGCAGTTGATCTACAAAAACTTCCAACTTATGTCTTTTATAACTCATGGCTTCCTCTGGGGGTCAGTGATGTGGTTATTCTTCTGTGGCACCTGCTCCATTCTGAGCATGTGCAGGGCTTTACTTTATAATAGTGGGTGTAGGCATTGGTAAAACAGGGTGCAGGCATGTCATAAAATACAGCTGATTCAGAATTTTAGAGCGGAGCATATATTGCATTTCTCAGCTCACAGCAAACTATTCTCTCTTGTGTGTATGACAGTTCCTTCTATTATACTGTGGACGAATAAGGTTACTGTTACTGTCACAATCTGGTGCTGGGTGGAGGACACTTGCTGATGTTTACACTATTGAACTTAGAGGGGCATGTAACTAACGCACCCCCTGTATTCACCAATAACCCCTGCAAGGAGGTTTAGTCTTAGCTGCAAGGGAAGCGCAGGTCGCGGTTCTGTGAATCAGCCGCTGACAACGCGTAGGTGAACTTGACAGTAGTCAGACAGACACAGTGACTGGTTCCTATGCTCTTTCTCTTGGCCAACAGTCGTGTGAATACAGGGTCAGAAGGCGGTTGGAATGAGATTTTTAAACAGAATGAGCAATCAAGTGAAACGACGATAGGTACTTTGGAATGACTGTCGTTCATCGTGTAAGTATACACACTAAAGTGATATTGAGCCAAAGGGTCGACCGGTCGTTTTAATAGGTGTGTGGCCCAATACTTAGCTGAAAAACCTGTAGTGTGTACCTAGCCTTACAGTTTGATGAATAGAAAAGCCAATCTTATATGCTTTTCAACAAGAGATCTCCCAGTATTCCTAATGGTGATTTACATTCATAGTGAAACTCCCCACAGGGGTTGTGTCTCTCCCTCTCTCTCTGCTATTCCACAGTGTCTGTCTCAAGACTCAGTTGTCTCAGTCTCTACACAGACTTATATGTATCTATTTCTCCGCAGCCTTTACTCTAGACAGCTCTCTCTCAACTTCCTCAACTGTGGCTTCTTGCTCACTCACACCCCTCTGTCACTCACCGGACTGTGAGTGCCATTTCCCGTGTGTTCAGGAACCGTGGCCGTCCGCCATCCTGAGGGTCTGCGCATGTGCAGCCCTTATCAAGCCTTCAATACCTGTTGCTTTTAATTGATTGAATGATCAGGCAACCCTCCCTATTTAAACCACCTGTGATCATAACCTGGTTGCCTGATCTTGGAGTCTCACTCCCCATGAGCCTCTGAAGGTGTTCCTGTGTTTCCTCGTGTATTCAGCTTTTGCTGATTCCTGTTTACTGCTATTGTGGTTGCCAGACCACTTCAATTCTCCTGTGTTCATCGTGCCTGCACTCAGCTGATTCCTATCCGCTGCCTCCGTTACTACTACAGAGTTCCTGCTCACTTCAACTCTCCTGTGTTCATCGTGCCTGCACTCAGCTGATTCCTATCCGCTGCCTCCGTTACTACTACAGAGTTCCTGCTCACTTCAACTCTCCTGTGTTCATCGTGCCTGCACTCAGCTGATTCCTATCCGCTGCCTCCGTTACTACTACAGAGTTCCTGCTCACTTCAACTCTCCTGTGTTCATCGTGTCTACACTCAGCTGATTCCTATCTGCTGCCTCCGTTACCACTACAGAGTTCCTGTTCACTTCAACTCTCCTGTGTTCATCGTGCCTGCACTCAGCTGATTACTATCCGCTGCCTTCGTTACTACTTCAGAGTTCCTGATTGTCTCCACTCTCCTGTGTTTATAGTGTCAGCTCTCCGCTGCCTCAGTTACCACTACTACTGGATACCAGACTGCCTCAACTCTTCCGTGTTCATCATGTTTCCAGTTTCACTTACTACTGCTTCCTGAATATTGCTTCTTTGATTCTGGATTACCTGCCGTGCGCTGCACCAACCTGATTACCGCTTCCACCCTCCAGTGGTCTCTCCTTCTGCCGGCCTTCAGCCTTCAGGTATCCCTGCACGTCGCTCTGACAGCCTGCTCTCCTGAACCGCGGTATGCATACTTTCCATTGACTTTGCTTTTGTATTGCATATCCATCTGGACTGAGTTGTGTTCTTCTCCGGAGCCTCCTATCCACTGAAGCTATTGTTACCATTGACTTTGTTTTCTATTGCCTGGATTGCTATTGAGACTTTGTATACTTCAAGCAGCGCTGGTCAGTTATTGTTGTATTGTGGATATCATCGTGGGATCAAGTTCTGTGTGCCCCGTGTATACTCTGCTTTACATTCATCTCCTCGTGCCCCTCCTCACATATATATAGCAGTGGTACAACTTGCTGACGCAGACCACTGACTCCTGTTCCCTGTGACACCAGTTTCAAGTATCCTCTCACATAGCAGTGGTACAACTTGCTACACGCAGACCGCTGACTCTCACTACCTCCTCGCTACTCCTGGACATTCCTCCTCACTATAGCAGTGGTACAACTTGCTATACGCAGACCACTGACTCTCCTCACGTTTCCTTGTCCATCTGGATCCTCGTGTACATTCATCTACTCATTACCAGTTGCTGCTAGTCATAGACTTTGCTTGAGCATTCTCTCACCATCTGCTGTTTCTCCTGTTCCATTGTCACCCTGCTACCAGAGATCCATAATACCAGCTATATTACTCTGGTAAGTCCATCATCTGGTGATATCCTGGGCAAAGACTCCTAGTGCCCGTGACACCCTCTTTTGCTTGTGCTCCTCCTTTGCTGCGCACCTATCTGACCTCTCACTTTTGTGATGTCGCCAGAGGATGTAGTTTCTCCATCTTTAAAAAAAAGTGTTTCTAATTCTTCTAATTACTTTTCAGAGAATTTCCAGAGGAAAGGTAAGGTAAGGTGACAAGTGTAGGTAGGGGCGTGGTGTCCCTATTGCGTCGCTGTTCTCCCACCACCTGCTATACAGTGTCACTATTCATACTGTCATAAATGTCACTGCACTCATTCATCGTAACAATGTACTGGGGGGGCAGAGCCATGATGAAATGATTTCATTAATAAGCCACAACTACACCTCGGTTCTGGGAGGATGCCTACTCTTATCAGAGGACATCCCGAAAAATTGTGAGTCTCGCAGACATTCCAGGAGAATAATGGAGTATGGCGTAAAATGTCTATCATTTTAAAGAGAAATAGCCAGGCAACAATGTGTGCACTACTGTCAAGTGCACACAGTTTTCCCTTCACAAGCAGAGAACTGTGAAGCAGGACATACCTTACCAGCTGTCCTTGCACTCTGACCAAATCCTTACCAAGCAGAATAATAACACATAATCACAACTGCCCCAACAGATTCAGGAAAGATTACAGACTGTCCTTACAGCTCTCATTGATTGCAGATGCTTGTGGTTTATGTATAATTTCTTTTCTACATCCTGAAATGTTGGTGCCCTATTTGGCATAAAATTTAGAAAACCCCAGCATTAAATCAATTACACCCACATGTAATAATTAGGCCACCTTCCCTGAAACAAGACCCAAGTATTAATTGCCTAGCTCTCTTGAAGCCTACACACATGGGACGGTGCACCTGTCATGTGGTGCGTGTTACATTGTCAGTGACGACACACACAGGGGAGGGAGGTGGCGGACACACATAAGGCAAGGAGGAAAGAATCATAAAATACCATATGATGAAAGTGGTTGTTCCTAGAGGAGGGGCCAGTCACCAAGAAACATGGGCCTACACCCCCCCCCCCCCCCACTCACACACACACACACACACACACACACACCTCCTTAATCACCACCTCCGTAATCTGGCTTTGCTCTTTGATCAAGGCAAACTTTTACTTTGCAACCCGGGAGTCATAGAACTTGGTATATGCTGGGCAGACCATTGAAGCAGCCTGGATAATCTAGTGTAACTGGAAATTTTCCAAAGAGATCCAGTTCAGGAGTACTGTTGGTGCCACAGGACCAGACACTTATCTGATTTTGGCAATTTTGAGCATGAACATCACTGTTAATGTAACCATTTTTTTCACATTAGAAAAATCCCTTTGAACACTGTAAAAATAAATATATATAGACCCCAGTGGAGTTAGACAAATATACCATCAACCTTTGAATCGACAGGTACTTAGACCAGACATTTTTCGCAGCCCATCCCTTTGAATCACCACTGATCGTTATCACGTTTCCTTCCATTCTGCATATTATTTCTGTCTAGTCTAGAATATAGTTTCTTAGCAGCACAAACACAACAGAAAAATAAAAGACAGAGACACATTATATCTAATATTCACATACACACATATAAAAAGATGTGCAGATAATTTTCTGGATATTATTTCATGTCCACAAATAACTGGACAAATACAAAATGTGTGTTTTATGGTAAATATATGCAATACTGTATGGAAGAAGTATTATTTACACTCAATAAAGAACCTGTTGACAGGTTCCTAATTGTATAATTGTCACATTCAGTTGTGCCTTAGGCACATTTATTCTCTGATTTTCTCATGCTGTTGAATAGCAGAACACAGTGTCTTTTATTGGATTGACTCATGTTGAAAATAAAGGCCTATTCTTCGCTGTCAATTAAGACATATAAATCACAAAACAACAATGGGACATAGTTTGGGTTTTGTGACAAAAAAGAAAATTAAAATAAAATTCCTGTGGGATGTTGCTAAAATAGGAACATTTGAAATGATGACACTGAAAGCTATTGTGTAAGAGGTTATATTTAACAGTCAAAGTCAATATGAATGAAATGAAATCATACACCCCCTAATCACTGTTGCTCTTTTCTTTAGGAGCTGCTCAGTACTACTCAGACATCCAGTGTTAAACATCAACATTATCAGTGGTTTCTAGATTGCTTGTAGACCGTATAATGATTAAAGTGACACTATTTGCCTTTTTAATATCTTTAATACACCAATAAAATGATTATGTTTATGTGTATAAATGATAAAAGGCACAATTCCAGTTACTCCCTTTGACATGAAAATAAACAGGTTCGCCCACTGTAGGCCACAATACCAAAAAAATATGATAAAAGTGGCCATATGGAAAAGAGTGGGCAACAACTACAAGTTTATCTACCATACTGTGACAAACCAATGTATTGTCTATAGTGTAACATGCCTATAGTGCAGTTAGTGTAACATATTTTTTCGTTTTCTTATACCAAGTGTCGTTGTATACTGCATATTTATACTATAGTATGGCAGTGTATAGACCTGCTTTTCAATACCATAAATTGCCAAATGACATTGTACACTGCTGTGAGATTCTATACAAAGTAGTGCCCAATAATATATTACATGACTTCTAATCTTCCTGTAAAGCAAACTAATTGTTCAATCAAACAAGTCAGATATATGAATGTTGTTTCATGTCTAAGTGCATTTGACACCACATTCTTTTTGTACAAGCCTCACATTACAACTCTGTTGCGTTGAGGCACTCCTCTTCCCATTACCGAACTCTTAATATGTGCCTTATGGTTATTATTATTATTAATATACTCTGCAATGCTTTACAACTGGGAACCAGTACAGTAATAAAAGTGTTTTATTGGGTATTATTAAGCAAAGACTGCTCACAAACTTCCAATCAACCAGAAAATAGGAGCTTGATACATGAGGGCCACAGAGTGAATATTTATCCAGCCAAAGTGCCAGGAAAAAGCACTTAGTGGTCTATATGATCTAGTCACACAACAATGGCAGCTTGAACATAGAAGGAGAATAAACGTAAGTTTTGAGTGAACTGTGTAAGGGTGATAATCTGGTAGAATGGAAAGAATGATAAAAACAAAAAAGGTTCTCAGACTCTAGTCAAATACCCACTTAGTAATGTTTGTTCTGTATGTTGAATAGAACAACAATGTATATTCCTTCTGAATTTTTAGCCAAATAAGAACATGGGGCCTGATTCATTAAGGATCTTAACTTAAGAAACTTCTTATTTAAGTCTCCTGGACAAAACCATGTTACAATGCAGGGGTGCAAATTAGTATTCTGTTTTGCACATAAGTTAAGTACTGACTGTTTTTTCATCTAGCACACAAATACTTGATAGCTTATTTGTACACTGAAATTTAAAGTTGATATTTGTGTGCTACATGATAAAACAGACATTATTTAACTTATGTGCAAAACAGAATACTAATTTGCACCCCTTGCATTGTAACATGGTTTTGTCCAGGAGACTTAAATAAGAAGTTTCTTAAGTTAAGATCCTTAATGAATCAGGCCCATTGTGCATAAATTTACTAGGGAGCTTGTGGAACAGGTCCATTAGACATAATGATAGTTGAGGCTTCCTACCCAGATATTTCAAAATTGTATTACACTGGGCAATCTGAGGCAGGGATTAGTATCAAAGTAATTAAAAGCACCTAGTGGGGTCATGTCTTATCATACCCCACTAGGTGCTCACAATAAGCCCTGCTACTCACGATAACCCTGCCACCACAACGCTGTTCGCTTGATCTTACTTCCAATTGGCCTGCCTCTGATTGCCCAGTGTAATTCGCTGCTCTTATTTTCATGTGCCAAGTTAAATAACTTAATTATATTTGTGTGCAATTATTCTGTTAACCCCATCTATTAAATGTTTATAGGAAGAAAATAAAAATGTTAGTTGTTGCTAACTGCAGGCAAAACATGATTATAATAAAGAGTCAGATTTAATTTTGCAAGTCATAGTTATCTGTAAATAAAAATGTCAAATTTAAAACATTTATTTTGCTTTGTCGGAAGCTGATTATGTCAGCAGCTATTACAAAAAGAAAAGTCCAGGGTTTTCTTGCAGCAGGATGCTGTGATTTCTAGAAAGTCTCTCTTCTCACATGTGGTTTGTAGCAGGCAATTATCACCACTTAAACAGTCTTGCACAAAATAATAGTCCTTTGTTCTTCTTCACCAACATCAGCTGAACTGCTAATTGCTCTTAATCACATGTCATGTGTCTGACCAAGGGCCAGCTGATCTAATAATATACAGCTAAAAACAATGTGGGTTAATGACTGTTTCAATACAAGCAGTGCTTAATTTGTGGAACTCAAAAATATATGACATGGTGGAAGGACATTAAAAATTATCTGCTTTTATAATCTGTTTTTAT
Organism: Mixophyes fleayi; assembly: GCF_038048845.1. Taxonomy (NCBI): domain Eukaryota; kingdom Metazoa; phylum Chordata; class Amphibia; order Anura; family Limnodynastidae; genus Mixophyes; species Mixophyes fleayi. Next base: position 169,685,933 of record NC_134402.1, read on the forward strand.
GAAGTCAAATTAAGTCCTGAAACTGCAATCCTTTGAACACAAATTAAGCCCCCAAATAGAAGGGGTTTCATTTGTTTGATTTGCTTTGTAAAGTTATCTTTCAGTTGGTATCTACTAGTATATATTCATCATTACATTATTATTATGTAGATATACACATCCATCTTTTATAGTGTAACAATCAGCTCAATTATATTATTCTAAACCTATAGGTCCCATGTTAAACTTTCTTATAATTTTAATAGAAGGCAGGGGCAAGCGCAGGATTTCTAGAGGGGGGTTTCCATTTCACACTGCCAGAGTGTATGAAAGGGGCTTGGCTATCATTTGAGACAGGACTAGGCTGCTCTCCATCTCTTCCCATTGCCTTCAAATACATGGGCAATAGCAGCCAACTGCCCTGTTTCTGTTGGAGCAGCCCCAATTTTATGTGACTATCCCAGTCAGTCAGGACTTTGTTCCGAATGCAAGGAAAGTTGGGATTGCCTGCCTCACACTCTACTGCTTATAACTGTAGTGCATGTTGCTTGCTTTTAACAAGCAGTACAGGGTGAAGCAGGACATACATCCCAATTATCGTTGCAGTCAATACCAAGTCCTGACTGAGTGGGATGGTCACACTAAACAGGACTGTTTCACCAGAAGCAAGACATTTGGCAGACTGTGCTGTGCTCTCCTACTCCTACCTCTTCTTGTAGTTTTCACCACCGGCATTCTGCAGCTCTCTTAGAGGTATACATACTAAACTGCGGGTTTGAAAAATCGGAAATGTTGCCTATAGAAACCAATCAGATTCTAGCTGTCATTTTGTAGAATGTACTAAATAAATGATACCTAGATTCTGAATGGATGCTATAGGCAACATCTCCACTTTTTCAAAGCCAATGTTTAGTAAATATACCCTTTAAGCTCAGTTGCTGCTTGTCTGGATCCTGGAATGTTCGGGCACTGTTTGAAAAAAAGGGAGATACATAAATTATAGAAGGTCTGGCAGTGAGTGAGCCCATTTAGGCCTCCTTCCCCCAACCATCCCTGTCACGAACGCCCAACCTGTCGCAGATACAGCAATTTGAACAGCTGGCCGTGACTGGCGCCACCTTAGTCACTTAGCAATGAATGCACCTTTTCTGCCACCACAAAGGATTTATTATGGTGTCCTTACGTTCACCAGAACCACTTATTAATGTTTCACACATAAGTCACATACACATGAAGCATGAGCCTCCCTGGGCTTCATAAGTTCACAAAGAATCACGGAGAACACACTATATTAAATTTATTTAATCTGAAAAATGGTTCCACGGCTTAGTTACAAAAATTAATAACAAGACATACAATATATTTTGCACAAATAAGTTTCAGAAAATAAAATAGGAAATAAAATCAGAATTACTGCTTACTAGTTAAGGATTGATGTGTGAGGAAACACAATTGAGAAATATGGGACATTTCAGTCTTGATAGACCACTCATGAAAATGCAGACATTATTGTCTAAGTCAGAAGATTTTAAACCTTTTTGCCACATAGCTATCACCCCCAATCTTTGGAGTTTAGCTGTCAATAAGGACAGATTGATCTCCCAAATGTCACAGGGCTTTTTGAAGCGATCTAGGGATGTCCCGAGATTGGAATGTTCACAGGACCTGATTTCTCACCTTTGCTGGTTCTGCTTGGCTAGATGGTTTACAACTTTGGGGTTTTAAACTCCTCCAAGATCCTATCTCTCCCTGGTCTGGCTATTTCAACAGATTAATGATACTTGCTTATGTTCAAACTCATGTCATCTAGCAAAGCACACATTGAGATTACATTACAAGATTACATACAATATACATTGTCGTACATGAATTTAACAGAAAATAACAGTCTTTAGATATACTACATAATCCTCACAATCCCTGATATTAAATCAATAGCACCTAAAGTTAATTACTACCTGAAAACCTACCCTACCTGAAAGCAGCCCACCATTAAATTAAGGGAAATTCTCATTTAATAAATAGACATCTATCCCCCCAATTAGCCCAAACATTTAATTAACAGCATCCACATTTAATAAATAGACCTATTTCCATCATTCCAACATTAAATGAATAGCATTCAGAATTAATAGATAGACCTAATCCCCCCACAATGTTCTGACATTAAATTAATGGTACTCACATTTAATAAATACACCTATTTCAATCTAAATAGCCCCAATAATAAATCATTATTGTTCCCATTTAATAATAATAATAATAATAATAATAATAATAATAATAATAATAATTAAATCTATCACACCTCCAAATTGCAACAATCATCATCTATTTATATAGCGCCACTAATTCCGCACCGCTGTACAGAGAACTCACTCACATCAGTCCCTGCCCCAATGGAGCTTACAGTCTAAATTTCCTAACATACACACAGATAGAAACAAGGGTCAATTTGAGGGCAGCCAATTAACCTACTAGTATTTTCTTGGAGAGAACATACAAACTCCACACAGATAAGGCCGTGGTCGGGAATTGAAATCATGACCCCACAACTAAGCCACCATGCTGCCAAACAATATTAAATAATTGAAATTCACAAATAAATAGCTGTTCCTAAACTCAGCCCCACATTAAATGAAGAAGCTCCAAACCCCCCTAGCATTATTGAAATAATACCATCACACCACCTTAAATTAACAGTAATAACTATGACCTCACTATTAAATTAAATAGCCCAACTCTTATAAAGTCAAATTTCTCTAATCACAAGCACTTGATATGATTATGTTTTGGTACATTTGTCTCTGTCTTCAACAGCCAGCAGGCATCAGAACAATGTAAATGTTCAGCACTAGACTTGCTCAAATAAAATGGCCAAGTTGAACAAGATCTAATCATTTGGCACTTGGAGCAAGCAGCTAGATCACTTTGCTCACCTGTTTTGGAAAGCTGTGTCCCAGGATTGTAGAGATAGCGGTGAATGAATCACTAGCTGAGGGCAGCTCAATACTTCTATTGGTGCTGGAAACTTCATCTGCCAGCATGCTTGGGGAATGAAGAGGAAGGAAGTAATGTCAGAGCCATCACTACTGAGAAGTTTGGCTTGGCGCCATTGTCGGGACAGACGCCTGCCAGCAACTGGAGGAGAGACAGCACAGCTAGAGCGAGGGAGATTGTTTACATTGACAGAACAGTGAGTAACTAAGAGGGAAGGAGTGCAAAGAAACCTACCAGAATCACAGAGAGAACTGCCAGTATCTGAGAGCTCCCAATTCCAGGCGGGGTGATATGCCAATGTCAGAAAGTAATCTGCAAGTGTCAGAGAGCAAGCAGTATCAGAGATGGAATTGTAACTGCCAGAGAGATTCGGTCCGAGTGTACATTCAGGGCCCAGATCTGGTCCAAGTATCCAGAGGGAGTATAGAATTGTTCCAGCTGTCCATAAGGTGTCCTGATTGTTCTAGTTGTTCCAGGTGCCTGTATTTATTACTAGTTCTATTCTTTGACCCGCTGAGGGTCACTGGGGATGCATCAAGGCCTTGATCCCTACTTCAAGTGTCTACCAGTCTCCAGACCTTGCCTGTGTCCATTCACAGGGCTGAGTGCCAGTACAGCACCACCTCTGAGCTAGAGTTCTGGTCTTGAATTGCAAAAACACTTTTTACTCCACCTCTCATCTTTTGCACATATTTGTGGCTATTACAATTGTTCTGACCACTTCCCAGTCTTCTTCTTTATTCATAGTAATTACTATTGATGGGATTACTTCCCCAATCTACTCATATTTAAGAGAACTATACATTACTCTCATTTCTCTTGTTCAGAGAGAAACTTAGAGTACCTCATTGTCTTTATACTTCAATTATCATAGTGGTGATTAATGCTACATGCTGGTGCCAAATCTTTTTCTGACTCAGAACATAGGTTCATACAAGTTTTTTACTTCTCTTTTTAATTCACAATGTTTTTACATTTCATGTTGTTGTTTTGCCTGCATTTACATGTTGTTAGTCAATTTAAGGTATGTCTGTTAGGGTATGACAGATGCTGCTTGTAGGTCCAGATGCAATTATTGCCCACATTAGGCCCATCCTCAGGTTCAAGTGGTTACCTGCTAGGAGTTAGGTCTTTAATTCTGTATTAATAACAGTTACATTGTTAAATGCTAAACCTGTGTTATCCTTGTTATTGTGACATGATACATTTATCATTTAAGCTTTTGCTGATTATTGTACCATGTCATTAATGAGTGACATGCAACTATGTTTATCTTCATGCTAACCTTTGTACCAAATTTATACTATTGTCATTTTGTAGGTAACTTGTTTTTTCTGTTAAAGTTTTTTAAGCAGTGTTACCTTATCTGAGGGCAGGTTCATCTTTCTTTATTTTTTATCAGTTGAATTACTGGCCTTCCAGTTGTAAGGCCTTTTAATCAATGTGCAAAGTGACCTTTCCCCTTATATTATCTGATTTGTGTATGTTATAGCCAGTCATTTAGTGTGAGTCGGGCAGGCAGTCAACCTTAAATAGACCTTCCCATTTGTAAACGTACAATGGCTACAAAACAAGAACAAGCAGCTGCACTTCTCATGCTTACTGTGGCAAGAAGACTGCTGGTACGGAACCGAAGAGAAAGAAGGAGAAAGAATAGATCTTGTTGGAGCAAAGAGTGGTTCAAGAGGAGAGACACGTTCTGTCATAAGCCCCTGCTACAGGAGATACGGGACAACAACCCCGATGATTTCAAGAATTTTCTTCGTATGAATGGTTCTACTTTTCAGGAACTGCTCCAACTTGTAACCCCTCTCATCCAGAGGGCGAACACTCATTTTAGGAGACCCATACCGCCAGAGCAAAGACTGGTGGCAACACTACGATTTTTGGCAACAGGGAGAACACTGGCAGATCTGAAATACAGCACGACTATTTCACCTCAAGCTCTTGCCATGATAATACCTGACACCTGTGATGCTATAATTGAAGTTCTCAGTGACCAGTATATGAAGGTTTGTGAAAAGCAATAGTATTTATTGTAAAAATATCGTTTTACATATTAACATATTTAACGTTGTAAAAATACATTTAACTTCGAATGTGCAAATCATAAATTGTTAGGACCAGCGCAACAGTTTATAAATGTTGGTAGTGCAAAATTTCGCTTGTGTCCATACCAATGTTGATGCGAGTAACTCAAATGTGTCCTGTTCCTTTCTTGGTGTTAGCAGACTGTTCGCGCAATCAAGCATCCTTTCTGCCAGTGCATCACTTTCTGCTATTTCATGTATTCTGCGTCTCTTTCGCTTCTGATTTATTTTTGCTGGTGTATCACCTTGGGTCACATCTTGCCTGTCAGCAGTTAGCTGGCTTTCACGTGGAGTGGGATAAATTGTTGTAGCATCCGGGTCTTCAACTTCCAGCAGGAGCCCATCAGACAGTAGTGCAGGCTGAAAAAGAGCAAACGAATGAGGGGATGTAATTGCATGCATGTTCAAATGTAAACTATTTACACATCTTTATGTTTCAGTTCCCATCGAGCGAAGCAGACTGGAAAGTGATAGCGGAAGACTTTGAGAGACTATGGAATTTCCCAAATTGCGGTGGTGCTATTGATGGCAAACATGTCCGAATCATGCCACCATCAAACAGTGGATCTTTCTACTACAACTACAAAGGGTTTTTCAGCATTATTTTAATGGGCATCGTGGATGCGAACTATGAATTCCTATTTGTGGACATTGGGAAAAATGGAAGAGTCTCAGATGGTGGTGCATTGGAGCATACTGCCTTCCATAACAAACTAAAAAACAATGCCCTAAACCTTCCATTGCGGAGCAGCACAAAATATGGATTAAACTTTGTGTTTGTGGCAGATGACACCTTTGCATTGCATGGGAATGTATTAAAACCGTACCCGCAAAGAAATATGACCCTTGAAAGGCGTATATTTAATTACAGACTGTCACGTGCTCGGCGTGTTGTTGAAATTGCCTTTGGGATTCTAAGCAACAGGTTCCGAGTTTTTCAGTCAACAATCAACCTGCATTTGGACAAAATTGACAAAGTTGTGATGGCCTGTTGTGTTCTGCATAACTTTCTGTGGCGTAAAAGCAATAGTGGCCGTACCACTCAGGTCAATGTGGAAAGTAATGGCGAGGACATGGAGGTAGTGGGCTTGACACCATTAGAGTGTGGCCACTCTAAAAACAGTTGTTCAGTGGCAAAATTAAATCGTGAGGCCTACCTTACGTATTTCAACGGTGATGGTGCCGTGCCATGGCAAAATGATTGTATATGACTATTTATAAACATGTTATGCATTGTTATTGTGTTGTTGATTGTTTGAACATTAATAAATCTGTTACATTACAACATCATAATGTACTGTACTTACTGTGCCACTTTCAGGTATATCATATGCTTGCTCTACCTCTGGGGATGAACTGCTGTCTGTGGGCATGCTGCTAATGGACGTACGTGGTGTTTCTTGGTCCTTCACAAAGTGTAACATATCAAAGTACCATAGCTTTGGCACATACACGTCTTCAGCTGCAGCTCCTGATTTTTTGGATGCTTCAACCTTATTTAATTCTTTTTTATACACAGTCCTAAGGTTCTGGATCTTGCTTTTTGCCCATTCAACAGTTGCTCCAGGGTGATATGGCAGACATGCTTTTACAAGCTCTTGCATCGCAATGTTTCGCATCATTCTGTTAGAATACTCCTTGGATTTGGCTTTCCACAAACATGGGTGAGCCCTGTAGGTCTCAATAAAATCCTTCATTAGGTCAGCATTTCTTTCATATGTCATTATGATTATCTGTTTGGGTATAATAAAAAGAAACATAAGTCCCATCCGTGCTGTAAATTTCAACAATGCAAGTACACATGTATGTATCAATCAGAAATAACTTACCGTATATGTGAACGAATGTACAGCTCCGAAGAATCGTAAAATCCCTTCGTATATAATGGTCATGAACGGGTTACAGTTATAGAAAAAAAACACTGATACACAAGGTTATTATACACGAATAGGCTTCACCCACAATGCTCCATTCTCTAAACAAACGCCCATGTCAGAGTGTATAAAATTATAGAGGAGCCTGTCTGGCACCGAGGAACGTGAGAAGATGGAGAATAAAGAGAAGGTGTTAGTGGGGGTGGAAGCAATGGAGACGGAGACGCAGGCACAAATTGTGCCGGAAGGGCCAACAAATGTAGGAAAAGTTACAGAGGGGGGTGGAGATGCTCAAGAAGAATGTACTGCAGGTAAAAGAGCAAAGTCAATGAGCCCTAGAGAGATGGAGATGATGGTCAAAGTACTGGACCAGTACAACTACGACTGTCAAAAGCGAAAGTACAGAAAAGTGAATAATAGAAAGGAATTGATAATGCAAAAACTACTGCGACTACTGAAGGAAAAACTTGGAAAAAAAAGAAATAAATTCCAAGTCCAGAAGAGGTGGTCGGACTTTAAAAATAAAGAAGCAAGGAGACTGGAGTGAATCCGTAAAAATATAAAAAAAAGTGAGTAGCCGGTGTAGTCGTGTAATGTACCTGTATGAAGGACTTTATGTATTTCATTCTACTGTCACATGAAGCAATGCAAACGTATGATTATTGTTTTGTCAGAAGCAAGAATTAACGGTGACAAGGCCACTGTAGATACCACTGATGTAATAACACCTGTGATAAAACGCGAAAAAATAAATGTGCCCGAGGGACCACAACACAAAGTGATCTCGAGCAGTGTGCAAGGTGAGCACATGTCAGGTGTTGGAATAAAACTTGTATTAACTTTAGTACAGATATAGAAGCGAAATAGTAAAACCTTTGTATTTTCTTGCTTCATAGATACCATCGTCATATCAGACGAAAGTTCGGAAGAGGGAAAAAATGTCACGAGCTCTACGATCATTTGAAAAAAATGAAAGCCAATATTGCGAACATTAAGAGAAAAATAAAAATCCTTGATAATACTTTCGATGATATGTATATGCTGTTTGCAACTGTTGTGCCACAAACCAGTACCACCATTTCACTGTAATACTACTTTTTGTTCACTTTTGATATTGTACTAGAGAAGTTTGACATTGCTATTTTTTTTACCAGCAATAAAACTGTTGCGTTAACACTGTGTGGTTTATTCCGAGTATTTCAGACATATTGAGGCATATTCATTATGTAATAAAGGTTAATATGGCATTATAACTTTAATAGTTTGGAAACTTTATAAAGGTTAAATGAGAAATGATTGCCAACATACATCCAAAGGGTAATAACCCACGTGCTTTATACACGTGTAACGGTCTACAGCCAGACAGGTGCAATACACATCTATACAAAACACAAGCATGTGATGTGCGGATTCCGCACCACGTGGTACTGGGATTGACATCAAAAATTTACATACACACGCCCCCCAGGTTGAGGAAGTATCGGAGGATTGTCGTGGATCTGTCGGAAGTCTATACACACTACACAGCGGAAACGAGATTGGAACGAAAATATTAAACGGTACGACCAACCAAATGAGGCGAGAATCGTCCATTTGGGCAGACTTTCGACCATCGTGTAACTGTACACACTGACCAGACTTTTGAACGAGCGGTCGTATGTCGGCTGTTTCAGCCGATTATTGGACGAAAACAGTGTAGTGTGTACCCAGCTTAAGAGTTACAACCCACTTGAAAATAGGTGAGCTTTTTAAAGCTGGGTACACACTTATGCAATCTTACTTCAGATGCAATTTCTGTAACGAGTTAACAAATGATTGAAAGTCCTGATGAGAATGCCGATTCATGCGTACACACCTTCACAATTTACCTTCAGAACTGTGAGTTTCATCTCTTATAACCATCTGCTGAATAAATTGTGATTCTGTATAGTTATGGTGTCTAGAAGGATCTAGTCCATAAGCCCAGAAGAAGGCCAGATCCTGTCCGTGTGTCCAGATCTGTTACAGTTGTCCAGAGGGAAACCAGATCTGATCCAGGTTTTCCAGGGTGTTCAGGTGCCTATTTTAACTACTATATTAACTCAAACTTCTTATATCCGCCTGTGTGATCTAGAAGTCTGGTCTTAAACTGCCTTAATACAGACAAGACAATGCATTCCCTCATGTTCACTTATAAATTAATATATTTTGCCTAAGAACACAGCCATGAATAAAGAATGGTACCAAGATATCCTCCAAGAGCAACTTATTGTCACTCACCGGACTGTGAGTGCTTCTTCCCGTATATTTAGGAACCGTGGCCGTCCTCCATCCTGAGGGTCTGCGCATGCGCAGCCCTTTCAAACCCTTCCGTACCTGTTCCTTTAACTTAATTGGCAGATCAGGCAACACTCCCTATATTAAGCACCTGTGGTCAATACCACGTGGCCTGATCTTGGAGTCTCATTCCCCATGAGCCTCTGAAGGTGTTCCTGTGTTTCCTCGTGTATTCAGCGCTGCTGATTCCTGTGGTTTCCAAACCACTTCTACCCCTGTGGTTTCCAGACCACTTCTACTCCTGTGGTTTCCTAACCACTTCAACCCTCCTGTGTATCATCGTGACTGGTAGCTGATTCCTATCCGCTGCCTCCGTGCACTACAGTCTTCAAGCCACTTCAACTCTGCTATGTATCATCGTGACTGTTAGCTGATTCCTATCCGCTGCCTCCGTGCACTACAGTCTTCAATACTTCAACTCACCTGTGTGCCATCATTAATGTTAGCTGATTCCTATCCGCTGCCTCCGTGCACTACAGTCTTCAATCTACTTCAACTCGCCTGTGTTTCATCGTGACTGTTTGACTGATTCCTATCCGCTGCCTCCGTGCGCTTCAGTCTTCAGCTCATCTCATCTCTCCCGTGTTTCCTCGAGACTGCTACAACTGATTCCTATCCGCTACTCTCCGTGCTCAACAGTTCCAGCTCAGCTCTGCTCTCCCGTGTTTCATCGTTGCTGCACCTGCTGGTTGCTATCCGCTACCTCCGTGTATCTGCAGAGTCCTGCTGCTGCTACTTCTCAGTTCTACTCGTCCTACAACAGCTGACCCGCTCTCCGTGCTTCTCCGTGTTCCCGCTGGTCTCTACTCGCCAGTCTGCATCGGATCTGCGCCTCACTGTTTTTATCTCATCTAGATCATCGCTACTCTTCAGGGTCCTCCAGGAGTCCAGTCCTACATACTACTGCTTCCTGAGTATTTGTTCCCCTGCTGGTCTACCTACCTGTGCGCTGCACCTACTTGATTACCGCTTCACCCCTCCAGGGACTTCGCATCCTGCCGGCCTCCAGCCATTCAGGTATCTCTGCACTCCTGTCTGACAGCCTGCTTCTGAACCACGGTATGCATACTTCTCATTGACTGTGCTGGTGTATTGCATATCTTGCTGGACTGAGTTTGTTCTCCTCTGGAGTTTACTATCCGCTGAGACTATTGCCATCATTGACTGTGTTATCTTGTGCCGGATTACCTCAAGTGACTTTATATTATTGCAGTGCTGTTCAGTCATTAATATATTGTGCATGTTATTGTGGATCAAGTTTAAGGTGCCCGTGTATCCCCTGTATTGCAGTCTCTCCCCGTGCTCCTCCTCACATATATATTCAGTGGTACAACTTGCTAGAGGCAGACCACTGATCCCTGTTTCCTGTGTCACCTGTTCCAGTATCCTCTCACATAGCAGTGGTACAACTTGCTAATGCAGACCACTGACTCCCCGGATACCTCCACTTGGATTTCATTCCTTCACTCAGACAGCGGTACAACTTGCTATCCGCAGACCGCTGACTCTCATCACCTCCTCGTTTCTGTTGGACATTCCTCCTCACTATAGCAGTGGTACAACTTGCTACCGCAGACCACTGACTACCTTCACGTGTCCTTTGTCCATACAGTTCCTCGTGTATTATTACCTCCATATTACCAGTGCTGCTAGTCATAGACTTTCCTGAGCATCTCTAACATCTGCTATTTCCTGTTCCTTGATCACCCTGCTACCAGAGTACCATATTACCATCTATACTGCTCTGGTAAGCCTATCACCTGGTGATCCCTGGGTAAAGACTCCTAGTGCCCGTGACACTTATCCCAACCATCCAAGAACAGTTTGGTGACGAACAATGCCTTTTCCAGCATGATAGTCATCACTTTTGCCATATGGCAAGGTGCTCTAAGTGGCTCGGGGATCAAAACATCAAAATTTTGGGTCCATGGCCATTAAACTCCCTAGGCCTTAATCCCATTGAGAACTTGTGGTCAATCCTCAAGAGGCGGGTGAACAAACAAAAACACACAAATTCTGAAAAACTCCAAGCATTGATTAGGCAAGAATGGGCGGCCATCAGTCAGTATGTAGCCCAGAAGTTGATTGACAGCATGCCAGGGCGAATTGCAGAGATCTTCAAAAAGAAGGGTCAACACTGTAAATATTGACTCTTTGCATAAACCTAATTTAATTGTCAATAAAAGCCTTTGACACTGATGAAATGCTTGTAATATTACTTCAGTATACCATAGCAACATCTGACAAAAAGGTCGAAAAACACTGAAGCAGCAAACTTTGTGAAAACCAATATTTGTGTCATTCTCAAAACTTTTGGCCATGACTGTTTATTGAATTCAGCAGCTAAACCAATTTTCCTTGCAAATCGTTCTTATACTGCTGCTCCATTCTGTCAGTCCCTACATTGGTTGCCTTTACTTTACCGAATCAAATATAAAATACTTCTAACATAGAAAGCCATTAACAAGTCTTAATTAACATACATCTCTTCTCTTGTCTCAAAATATCTCTCAACTCAACACTCCAGCTCTACCAAAGATTTTGCGTTTCTCATCCACACTCACTACCTGTTTCCATTCCCAATTACAGGACATTTTTTGTGCTGCACCTATCCTGCCCTCCCTTGTACAACAAGAATTTATTCTTGGCAGCTCCAAAACCTCAAGTGTAAAATCATCTTGTTAGGCAAGTTTACCAAATTTCTGAGCCACGTTTTTAACCTCCCTATTCTCTTCTACCTGATTACCTGCACACTACACAATTCACACAAACTTATAAATATACATTTATTCTTCTATATCAAAAAACCCTCTGCTCCCTAAAGGAATTATACAGCCCCACTAAGAACTTTTTCCCATTGCTATCTGGCAGCATCACTAAGCAATATGTGACACTTAACTTTATTTATCAAACTCCTATTTCCCTATAGACTGCTAGGTACACACTGAAGAATTAACCGACCAACGTGTTATCTACAGGAGAAGACTTTCCCTTCGCCTGAAGATCCGATCACTCAGACAATTAATGTGTACACACTACTCACATGTTAGATGATTAACAAAATACGGACCATCCGGGAAGCAACTTTTCACCGTCATATTGTCATGAGCAAAGATTAGAAATTTGTACACACTTAAAGGACTATGTAAAAATATCCCAAAGAAATGTAAATAAGGGGCAGAGCATGTTTAATAGTAACAACCCCGTACATTGTACGTTCTCAACCGCACATGAAAAAAATATTTTTACTAATATGGATACTTTTGAAGAAAGATAAGCAACTACTCTTTCTGCTATACGCATTAATATACTATACGCATTAATACGCTATACGCATTAATACGCTATACGCATTAATGCAATAGACACCTGCTTTACCACTAGAAGCACCTAATTACAAAATGAGTGATGTGCGGACACCACACCACGTGGGACTGGTACAGGCATCAGAAATGAACCTACACACGCCTCCAAAGGAGTCGCAGCCGGAGGAAATATCGGAACTTGGTCACGGATCGATCGGAAAATGTTACACACTACATGATCGCTAGGTGGATTTGTCAGAAAATATTAAACAGTACGACCAACCGACCAAACGACAATCAACACTTTGGCACGACCTTTGGCCATCGTATCACTATACACACTAACCCGACTTCCGACCAAACGGTCGTATGTCGGCTCATTTGCCCAATTATTGGATGAAAACCCTCCAGTATGTACCTAGCCTTGGTCTATAACATTGTAAAGCAATTAAACTGAGATTTGCTGAAGATATTGGTTTAAATCCCTCTGTCAGTAACTTTGTGATTTACATCTCCCTGTATTCTAGGCACCAAAATGTGATTGTAAACTTGGCAGAGCAAGACAAATATCTGTGATTTGTATACAACAGTGAAAAACTTAGAACACTTCAGAAGTATTGAGACATTTTATAAAAGGCCATGTAAAAAAGAGCACAGTATGTAAAGTATAATTGACAAAATGAACACTGCACTTGTAGGCAGAACAAAAATAAATAGGCACAGTTAGCACACCAGTGGGTGTAGTACAGGCATTTGAGTAATGCCTTTAAAAACCAGCAGCAGGGAGTTCCCATGATTAGTTACTTCTACATCTTCCCTATCACCACTCTTTCTTGTCTCAATGAGACTGTCTCCTTCTATAATCCCACCCTTACCACTGCACTTGACTCTATTGCCCCAGCTGTCACCACCATCAAGCTCCATCAGTCCCTGCCTCAACCATTGCACACACAACTTACCCACTATCTTCAAAAATGCTCCCGCAGTACAGAACGGTACTGGAGAAAGTCATGCACTCATGCTGACTTCCTTCACTTCAAGTTTATATTTGCTTCATACAGTTCAGCCCTTTCACTCTCTAAACAATCTTTCTTTAAGGCTATAATTTCTTCCAAAACCTATAACCCCATCGCCATTTTATCATCTTCAACTTCCTCCTCTCCCCTCCCCCACTCTCCTCCTCGCTCTCTGCTATCAACTTTGCTACCCACTTCACCTTCAAAATTGTTCAATATGTCATGACATCTCCTCCCAGCAGTCCCTACTTGCCCCTCCCACTTGCTCCTCCCACCCTCCTCTCTTGACGCTATCTCCTTCCCCTCCTCCCCATTTTCACCCCCACTTGCTAGCCCACCCTCTTTCTCTTCTTTCACTCCAGTATCTGCAGATGAAGTCTGCACCCTTCTCTCCTTCTCATCCTCCTCCACCTGCCCACAGGACCCCATCCCCTCTTACCTCTTCCACTTCCACTTCCTCTCTCTTAAGGCTTACTCCCAACTTGCCCACCTTGTCTATCTATCCCTCTCCTCTGGAATCATCCCCTTTTCCTTTAAACATGCTCTCGTCTCTAATTACTGCCCTATCTTCTTCCTTTTGCCTCCAAACTTCTCGAACGAGTTGTCTACAACCATCCCACCTCCTTTCTCTCTTCTCACTCACTGCTTAACCCACTCCAATCCAGTGTTTAACACGTCCACTCCACCGAAACGGCCCTCATTAAGGTAACTAAATCTGAAGGCCACTTTTAATCTTCTTGACCTCTCTACTGTCTTTGATTCCATTGACCACTCCCTCCTTTTGCAAACTCTCAAATCTATAGGCCTCTAATACTGTTTTCTCCTGGTTTTCCTCTTACCTCACCAACAGCTACTTTTCAGTCTCTACACATGACTCCCCACCCCCCTTATTCCCTTATCTGTCAGAGTTCCATAAGATTCCATTCTAGGCCCCCTGCTTTTCTCCCTCTATACATCCTCCCTTGGTGCCCTCATCTGCTCCTTTACCCTCCAGTACCACCTCTATGCTGATGATACCCAAATCTATCGTTCATTCTCTGAACTCTCCTCTTCCCTTATGTCTTGTGTCTCCTCCTGTCCCTCAACTACCTCATCATGGATGTCCCAGCACTTTCTTAAACTCAATATTTCCATGACTGTACTAACCATCTTCCCTCATTCCAGGACTCTCCCACCTCCCCTCCCCAATATTTCTGTTAATAATACTACCCTCCTTTCTGTCCCTTAAGTCCAATGCTTTGGGGTCATCCTCCACTCCACCCTCTCCTTCAAACCTCACATTCTGTCCCTCTCAAAATCCTGCTACTTCCACCTTCAGAATATATCCAAGAAACGGTCCCCTCTCCACGGAAGCTACCAAAACTCATGTTCACTCTATTGTAGTCTCTCGACTTGACTTCTGTAACCTCCTTCTCTTTGGCCTACCTGACTCTCACCTTGCCCCTCTTAAGTCTATCATCAAAGCTGCTGTCTGCCTCATTTTTCTCTCCCACCGCTCTATCTCTGCTGTCCCCCTCCACCAGTCAGTACATTGGCTCCCTATGGCTTACAGAATTAAATTTAAACTTCTAACATCCTTCCTACATACTCAACCTTATCCCTACCTACACTCCCTGCCCCCCCTCTCTGCTCTGTCAATGAACACCGCCTCACTACTTCACTTATCACCTCTTCCCACTCCCACCTCTAGGAATTTGCGTGGGTTGCTTCCCAGCTTCAAGCGTGTCCATAAGACCCATTTCTTTATTCAAGCCTATAAGCATGCCTCCTAACTCTCTTGTCCCTTTCACTGCCACAACTCCAGTTGATACCACCCTATTTTCGTCTGCCATTTTCTTTAGGATCTGGGTTTTCCTGAGCAGGGCCCTTTTTCTTTGTGGTCTTCTATTATTCCATCACCCTCTGTTCCTCCTGGCCTGCATCCCTAGTTCTGTAATCTTAAGCTTAGACCTACTTCACGGTGGTCACTACCGACACTCTCATTCACTGTCCCGCAAATAATTTGATCTGCAAGTACATGTTACCTGTATTTTGCATTCATTCAGTATGTCTGGTCTTTGTATTATGTTTTTCTTGTATCATGTAATGTGCTATGAATCATTGCTTTCTGTACATGTCATGTACAGAACTGTGGACTGTTTGCAGCACCTTATAAATAAACGATAATAATATTAATCATAATAATGATAATGATAATAATAAATTAGCACTGTAGTGATAGTAGTTGGGAATTCTTTGTTGTTGCATGAACCGTGGCCTCAATACAGATAATTCTTACTCAAGCACTGTCAATTTTCCATGAGTTTTACATTCTCCCTAGCGGTTTAAAAGAAAAAAAAAATCACATTGTCTCATTCTTACCAACTTTTAGTTCTTTCTGGGAGATCCCAGCGTGGAAGTGAATTGGCAGTGCAGAAGGGGATGTGGCGCTCAAATTGGGTCATTTTTGGGGGCCCCATCCCGCTCACTATGAAGTGGGCAGGATGTGGAAGAATTGTCTGCTCTCTCAGGAGTCCGGGAGACCAACTAGGAGTGTGGTCAGGTATGCATTGCCTCTGCCCATCTGTACCCAAAACCTTAGGGTGTCCCAACAGTGACTATTAAATATAACTGCAAGCTACTTTTAAACAGTAGCATCAGCAATTCACAAACATTTTTTTATTTAAAGGAAAATACCTATGAATGTGGCGAGCAAAATGTGTTGCAAGTAAAATAAAGTAGATATTATTCAGTTTTGCATGATAATCTGGCCAGTACAGTTAGAACTGTAACAACTAATGTACACCTTGTAAGTAAAGCAGAAGCAGTGACACAGGGTAAGGAGCTACCAGCTCATATGTATTTTTTGTGTTCATTTGGTCACATCACAATTAGATGCAGGGAAGAAACTTGTGTATTCTGACCAGGCATGCTGCATATAACAAATATAAAGCACTATGGGACCCTTAGCATCATGCAATATGCACATGTGCTGTAGCAACCTAGTAAAATTTAGATAATTTAAGCAAACAATTTTGCCCTTATTATTATGTGCTTTTAATACAAAATAAAAATAAGAGTTTATGACAGATATCACATCCCATCTGATTCATAGCACACATTATAAAATCCATAGCAAACATTATCAATCACATATGTTACTCAAATGATAACATACACTAATTACACACAGTCTGTAAAAGCTCAGAAGATCTGTGTTTGCCGGGGTCACGTGATGCGGCCGCCTGTGCTCTGATGCGGCCGCATCGGATGCGGCCGCCGGTAACACGAAAAAAAATATTACATCCACGGCAGGGGACGGGGAGAGTTGGCCGGCCCGAACAGCCGCTAGACTGAGCGGCCCAGGTACCCGCTGCGCCCCTGCCCCCCGGTCCAGCCCACCCCTGCCTGTGATCTCTGTATCAATGCTTCCTCATATCTTGCCACCTCTGCATTCATTTTCCAGAGTAAAGAGAGGAGCATTTGTAAAGACAACAGTTCCTTTCTTTCCCATGCCTCTGGGAGTGTGGAAGCTCTAGTCAATCACATCAGCCACAGCTCCAGAATGGGAATCAAATCATCAGTTCAAGCAGATGCGCTCCAGCCAATAAGATCAAGTTCACAATTTAGACCTAATCTCATTGTCCACAGCGAGTTTGCAACCTCCTAATGATTGGTCCCTTAGCTGTTACAAAGTCTAACAGCGGCTGCTGTTAGTCCCTATCCAAGCATGAAGTCCAAGATCGCTCATGGCTAGCACGGTGGCGTATTGGTTAGCACTTCTGCCTTACAGCACTGGGGTCATGAGTTCAATTCCCGACCATGGCCTTATCTGTGTGGAGTTTGTATGTTCTCCCCGTGTTCACGTGGGATTCCTCCCACACTCCAAAAACATACTGGTAGGTTAATTGGCTGCTAACAAATTGACCCTAGTCTGCGTGTCTGTCTCTGTCTGTGTGTGAGTGTTAGGGAATTTAGACTGTAAGCCCCAATGCGGCAGGGACTGATGTGAGTAAGTTCTCTGTACAGCGCTGCGGCATTAGTGGCGCTATATAAATAAATGGGGATGGTGATAGGGCTGACCCCGACGAGTGCAGGCTACCAGCTCTCACCTTCACCACACCAGGTGAAGAATAAATAATTTTCTAAAAGTCACCTAACAACTGAAAAAATAAATTATAAAATACATCAGGCAGATCCATGAAGCCAACGGCCCAGCAGGAATAGTCCCAGTGAGTTCTATGGCCAATCCACCCTGATCACGCTTTCACATTTTGCTTTGGTTGTAAATGATTCCCATTGTCACACAATTCTTCATTCCAAGTTGTTTAATGTAATATTCAGGAGTCCTAAACTAAGAATCTCTATGCAAAACTGTATGACCAGTTGATTCATAACAAAAACAAACCATGAAATGGAAAAAAAGAACTGTTATAAAACACTTACAAGCATATTCCATTCACAAACAAAAAAAGTATTTTATAAATTCCAAAATAAAGCAATCTGTGTAAACAAGTCAAATTATAACTGCAACTATTATTGTGCTCATCTGTCTAGTTCCTACTTAGAGATGAAAGAATACTTCTGGTCTGTTTAGAAGTTCACATGACTGTTGCCAGTTTGCATGTCTTAAACACATTTACAATATGAACTCCGTCCATGAGAAGTTTAGCTGATAGTATAATACAACAGGAGAGCAATACTGCAAAATAGAATAAACATTCATACTGCACATAATAAGCATAGTGAAAACCACTAATATGTAACTTCTTAGTGTTCTAGTAACTTCCACATTTTCTTGAGAAACTGATTTAGAGACCAGAGTACACATAACCAGAGAGGTTAAACATAATGATACAGAACACCTCCTGTTAAGAACAGAAACCACAAATTGTCAATGTGATGTCTTAAAGTAGAACTAAAGTTGAAAAAGTGTTTACAATAAATGTAAAACTCCAGACAAGAGTTAACTATTTACATATACTACTGGAGTGGCCTGTTAATGAAGTACATTCTCTCATCCAATATAATTGACTGCTCAATTAGTAACTGTATCATATGTACAGACAATTATATTTAAACCAGACAGGAGGTACTAATTTTTCATTCATAGTGAGAGTGGGCATAAGACAAAAAGTAAAGCAAATTTTAGTCTGGGGGCAATACTCAACTCAGCAGGTTGGGTACTAATTAACGGTGTAGATAACACTGACAACAAGTTGATGGACAAAATATGGATGAACGTGACTTCTAGGACATTAAAAAAAATCTTATCTTACTTACCTTTTAAATGACAACAGAAGTATCCGACTGTGTTCTGAAACATCCCAATGACCGCCATATCAGAAGTTTTTAAAGCGGCTGGCGACCCCTAACCCTAACTGTTACACTTACCTTAAAAGACAGCCGGCATTGCCGCTTTAAAAACTTCTGATATGGTAGTCGCCATTTTCAATGATGTCAAAACCCAGTGCCATTATTACTTGTCATCACTCATGGTCGGTGTTATCTACACCGTGAATATGATTACCACCAAGCTCAGAAGCCTATTAGGTACATTTTTAAGGGAAAAAAAATGCAGGTGGCCCAGTGACCCTGCCCACTATGGGACCGGCCTGGGGACAGTTATTCCCTTGCCCCCCAGCATGATAGTAAGCATCAGGTGCAATAAAATTACATTATAAAAGAGCTCTTGGGAAAACTGTGGTTTTAATGTACAGCAAGTTCCCTGAGATCAAAAAACAAACAGTTGAGTATAACAATGATGGCACATTAGTACACATAAGTTGTTGTATAATGTGAAGACAGAGGTATAGTAACTGACAACCTACTGAGTTCAACTCCTGACAGCAAAAAACAAAAGGTTCAGTTGCAGTAAGTAAAACAAACCATTAGTCAATGGACAATTGGGAAAAATGATGTGTGTTGTAATGAAGCAATTCTGGGGTAGAAGTTGTGAAATGTGAAATGGACATTCCTTGAACTGTTATTCATAATGGTGGTGCTAGAATTGTGGGGGGACGACACTGGTGATCACAGGAGAGTTTTCCATTAGGCTTAGAAGGAAGCTTTGGTGCACTTATACCTGGTCTCAGAGGCAAGATGTCCAGTTGTGCAAGTGGGCTTCTATCTGGAGTATTGCTTGAAGGGCGTCCCATATTAGTACATAAGGACTTAATGCTATTGATGCAGTTCCAGTAATTTGGCAGTTCTGAAGTCATTCTTGCATCACTATAAGTACAGGGATCTTACTTTTCAGATTTGGACAGCTACAGAAGCTGATTGGTCGGGATTTGCAGACAGGGACATTCAAAGGATTGGTAAGTGGGTATCTGACTGGTTTTATTTGTATATTAGAAAACAAGGCCTGGGGTCCACTTAGGGGTTTTGAAAAAATGTAAGTGTGGGGTTTATTTTTTGTTCTGTTTAGGCAGTATAATGTACAAGGAGTGGAATGTGGGCATACCTTCATTTTCTGAATGAAGAGGGTTGTTTTAAGGAGGAGAGATCTTCAGTTCAGGAAGGAGGAAGACTCATTGTTCGTGAAGATGGTAAGGCAGCAGCACTACAGTCCTGATATATTTAATATTGAATATTCATTTGGAGGCATGGTCTAGGCTCTATGGAAGCTGGAGGAGCTGGCAAAAATAATATTGCTATTCCCAGGGGATAAAATAATATGCCCTGATATCATACCAAGAAAGTTTAGGAAGCTGGCTCACAATCAGAACGATCTTGGCAAATGCCGCATTAGATTAAACATACAGGGCCTGAGGATTTTAACTTAAACTTCTTATTTCAGTCTCCTGGACAAAACCATGTTACGATGCAGGGGGTGCAAATTAGTATTCTGTTTTGCACAGAAGTAAAATACTGACTGTTTTATCATGTAGCACACAAGTACTTGATAGCTTATTTGTACACTGAAATTTAAAGTTGATATTTGTGTGCTACATGAAAAAACAGTCAGTATTTAATTTATGTGCAAAACAGAATACTAATTTGCACCCCTTGTATTGTAACATGGTTTTGTCCAGGAGACTGAAATAAGAAGTTTCTTACGTTAAGATCCTTAATGAATCAGGCCCACAGATAGTAAAGTGTGTGGAGGATGCTGTGAGCATGGCAGTAATGAACACAATTTTTGGAAAGTATGCTAATGACCTTTATCAAACTAATGGGGTTCATCCTTATGATAAAGGCCTAATCCTATTTTTTATTCTGCAGGATGCAGTGGAGGAGTCTATGTAATTATTGGGGGGAAAGCTTACAAATTTAAGGTGAAATAGTTCTCTGAGGCAAGAAAGTAATTTGTTCAGTGGTAGGGACAGCTGCCATAGCATTGGGGGATCTAGTTGGCTATTGACTACACATTGAGATTATCTGGCCAACTGAAGGTATTAAAGTAATTTTATCATTTTCCAATAAGCATTGTCTAAGCGATTTCTTGTGTCTCCAAAGAACAAACAATTTATTTAGCAGATGCAAAAGTTTTAGCAATTCAATACATAATTATAATACAGTACAGCCGATGCCAAAGATACATACATACCGCCGCGCCCACCTGTACTAGCTGCGCTCCGCTGGTACCAGCTACAGTACTTCACTCCAGGAGACTGTGGTCAGAGATGACTGGGCTAGTACCAGCAAAGCTGTATTATATACACTCAGTGTTACAGAGAAAACAATGCAGATGACGTGGCTTGCTTTTATAGGTCCAGGCTTCAGGAGGGTCCAGTATAATGCAGGTCATAGGCCAGTTCAAACAACACCTTCCAAGGGTGGGGGTCTGCTCTCCAGGTGATTCTCCCGCCCAGAAACCAGTTTAAGCTAGTCTATTTGCATTATACAGTCAGTATCACTTTAAACATTTATTCCCTAACATCTCTACCACTAGAGTATGCAATGTGCGATCTCTTCGGTGAATGAACCGGACAACTGCTGATTAATAGGGGATTAAAATTATACTAAACATGACATAGTTCCTGTAACCTGAACCTTAAATATGACTAAAGTGTACATATAATTATATATATATATATATATATACACATATATATATATATATATATATATATATATATATATATATATATATATATATAAACTATAAACTAAATAGCGCTGCGGAATTAGTGGCGCTATATAAATAAATGATGATGATGATACCATCTGCTCATAAATCACTGTGGAATGGAACCCTTATAAATATGAAATATATAAATAAATCAATGTGAGAGTGCGAGTGTATGCGTGCGTATTTTATAGTGCGATTGCGCTGTGCCACGTGTTTCGTGCGTACTGATCGCAATCGCACGGTAAAAACAATATTAACCAATATACTTTTGTTTATCCAATTATACGACTTCGACAAAGGTAACCAAGTAACCCAGGGGGTAAATGTATAAAGCTGCGAAGTTCCAGGGGGTTGAAAAGTGGAGATGTTGCCTATAGCAACCAATCATATTCTAGCTATCATTCTGTAGGTAAATAAATAACTAGAATCTGGTTGCTATAAGGAGCATATCCACTTTTCAAACCCGCCAGAAACTCGCAGCTTGATACATTTGCTCCTAGCTCTTTTTAGTGATTGTATATAAAATGTATTAACAGAACTGGATGTTAGGATTTGAATGTATTGTTTTTACAGCTTAATAAAGTTGTGGTCTTTGTTAACTCAGTCATGTGTTGTGTTTAATTTAATAGTATCTGATTTAAGCTGGAGAATCAGCCCCTTTATCATCAGTTTCCCCAACTTCATCCTCACAGCTTCATCCCCTTTATCTTAACAGCATCACCCCCTTTATCATTACAGTTTCACCCCCTCTATTATCACAGTTCCCCCCTTGATCATCACAGCTCCCCCCCCCCCTCCTTCATCGTCACAGTTTCCCCCCTTCATCATTACAGCTTCTTTTCAAGCTGAGCAGGTGGACAGCGGGGAAGGCAGATGGGGGAAGCGCCTCTCCAGCATGGCATCCCCCGCCTTGCTTACTTCGCTTACCGTGTTCCGCCAGGCCTGGGTACGTGTCAAAGTAACATCTACAAGCATGCCAGGACCCAAGGTTTCCCAGAATAACACAGCACAGAGAATCACACTGCCCCAGTCAGCTTGACTTCTTCCCATAGTGCATCCTGGTGTCATCTCTTCCCCAGGTAAACAACACACGTGCATCCGGCCATCCAAATGATGTTAAAAAAAGTGTCATTTATCAGACCAGGTCACATTTTTCCATTGCTCCATGATTCAGTTCTGGTGCTCATGTTCTCATTGTAGGTGCTTTTGGCGGTGGACATGGATTTATTTACACACTTCCAACACTTTACACATTACATACATTCTAATCACATACATTTGTATGCTCCCCGACACCTAGCGCCAGGGTTTAACCCCTGGAATGCTGAAGCACTGGGTATTTTTTCCCCAGCACCGCAGCGCACTTCAAAACCCACATTTATTTAATTAAACCATTTAAAACATTTGATCTCTACACATGGCGCTTACCGTCCGTGTTCTTAACTCCTCCGGCCCTGGGTATTAACCCTCCCGGCGCCAGAGTCAATTTCAAGATGGTCACAGCACACGAGCGGCCACAACTGGGTCTTCGAGGTTACCTGTGATCCTGCTGGTAATCAGGAGTTGCACCTGAATGGTGCTATTAAAAGGCTGCTGCTCAGCTCAGTCAGTCTCTCACTGCCTGGGGACTGAGGCTGCCGAGTCTCTGTGAGAGAGAAGCATGATATCTGCCTGTAAGTGTTCTGTGCTTAAACTGCTTATGTTTTATTTTAGTTTATTAGTCAGGAGTGATCATTGTTTGGTTACAGCCAGATGGCAAGGTGTTTAGAAATTGAAAAGTGATGCTGAATTGTCGTTCGTGTCTTGATTGTACAGTCTATATACATTACAGTTGCTGGATGTACTATTGAACATAGTCTTTAAGACACAGTATACTTAGCAAAAGGTCTGCTAAGGTCATTAGAAAAATGCACCTTTCTGACCATATATTTTGTTCTGTGATGCCTTTCTAATTTATTACCCTGCTGTCGTTTGAGGGCTCATCATAAATGTCTACAACCTGACCTGTATGTTTTAAATGTACAGGCTGTCGAAGTAATATAGTGGAATAACAGATACAGGGGAGTCCATGTGGGTGACACAGATCGGCATTCTGTGGGGGCACGTGCTGCACCACCCCAATTATGACTCTTCTCTTTCATTATAAGTGGCTGTTGGCCCACTGACATTGTGGGGGACCACTGGGAATTTCACTGATGCCGTAAAAGAATTTGTCGCACTAACACTTCAATTTACTTTCTGATATGTACTTTTGTCAGGTCTGGAGGAAGCTAATACAGTGAACGCACGTTGGCGTTTGCTGTCTGTGACTGCTCCGCAATAGACCCCTAAATTAGATGGGTTACTACAATATAAATACTATTCTTTAGTACCATCATATATAGGCTGCCCAACCCCCAAGTCAGAATCTGGCAGGTGGTTAGCAAATCACCCCCATCACATTAAGTCAAGCAAGAAACCGGCTAAATCAGTCAGCATTAATGCTTTCAATATTAGTTGGAAGGACTGCGCTATAAATATATTTAATGCTTAAATTTAGAGCAATAAATGAAGTAGAAAAATTGTTCCTATTATCTAGATTTAGGAATAAAACTTAGATATTGTTATTAATTAATTGCAAATATTAGGAAGAAAAAAATAATATCTAATTAATGTAAGAATTAGCTAACACTGAATACTCACTATATCTAATTGACAATTTTTTCCTTTGTTACAAAACATTGACAATTTATTTATTCTTCCAACAATGGGGGAGAATAATTTACCTTTTATGCATAATTAAATAAATACTGATAGATAATTATAAAATCATCATATGCATAAATAAAGAGATAGAGTCGCATTCAGCAATTTTAAAATCCCGTTCTATTTCACTTGTCATTTATATATTTCGCTGTTTTAATGAGATTTTATAAGTGAAATTAATAAACGTAAAATCTTAATTTGATTGGCTTTGGTTTAAATGGTAAAACAGACAAATAATTTATGTCTGTGTGGTGCATCAATGGTGATCCAGCATTTTTCTTTTCTTGTTCTTAGTTGGTTTCCCCGATGCCCCTGTGGGCCAGTCATCATCATCATCATCATCTATTTATTTATATAGCGCCACTAATCCCGCAGTGCTGCACAGAGAACCCATTCACATCAGTCCCTGCCCCATTGGAGCTTACCAGGGCCTGATCAACCACTAGGCTGACCAGGCTGCAGCCTGGGGCGCTGAGTCCCGGGGGGCGCGGCGCTGCGGGTATTTTTTTTTTATTATTATTTTTATTTATTTTATTTTTTTTCTTCATTTTTTTTTGGGGGGGTGGGGGAGGGGGGGTCGCTGTGGGGGGGAAGGGGGGTCGCCGCGGGGGGGGGTCGCCGCGGGGGGTGGAGGGCTCGACGATCAAAAGCATTGGTGGTCAGTGGTTAGCAACACACAGCCAATCGCCAGGCTGCCTGTTGCTGTGCAGCAGGGACTGATGTGAGTGAGTTCTCTGTACAGCGCTGCGGAATTAGTGGCGCTATATAAATAAATGGTGATGATGATGATGATATATCTACCTATCCAGATCAGTCACAACAATAAAACCACTGACAGGTAAATGAATAACATTGATCATCTCATTATAATACCACCTGTCAATGGGTGGGATATATTATGCAGGAAGTGAACAGTCAGTTCTTAAGTCGATGTGTTGGAAGCAGAAAAAATGACAAGTGTAAGGATCTGAGTGACTTTGACAAGGATCAAATTGTAATGGCTAGTCGGCTGGCTCAGAACACCTCCAAAACAGCAGTTCTTGTGTGGTGTTCCCGGTATGTAGGGTTAGTACCTACCAAAATGGTCCTACGAAAAACAATCCCAGCGACAACGTGACCTGGTGACATGGTCATGAGCGACCAAGGCTCATTGATGCAGATGGGTAGCGAAGACTAGCCTGTCTGGCTGAATCCCACAGAAGAGCTACTGTAGCACAAATTGCTGAAAAAGTTAATACGATAGATAGGTGTCAGAACACACAGTGCACCGTAGCTTACTGTGTAGCTGCAGACCAATCAGAGTGCCTATGGTGACCCCTGTCTAACGACAAAAGTGGCCTCAATGGGCACATGAGGGCCAGAATTGCACCATGGAGCAATGAAGCTATGGCCTGGACTGATGAGGCTTGTTTTCCTTTCCATCATTTGGATGGCTGGGTGTATGTGTCATTTACCTGAGGAAGAGATGGCACCAGAATGCGCTATGGAAATAAGCCAAGCCAGCAGAAGCAGTGTGATGCTCTAGGCCATGGTTGTCCAACCCGCGGCCCAGCATGCCTGTTAATGTAGCCCAGCAGGAGTTTTGGTTGTGGCAAGGGGGCAGCGCTGAAAAAAAAAATCCTGCAAAAAAAAAATTAAAAAAAATACCTTGCGGTCATGTCAGCTGGCGCTCCGGCTCCCTCCCTGGTCTCCTCCTCCGTGTGGCGCTCGCAGTGAATGTCAGGGGTGACGTCATCACACCCGACATCCATTGCGTAGCGCAGCACAGAGGAGTCACCCGCGTGAACTATCAGCAGCAGTGAAAGATTATCCAGTATCTTATTGTTGTTACTCTGAATTTGGACTTTCTGCACCATGCAATTATGAACTAGCTGTGTTCTCTGTATGTATCTAATATAATTATTAAGAGATAATTGTATTTTTAATATTTTAAACCATTTTAAATGTGCAGTGCTGAGTAGGGTGAAAATATCACCCACTGTTACCCTCATCGGAGGCTGCTCCATGAGCCATTTTTTTCGCCACCCTATCTTTAAATCTCTGTAGATTTCTATTAGTCCTCCTGATGCTACCTATATCGGTGACCATTTCAAACTGGTCAATAAAAAAAATGATTCATGGGTGCAGAAAGAGAGGAAAAAAAAGTTTTTGGCATTTAATTCCCCGAACCCCACTAAGGGGCAGATGCAGGTAAGTTAAATTGTAGCTGGTAATGGGACTACTGCTTTAATCATGATTCTGCAACAGGTTTCCTAACTCTTACTAACTTCATTTCCAAGTAAGTTTAATATGTTAACTATGTTTTCTATGGTTTTTTCGATGATCATCTATCGTCAGTGTTAGTGTATTTTATGTGCGGCCCAAACCAACTTGTCGTCTTCCAATGTGGCCCAGGGAAGCTAAAAGGTTGGACACCCCTGCTCTAGGCAATGTTCTGCTGGGAAACCTTGGGTCCTAACATTCATGTGGATGTTACTTTGACATGTACTATATACCTAAACATTGTTGCAGACCAAGTACACCTTCATGGCAATCATATTCCCTGAAGGCAGTGACCTCTTTCAGCAGGATAATGTACCCTGCCACACTGCAAAAATTGTTCAGGAATGGTTTGAGGAACATGACAAAGAGTTCATGTTGTTGACTTGGCCTCCAAATTTCCCACCTCCAGAGGTCTTGTGAAATCCTTACATCGATGGGTCAGAGTGGTTTTAGCGGCACGAGGGGGACCTACACAATATTAGGTAGGTGGTTTTAATAGAAAAAAAATTGTTGTCTGGCGTTCACAAACAAACAGTTTATAAATCACTGTGTCAGCATAAACATAACTGCGATTTGGCCGTACGAATCACAACTGTTGGAAAGTATGCTACTTTATTACATATACTTTAGTCAAAGATTATAAACCCAAGATGTTTCTGGAGCATAGCTCCAGTAAATAGTGCATAACTTATAGGAAGTTTGGATAAACCGTACGTATAGTAAGTCTCTGTCTGAATCTCCTTAGAAATGTCTTTCTTTGTAATCAATACATTTGATAACTCTGTCACATGTAGCAGAAAAAATATTTTGTTTACACATGTGCCATAAGCATATTAATGATACATTTACTTAATCAAAAATAGAGTAAATTTGCGTAGTGGGCCCAACAAAATCAGCCAATCAGTGACAAGAGGCTGTAGCTATGGGCAGCGCAAGGCAAAGACAAGTAGCGGTAAACCGGGAAAATCACCAGTTTGCAGGAACCTATGATCTGCAAATTGGATTTGTTCTAGAGAAAAGGATTGCCACCTCACAACAGCAGGTGGGTTAGACAGCAAGTCTCCCATATATTCTGAGTTTGTTATCTGTTAAGTTTGGGATCAAGATGGCTAAAGCAGACCCGTATGATCTGATGGTAGCTGCGCTAGGCCTGATTCATATTTAGAAGCTAAGAAGTCTAATGCTAACTGAATTAGTGATGCCTGGTGAGAGTGATTCCCTTGTGATCGCCAGAGGTCAAACTGTTTAATAATTGCGCAGTATCTAGCTCTCGATAAGGGCTTTCAGTAGGCATTAATAAAACCTTTTGTGGGGAATGCAAGGGCTTCGTTTGTGAACAACCTAGTAATATTACCATCCACATATATTGGTAAAGTGTCTCTAGTATGTTCTAGGGTTCCATGGAAGCAGTCCTTGGATAACCCTAGGGGAATCCTAGGTCCTATGCATAACTGGGTGATCAGAGGGAACCAGACTCTGGATGGCCATACAGGGTACATCACCACTATTTGAAGTACCCAGTCCACCGTGATTTTCTGAAGGACCTTTAGGAGACGTGTAGGGGAAGGGAATGCATAGGGGTGAGTCAGATCCGCAAAAGACATTGCATTCATCCTCCATACTCCTTTCATCCATATTCTGGATGCAAAGCATGGGATCTGTGCGTTCATGGGACTGACAGAGATCTATATCTAGGTCCTCGAAGGTGTGAACTATTTCCTGGAAGACTTGTCTTTTCAGTGCCAATCTAGGGTAATTCTTTTGCGAGATAGAGAATCTGCTAGTTCGTAATGGAATGTAAGTTGCAGTTAGGATTATGACTCTCTGAACTGTCCAGTCAAAAACTTCTAATGCTTCTTTGCATAGGGATATTGACCTGGTGCTGTTGTGTTGTCCAAGCACAGCTGGACAGAGACCCCTTTTAAGTGGCAGGGGACTAGAGCTGCCAATTTCGCTGCTCGTAGTTCCAGTACATTTATGAACAACCGGGATTCCTCAGTTGACCAGGTGCCTCTTACTCCTTTCTCTTGTGAGAATCCTCCCCAACCTGTCGGGGAAGTATCTGTGGTGATTGTCATGAATGGAGGAGCATCTAGAAGGGGGCATGCAGGAGGTCTGGGGAGATTGTCCCATTTGGACAGCTCTCTTTTTACTCACCCAGAAAGATGAATGATATCTGACCAGGAATAGCGGGCATGAATTAAAGTTCTCAGAGGCTTTGCGATTCTCTGCATAACAGGGGCACAAGTCCAAAGCCAGGGGACATTGCAATCATACTCCCAATAATTTTTGCCAAGTTGCGGAGAGACATTCTGCCCTTTTTTGAAGTTATTTAAATGCATTCCTTTGTATCTAACCATTTTCCGTGTTGTACTGTTAGAGAAAAAGAACAGGTATTTTGGTCAAACCCGAAAAATGTGATGGTCTTGCAAGGGATCAGTACCGACTTTGGTATGTTCACAATGAACCCCAGGTTTGCTAACAGAGAAAGTCCTTGTGTCTCAAAAGGGTATCTATGTCTGAGTGCACTAATAGCATGTCATCCAGGTAAATGATACATTGGACATTCTGCTGATGGAGATGTGACACTACTGCTTTCATGACTCGTGTAAAAGTGTAAGGGGCAATAGACAGGCCAAAAACCATAACTGTCCACTGAAATAAACAGTCTCTCCAATAGGATCTGAGAAGGTGTCTGTGATTGGGGTGAATTGATATAGACTGGAAAGCTTCTTTTAGATCTATTTTTATACAGACGCAATATCTTGAGAAGGTAAGGAATGTCTGGGATACTTTCCATACGAAACCTCTTTGGTTTCAAACATCGATTTAAATCTTTGAGATTCAGGACTGATCTTATTGAATCATCTTGCTTTCTTATAGGAAATAAGTGGCTGGTCCAGCCGTTCGCAGTTGGGTCCGCCAATTCTATTTTTCTCTGCCCTAGAGTCAGTGCCAATACTCCAAGGAATTGCAGTGCTTCGTTAAATGAACAAGGGATATGGAATGCCTGATGTGGGAAACAAATGAAAGTGAGGTTTAAAGCGGACTGGATGGTTTTTAACAACCACTGCAAAAATGACTGAGAGTATTCTGATGAAGAGGATATATGGATTTACTTACCAGAACTGCGGCCTCTCTCAGCGTTGCTCTGGTTGCATCTTGGGATCTGTGTACAAAACCTCCTCTTTGGTTTCTTCTTTTGTCTTGGAAGTCTCAGACTTTTATAGAAGCCTCTTCTATAAAATGAGGCCCAAAGAGGTCTGTATCTGTCAGATTTGGGAACTCGAGAGATTTGGGAGCAAAGTCTGCCAAACCTGCTCTGGACAGCCACCTAGACCTTCGTGTATTGGTGAGGTAGTTAAATGATTGGCCTATTATAAGAGTTGCTCTGCTAATGGCTTTAACTTAGGCTAGCTTGGACGCCACTAGAGAACAACAGAGAACATCGGGACTCCCTTCTCTCTCTGCCTTATCTAACACAAATAGCAGGGGCCCAGCTGCGTCTGCTATTTTGTATTGTAACTTCCGTAATGTGCGGTATATAAGGCCATTGTGTCTTTTTTCCCCCACAATAGACGCTAAAGTTGGGTCAATGTCAGGTGCAAATAATGTCGGTACATCTGGTAACCCCGTATAGGTATGCAGTACCATCCTCCCAGAAGTGTTGCTTTAAAAGCCAGCTGTGCAAATTTTTGGACGTCCGAATTGCATTTTAGGGCCCAGTGTGTGGCATACAATTTTGTTGGGATGAGGCTGAGGTTCTTGTAATCTATGATTCCCACTGTACAGGGGGAAAATTGATCAATTTCCTTTGGGGAAAAATGTGTTGTCAGGTGGGTGACCCCATATACTGACTACTGGCTCCCTCATGCTGCTAGCTTCGGACAGAGGTATTGTGCAAGCTACGGGCAGAACTGTGCTTGCTCCGAGGACTAGAATGTTGCCTGCTACGTGCAATTCCAGGGAAAGCAGAAATATCACCTGAGCAGGCTTCCCTGGGGTTAACTTTATTTTTATTTTTCTTCTTTAACTTTTTCTTTTGTGCCTGTGGACTCCCTGAACAGGAAGATGACTTGGCACTCGCATTTTAAAAATTTTTCCACCTCAGAATCTGAAGCCTGAGTAGTTCTAAATTGCCTGACAGGAATATTCTTTTTTTCTCTTCTAAATTAATGTCTCAAGGGAAGAGGAAGAAGAAGAAGGTACTGTCCTTTGATGGGCTCTCTCCGCCTTTTTACTACCAGCAATGAAGGACATTTGTAAAGAATCTGTAACTGAAACAGAAACTGTGTCCTCCATTTCAGCTGACAGAGAATATCCGATTAGGAGTGCTCTGGCACGCCCATGTGACTGCGAGTGTGCATGTGGTCAAACGTGCACCCGATTTGATGGTGCGTTTGCGCGCGTGCACTGCTCCAGTTATTTTTAGCTCTCTGCCTAAGCATGTTTGGGAGGCTTGCTGCCTAACCCACCTGCTGTTGCTAGGGATAAGCCTCCCGATGAACAAAAGAGACATCTCTTGAGCTGTTAGTCGAGAGGAACCAGCAGAGAAGGTGAAAGCAAATGAGAGGGCAGAAGTAGGGAAGGAGAGACGATGACAGGAAACCGCTAATACAGAAAATAGAAAGAATAAGAGGCAGGGTGAGGAGTGAAAACAGAGAGGGGAGTAGTGAATATATAAGATCAAGCAGAAAGGGGGAAAGTAAGAGTTAGACAAGGAGCAGTACTACTAGAGAAGTAGAAAAAAGCCATTCAGAGGGAGAAATAAAATAGAAAATATTCTCTAGAGAGAGATAAAAACTTACGTTACAAGACATTAAAGTGAAACAAAATGGGGGAAATTACTGAGAGAAAGAGAAACTTATTGAGAAACCTGACAGAAAGGAGAAAATCCATCCCTTACCCTGTGTCCTACTTCTTGGGGTCTCATTTTAGTTTGGGGTTTCTCTGATCTGGGGTTGGTGGCACTTTCTCTCTGAAGATAGGAGGAGAAGAGGATACAAAATAGAAAGCCTTATTATCTCATTATCTATATGTAGACCCTTTGAGTGAAAAAGCAAAAGAGGTATCACAACAAGGCAAGACCTGACTGCTGTACAAGTGCACTTGTGATGCACAGAGCAGGGCTCTGAATAAGCATTAATAATGGATGTCCCCCACATGTACAGTTCAAAATTGGGGACACGTGAACATCCCTGAACTGAAATCAATTCCAAAAAGTGATAATTGATTAGTGCAACTTGTATATAAATTATGTGCATAGCATGCTCTACAACATCCAAAACTGAAGTAATCAGACATCTCCACATCTCACATGCTATGCTCATGGTACAATGTGACTTTGTTCTTGCATGTTTCTCTATTAACCTTTTAACATAAAACTAGTGGTATAGCCGGAGGCTATGTTGATGTAATCATGGAAAGACTGATTCCCTTGGCTCAAATTATTGTAGAGTGAGTAAGTACAAGAATCGGGTTTAAACATATTCTTTTAAAAGGCATATCTTATGTGATCATAACAGGTAAATGAGCTGTGTATAACTGTCACATCAAAGACTGTGGACTTGTGTGGAAGAAGCCTATAAATCACTGTAAAGTAATCTATATAAACAGCACTATGACATAAATGCACTTGAACTACAATAA
The DNA here is from genome assembly GCF_038048845.1 of Mixophyes fleayi. Classification (NCBI taxonomy): domain Eukaryota; kingdom Metazoa; phylum Chordata; class Amphibia; order Anura; family Limnodynastidae; genus Mixophyes; species Mixophyes fleayi. Next base: position 169,718,225 of record NC_134402.1, read on the forward strand.
TATTTTCCAGAAATCGGAGTGGTATTCACTAGAACAATTAACAAAACATAAAAACATGTTTTAGATTATTTGAGGTTTCTCTTTATATCTTAGCAATTTTATCGTGATTAACAAGCAATAGGCACTTTACACATTGTAGATATAACCAGAGGATACAAACTGATATCAGTTGTTAAAATATCTTTGTAGACAGATATAAAATAAACAACAAAAGATTAAATGAAATAAAAAAAACAACAAGCTAAAAAAAGCAATTTTACACCTCTGCAACCACGACAGCACCATTATACAATAAATAATCAACCACAAAAAGAATTATCTACTGGGTCAGATCTGTAAATTTCACCTTTACCCTCCTTAACTTCCAATCCAGAGTTTCCACTAGTTTTCTCTCATACAAATTTAAGAACATGGGGCCTGATTCATTAAGGATCTTAACTTAAGAAACTTCTTATTTCAGTCTCCTGGACAAAACCATGTTACAATGCAAGGGGTGCAAATTAGTATTCTGTTTTGCACATAAGTTAAATACTGACTGTTTTTTCATGTAGCACACAAATACTTGATAGCTTATTTCTACACTGAAATATAAAGTTGATATTTGTGTGCTACATGAAAAAACAGTCAGTATTTAACTTATGTGCATAACAGAAAACTAGTTTGCACCCCTTGCATTGTAACATGGTTTTGTCCAGGAGAGTGAAATAAGATACCTCTTCATTTAAGATCCTTAATGAATCAGGCCCATGATCATAATCAGGCATTCTCTGGACCAGCCAGTTGGTAGATGCTGAGGCATGCAGTCTTAAGAGGACCTCAAGAACTCTATGAGTCTCACAAATCAAGATATCTGTGCATACTTCCAAATTAGACATTTCATTCAGATATCGGGGAAACAGTAATATATTATACTTCAATTTTACTCTCTTTCAGGGTATTTGCTCTGCAACCAGAGAGCTTAGACACACAATTTTTATCATTTATAACTTCATTTTAGAATTATTCTCAAAATATCTTTCAAAACATATAGATGTCTGGAATAGAGACTTAAGATTAAATCTAGAGGAAGAACAATTGTTTCACATATTTAATGCATGAATTAATAGTGGTTCAGTAGTCGAGAAGCAATTTAAAGTCGTCTGCAGGTGTTAAAGATGCCATAGCAGTCTTAGTAAAATGTCCCCAGGTTTATCAGATTGATCTAGGAGATGTAACCACACATCTGGGATCCCTACCCATAGTTGGTGTATTACGTAAACAATGTTCTGCCGAAAGGTCAAACACATTTCAGAGAAAACCACAGAGTAACTTATCTCTGTGACTGCAGAGTTTTGGCTAATTGATCTTATGATCAAAACACCTGAAGAATGTAGTCAAAGAAGTTGTCAAAGTCGTATAATTGGATGAACGAAAGTATATTGGCTAATATTGTTTTATCGTGCGATTGCACTCAGTATGCCACGCTGCACGTGGCATAGCGCAATCGTGCAGTAAAATACGCACGCTCATACTCGCACTACAACATTTAGTTATTTATATCTTTCATATTTATATTGAATCCAATCCACAGTGATTTATGAGCAGATAGTATTTAGTTTATTATTAGTTTATATATTATGATTATATATACACTTTAGTGTTATTTAAGGTTCAGGTTATAGGAAATGTGTCATGTCTAGTATCATTTTGATCCCCTGTTCATCAGCAGTTGTCCGGTTCTTTCGCCGAAGAGATCGCACATTGCATATTCTAGTTAGTGATGTTAGGGAATAAAACACTTAAAGTAATACCGACTATAAAATGCTAATGGACTAGTTGTAACTGGTTTCTGGGCGGGAGAATCATCTGGAATGTTGACCCTCAGCCTTGGAGGGGGTTGTTTGAACTAGCCTATGACCTGTTTACACTGGACCCACCTGAAGTCTGGACCTATAGAAGCAAGCCACGTCATCTGCGTTGTTCTCTCTGTAACACTGAGTGTATATAATATAGCTGTGCTCTTACTGGCTTCAGTCATTCCCTGTCCACAGTATTCTGGAGTGAAATACTGTTCACTGGTACCCGTGGGAGAGCAGCTAGTGCAAGCGAACGCAGCGGTATGTATTTATCTTTAGGTATTGGCTGTACTGTATTATAATTATGTATTGAACTGTTAAAATTTACATCTGCTAAAATAAATTACTTTGTGCTTTGGAAACACAACACAATCGCTTGGGCAATGCTTATTTGAAAACGATAGAATTACTTTAACAAAGTCTTCCTCATCTGGTGGACATCATCTGCTCCCCCAGTTATGCTTGATTAGTTTAAAATGATTGAATTTTTTATGTTGATAGAAGGGATAGGTTTCTCGCCATCTGATGGACACCAACATTTCAGTCCCACTTGGTTCTATTGTTTGGAATACAAAGCATCAGATAGTTATGAGAGATAATTTGAGATGTCACAATGTCTTGACCCTCCATCCACCTCTTCCCAGGCATTTTCATGAAGATGATTCTCTACTGCCTTGGACTCCTAATCTGTTCTTCTGCTTGTAAATTATACCTGTCATTACAGACAGCTCCCTGGTGAAAGTTCCATTTCCACTCCCCCTTCCCTTATAATATAATTCCCCCCTTTTTATTTTTCTATGCCTTTGTTGACTTTAATATACTCACCATTTTTCGAAACATAATAATGTTGTTGTAATATGCTACTTATGCTTCATTTTGTTTTTAATAATTCCCAGAATATGTTAATGTGAAACACATTGGGCCTGATTCATCAAGGAATGTAAGTCCATTTACATTGCGTATTTTGTGCTTGTTCCCTCTGCGTATGCGCCAAACCGAAACATATGCCAGAGAAAGTAATTCATGTTCACAAGTAACTGACACCTTAGATGCCTATGATTTTCAGGGCAGAACGGTGGAGGTGAAGGGGTATATGCATGTCATCAATGTACAGTAATGCCGTGCCAAGCTCGAGCGCATGCAGCAGTGTCTGATTCAATCTTTGGGCATCTCTAATTTCCGTAGTTTGAGTCGTATCACTTGCACCAGCTGCAGGTCAGATGTAAGTGCCGATTACTAGTGATGACGGCTGTGTATGCATGCTAGAACATGTGTTTGCAACCAGGACCAACTGTAAAAATGTATTAGTTAAAGTAGACATTCGTAACATCCTGATAAGTTTATTTTATGGGGTGGAAACTAAAAAAAATGTCTTATCATTAATGACTATAGTATTAACAGGTGAATGACATCAATCGAATAGGGTTTTTTCCTGCTCGTTTATTATTAAGATATTTCCTGCCCAATCCATAATGAAGGCTGATCAACTTTACTGCTGTACGTGGGATAGTATTTGTCTTAATCCTGAGAAGTTACTTTGCAATATCCTTGCTAATTAAAATATGATAAGCAGATTGGTAGATTCAACAACTAGTGGTGTCACAGTAAGTTTGAAGGGAAAAACAGGATATCTCCATTACTAGTTCCACTTTATTCTGACGGGGATTAGGAAACCCAAGCTTCTAAGTTGCCATTAAAACATTGGAAACTTTTACAAGCTTTACAAATATGACTCTTATCTACATCTTAAAGATATGTCTCCCAACAGGTTGAAAACAGCCACAGGTTACCAATAAGGATGAGCGGGCTCGGATTCCGCTAATCCGAGCCCACCAGAACAGTGCGGATCCGACGGGATCCGAGCACTGTTCGGGAACTTCCGGGCGCCAAACGAAGCCAAACCGAGGCTATGACATCCAAGTCTCGCGAGACTCGGATGTCATAAATACTCACCTTGCGGCCGCCATCTTCATTTCGCCTGACATCAGGGAAGAGGGAGGGTGTGTAGGGTAGTGGTGCTACTGCGTGATCAGTGCTCTGTCCTTGCTGAGTCCAGTGGTGCTTTATGCCTGTGTCCAGTGCTCTGTCCTTGCTGAGTTCAGTGGTGCTTTTGTCCTCTGCTCTGTCCTGCTGAGTCCAGTGGTGCTTTGGCCAGTGTCTGTCCTGCTGAGTCCAGTGGTGCATTAGTCCTGTGCTTAGTTGTGCTAAGTCCATAAAAATTTTATAATTATTAAAATCTCTTCAAAATTACAAAAAACAATTTATTTGAAAAATTATACAAAATTAATAAAAAAAAAAATATTTAAGCAGATGTAAAGAATAGGTACTGCAATCTATATTACATTTAATATGTTCAATTTTTAAGCAGTTCCAGAGAATAGGTACTGCAATCTATATTACATTTACTACGTTCATTCTTTAAGCAGTTCCAGAGAATAGGTACTGCAATCTATATTACATTTAATACGTTCAATTTTTAAGCAGTTCCAGAGAATAGGTATTGCAATCTATATTACATTTACTACGTTCATTCTTTAAGCAGTTCCAGAGAATAGGTACTGCAATATATATTACAAGAGAAAGTGAGGGAGGAGCTGGTAAACCATTGCGATTCCACCAAGCATGTAGCTCTTGTGAATGAAGCCCTTCGTACGCTTTGATGATATATTGTGGACCCGGTACCAAATTGGGTACCGGGGCTACTCCACTACGCAGTCCAGATAGATGCGTATCAACTACATTCAGTGTTGGGGGCAAATCCAAAATTAATGAAAATGACCTGTCATCGTCAAAAACAAGAAGTATTGACGCGCTCGAACTACACCCTGTATATGCTGCAGAGGATGTAGGAGCAGGCAGCTGTGCAGTGGAATTCAGACCCATTGAGGGTGATATATTGTGGCCCCGGTACCAAATTGGGTACCGGGCCCACTCCACTAAGCAGTCCAGAAAGCTACCTCGGTGCAACGTTTTGGACTAAAAAGAATATTGTGAGGTGTGAGGTGTTCAGATTAGACTGGAAATTAGTGGAAATGATTGTTATTGAATGTTATTGAGGTTAATAATAGCGTAGGAGTGTAAAAGAAAAAAAAAATGGATTTTAGCGCTTTTTATGCTTTTTGAAAGATAAATCAGAACCCAAAACCCTAAATCTGAACCAAAACCTTTCGTCAGGTGTTTTGGCAAAACAAATCAGAACCCAAAACATCAAGCTAATCAGAACCCAAAACACTAAAAGTGCCCGGTGCACACCCCTAGTTACCAAAGCATGTAATGTGGATTTGATGCATGAAACACACCACGTCCTGTCTCCCACAAACAAAAGTGCAAAATATTTAATGGACACATAGGGGAGAATTCAATTCCTCCCGAAGTAGCGCAGCGTTAAACCTATCATCGTTATTACAGTAAATTTAACCTGGCTTTCTACTAGCAGCTCAGGGAGCTGCAAGCAAAAGATCAGCGTTGAATTTATCATAATAACGGTATTTAAGTGCATTATTACCGTAATAACAGTAATAGTCCCCCTATATATTTTTGGGGTAGATAAGTTCCAAACATGTTTATCTTTTATCATATTTATTTTTAATCATACCAACTCTATGTATAAATAATTTAGGGATTTGCTTAAGTTTTGTAGCCTCTGTTTTATTTTAATGCCTGTCCAGCAGTTTGCTAAGTAATATTTTTTTAACTTATATAGAATAACATATATAGCAATGACAGTAAGGAATACAGCAAACATACACAGATAAAAATACGATGATATACATTGAAACAAAAGGTGAAAGGCCACTAGGGTGTATGCATCTGTGAATAGATGTCACTTTTCATTTTAATATCCCTCAAAGCACAGCAAATGAAAACTGTTTGCAAGCTTCACATTATGCAAATTCATGACAACCTTTAACAGATTCACCCAGAAAGCACTGTAAAGTTGTCGGTTAAAACTGTTCCCTGCCCCCAATATATTACTCATACTTGCCTACTTTCTAAATCTGTACACCGGGAAATCGGACAACAGATCATGTGACAGAGGGTAGGAGGGGGCGTGACAATGTCATTATGTCGCTATAGCCACGCCCCTACAATAAAATACAGAAATTTAAGGTATTGAATAGTGGGGGGCAGTGCTTAATGGTGCGATTAAGCCCCGCCCCCTGCTATTCAATGCCAACATTTTACAAAGTCCAGGAGGTTTGCCTACTCTTCCAGGAGTCCGGGAGGACTCCCAGAAACTCGGGAGCCTCCCGGAAATTCTGGGAGAGTAGGAAAGTATGATGTTACTGCCTATATTGCCCCCCAATATGTATACGTAAGTATATAATGATATAACAGTGTTCAATGTCATTGTAGTGACATCTTCCGTTCCTCCCAGTGGGCAATGCACAGCCTGTCTAACTGTGAAACATAGTGAATGAAATGTACTGCATCATCAGAAATGAAAGTCAAATCCTGCTGTCCTACATCAGCAGTCCCTTTCTGTTGGATATTTACTGCAGTGTGGCAGCACAATGTCAGGTCACATGTATGTCACTTTTTATGGCATTTATCATTTTCTACATAATTACTTGTGAAAAATTGTGTTAAGATTTAAATGAGTATGGTTTACTTGGTGATATAAGCAGTACAGTGTTAATGGATATACACACATGGGCCCTCCCATATTGACTGCAAATATTTGTTTTCTATCAGGCACAACAATACAATAGGTACGGTACAAGTTCTCTGGGTCACTGATCCATAAAAACTATTGGAGCATGTAAGAATTGACTACTTGTAGCTGACAAAACGAGTATCACAATTTTCTATGGAACAAGTAGTGTGTGTTTTGTTAACTAAGATATTTATATTTAACACTATGCCTATTATTACCACCACTGATTTTAAATAACAGTATTGTCAATAGTAAATAGGGTATTGGTATTAATTACATTAATTTCCCACATTTGCAGCTGTTTTCTCAGCTACAGTCTAGAGATGTTTTAGTCTTAATGAATAAACTATTCATCGGGTATTTGGATTATTATATGTAACTATTGTGTTTTATTACATATAAGAAATGCTATCAAGCTGCAATTTTTTTCGGTGATTTAAAATCTCCGCAAATCGTGGGAGATAACCGGTTATTTGATGTGCAAAATTGTATTAAGTAATAACCATCGATTTTGACTTTCCTAAATCCAATCTCTGGCAATAAAAGTCGATTTAAAAGCCCTATTTCTCCCATGTTAAAGTCAGACTTGCGGGAAAATAAACAGAAACTCCCCCCGAGTTTGAATTAAAAATCGCCAGATACAACACGCTGCTTTCTATAAGCGACATTGGCAAACACATCACTGTTACACTGCGGGGCAATGTTAATATAACAGGAGGCATCATGCAAGTTTAAATAAGCCATCTTTTATGTTGTAGAGGGGCTAAAATGTTTATGAATTTTCTTATGGGGGACAATTTATTTTAATATTAAAATAGTGGCCCAAATGTAATTATAGAATAAATGTGGGGTTTTTTTGTTTTGCTTTTTGTATCTGGAGATTTTGAATTAAAACTCGGGCGAGTTTGCACAATCACAGCTTCATACATTTGGCGATTGGTATAGCTAGAGTGAGAAAAAATCAGAATCGCGATTTGTAGCAATTTTGAAAACGGCACTTTTAAAAGAAACATATCTCCAGCGATTTTACATTAAATCACCGGCTAATAAATCTGTGATTTTAAACTTGCCCAAGGAAATCGCTGGATATTCAAAATCGCAGCTTGATACTTTTACCACCAGGGGGTAAATGTATCAAGCTGAAGGTTTTCCAGCGGCTTTGAAAAACCAATCAGATTCTAGCTATCATTTATTTAGTACATTTTACAAAATGATATCTAGAATCTGATTCGTTGCTATAGGCAACATCTCCACTTTTCAAACCCGCCAGAAAACTCTCAGATTGATACATTTACCCCCAGGAGTCTGAAATATGGGAATATAAGTATTTGTGTTTAAAGATTATGGGGTGGATAAAAGATTATGGGTTGGGAAAAGGGATGACTTGCTCAAAGAAAATGAGGATGCATGCGAGTCCTAAACCAGTAAGAGGTTGCAGTAGTCATGAGAGATGATTAGCGAATGAATAATAAACTAAATAATAAACATCATCCTGAAAGGAAATGGAATATCCCAGAAATGAGATGTAGATGACAGAACGTTCTTATATAATTAACAAGGGGAGTAAAGAGAAGACAGATGAAAATAGGCAGTTACACACATCAGGCAGTTACACACATCAGCAGGTAGCACGGTGGCTTAGTGGTTAGCACCTCTGCCTCACAGCACTGAGGTCATGAGTTTGATTGCCGACCATGGCCTTATCTGTGTGGAGTTTGTATGTTCTCCCCTTGCTTGCGTGGGTTTCCTCCGGGTGCTCCAGTTTCCTTCCACACTCCAAAAACATACTAGTAGTAGGTTAATTGGCTGCTATTAAATTGCCCTTAGTCTCTCTCGGTCTGTGTGTGTGTGTGTTAGGGGATTTAGATTGTAAAAATATAAACAGCTATTTGTGACCACTTGCTCAGTTACTAGCAGGAAGAGAAGGAAAGGGTGGGTATTAAGCAATGGATCTAGAGGTTAGATTTAAAGAAGGGAATGAACAACTAGGAGTTTAGTTCGAACATGTATTAATTTATGCTGTTCTCTTTACAGTATACAGTACGGTCTTGTTCTATAGGTGAGTGCTGAAAACTGAGAAGAGTTGCCATGAATTGGATTAAAATGCATCTATCAGAGCGCTGCAATATGACTGCTTTGGAAGGCTGAAGGCAGAATCAGGGGTGTAACTAGACACTTGTGAGTGCCACACATTTTATAAGGGCCCTGTCTACCGTCCACATATACACATGGAGCTTTTACAGGGAAGGCAGATCACCCTAGGGGCCCACGCAGTGGGGGTTTCTGGTTCTCTAGAAACCCCTCCCCTCCGGGAAGATCGGGGGCTAAACAGTGCCCCTACATAGCGGCACTGTACTGTACAGCAGCCGCGGCACTGTCAAAGAAGCGTATTATATAGAGTGCGGCCGAAATGGAGCTGCTGCACATGCGCAGCAGCTCTCTATATTATTATTTTTTGGGGGGAAACCCCCCCCCCCCTTTAAAATCCTGCATGCGCCCATGCACCCCCGCTCTTGGTTGAGGGTCCCATAGCAGCTGCACCCCCTAGATACAACCTTAGGCAGAAATATAGGGTTATAGCATTAGTTTGTAGTAGTAAAGTCTGCACTGGAGTGCAATATCCAACTGCTACTCTCTTCTCTATGAGAGTTTCTTAACTGTTTACATTGACTAGTAATGTAGCTTGCACGGCTACTGATAGGACATTGCAGCTATGCTGGGACAAGAGAGTAGTAATAGAAGAGATTTGGGTTTGCAGAGAGGGATTAAGGAAGAGATGGTCTGATAGCTTGCAAACGTTGCTGCACTGGAGGATCTATAAGAAAGTACAAAACTAAAGGGCCAGCAGTTGGCAGAGTGGAAACAGGGAGCTTGTAGAGTTACACACTGATGAAGTTTGTCACTGGATGCCTTTTGACTGTTTTTAGCTCATATCCCTTAGGATGCCAGGGGAATTAAATTTAAAACATACCAGAGACAACACTGCTGAAGTGTTTATAAAACAATGATTGTTTATAGGACCAAAATAGAGGAGCATAAATGTATCCTGCATGACAACTATAAACGTTATGGCTTTCTTTTTTAACATCAGGGATAAAATAAAGTGGCATGTCTCTTTTCCACCACTGATTCAGACATAGGAGCACATTTATCATTATTCACATAAGTGAAAAGTAGTTTTCAATCCTTATCGCAATGATAAGGATTGAACTACTTCTCACATTTATGTACAGCCGTGCAGAGAAACAGCAGTTCCGAAAAACTGCTGTTTCAGTGATAAAAAAAAAACATACTAACCCCCCTCTTCGGAAGCGCTGTCTTCGGGTCTTCATCATCATTCATCATCATTTATTTATATAGCGCCAACATATTCCGTAGCGCTTTACAATTGGGGACAAACGTAATAAACTAATAAACAAACTGGGTAAAACAGACAAAGAGGTGAGAAGGCCCTGCTCGCAAGCTTACAATCTATGGGACAATGGGAGATTGACACATGAGGTTAAGTATACATTTTGCATCTTGGCCCAGCCAGACTGCAAAGGTAGGGTGACTCATAAGCTAAATGATCCTGTCACACAACAATGTTATTCCGGGGGTAGTTGTCTTGTGTGAAATTTTGTAACAGGCTAAAGGTAGTGAGGTTAAGATGGTGGTTGAGGAATATTATAAGCTTGTCTGAATAGGTAGGTTTTCAGAGAACGCTTGAAAGTTTGTAGAACAGAGGAGAGTCTTATTGTGCGAGGGAGAGAGTTCCATAGAGTGGGTGCAGCCCGAAAAAAGTCCTGTAACCGGGAATGGGAGGATGTAATGAGGGTGGATGAGAGACGCAGATCTTTTGCAGAACGGAGTTGCCGAGTTGGGAGATATTTTGAGACAAGAGAGGAGATGTATGTTGGTGCAGCTTTGTTGATGGCCTTGTAGGTTAGTAAAAGTATTTTATATTGGATTCGGTAGAAGACAGGCAGCCAGTGTAGAGACATACAGAGTGATTCAACAGAGGAATAGCTATTTGCAAGGAAAATCAGTCTTGCCGAAGCATGTAAAATAGATTTTAGGGGTTTGAGTCTGTTTTTGGGAAGACCAGTAAGGAGGGAATTGCAATAGTCAATGCGGGAGATGATTAGTGCATGAATTAAGGTTTTAGCAGTGTCTTGTGTGAGATATGTGCGGATTCTGGAAATGTTCTTTAGATGTATGTAACATGATTTAGATATAGAGTCAATGTGGGGAACAAAGGATAGGCGTGAATCAAGGATTACACCTAGGCAGCGAGCTTGTGGGGTGGGATTTATGGTCATGTTATCAACAGAGATAGAAATGTCAGGTATGCTCTTGTTGGCAGGTGGGAATATTATTAACTCTGTTTTAGAAAGATTAAGTTTGAGTTGACGAGAGGCCATCCAAGATGAAATGGCAGAAAGACAGTCAGTTACACGGGACAACACAGATGTCGAGATATCAGGAGAGGATAGATAGATTTGGGTATCATCCGCATAGAGATGATACTGAAAGCCAAAGGAACTTATTAGATTTCCAAGAGAAGCGGTATAGATAGAGAACAGCAGAGGACCTAGCACCGAGCCTTGTGGTACTCCAACTGATAGGGGAAGCGGAGCAGAGGTGGCTCCAGAGAAATTAACAGTGAAAGAGCGATTAGAGAGGTAAGATGAGAACCAGGATAGAACTGTGTCTTGAAGACCTAGGGATTGCAGTGTTTGTATGAGAAGAGAGTGGTCAACGGTGTCAAATGCAGCCGAGAGATCAAGGAGAATTAGGAGAGAGTAATGGCGTTCAGTCTTAGCAGTGATCAGATCATTAACAACCTTGGTCAGCGCAGTCTCTGTGGAGTGTTGAGAACGAAAGCCAGACTGAAGAGGATCCAACAGGTTGTTTGCGGAAAGAAAGCGTGTGAGGCGAGTGTAGGCAAGTCTCTCTAGAAGCTTGGAGGGGCAAGGGAGCTGAGAGATGGGACGGTAATTTGAGAGAGAGTTTGGGTCGGAGTTTTGTTTTTTTAGAATAGGAGTAATCACTGCATGCTTGTATAGTGATGGAAAGATGCCAGTAGAGAGTGAGAGATTACAGATTTGAGTTAGAGGTGAAATGAGCACAGAAGACAGGGATCTACCAATTTGCGAGGGAATAGGATCAAGAGGACAGGAGGTAGAGTAGGAAGATAAGAAGAGCGTAGAAATTTCCTCTTCATTTGTGGGGTCAAATGAAGAAAGGGTGTCAGAGGGTAGTGGGAAGGAAATGAGCTGATGGCTTGTTGAGGAAGAGGATACCATTTCTAGTCTGATCTTGTCAATCTTGTCCTTGAAGTAGGAAGCAAGATCCTGAGCACTGATAGTAGATGGAGGGTTCGGGGTGGGAGGATTGAGAAGATGATTAAATGTATTGAAAAGGCGTTTGGGGTTAGAAGCCTGAGCATAGATAAGAGATTGAAAGTATGTTTGTTTTGCAGTGTCCAGAGCATTTCGATAGGAGTGGTAGACAGAAGTATATGTGAAGAAGTCATTAGAGCTTCGAGATTTACGCCAGTGACGTTCTGCTTTACGGGACAGTTGTTGAAGATTTCGTGTTGCTTTGGTGTGCCACGGTTGACATCGAAGTCGACGTGTAGTATGAAGTGTCGCTGGAGCCACTTGATCAAGGGCCGTTGCTAAGGTTAGGTGAAAATGAGGTACTGCCATCTCAGGGGATGAGAATGTAGAGATAGGGGAGAGAAGGTGTTGGAGAGAGGTGGAAAATTGTTGAAGATTAATAGAATTAAGATTTCTACGAGTATGAGGAGGCTTGGTTGAGTCAGACAGTAGAGAGGTTAGAGCAGTGGGGGTGAGAGTGTAGCTGATAAGGTGATGATCCGAGAGGGGGAAGGGTGTATTAATAAAATTAGAAACTGAGCATAGTCTAGAGAAAACAAGATCAAGGCAGTGGCCATCCTTATGAGTAGATGATTCAATCCACTGGGAGAGGTCAAGTGAGGATGTTAGAGAGAGTAGTTTGGAAGCAGCTTTGGAAGGTGGGTTATCAATGGGGATGTTGAAGTCACCCATGATGATGGTGGGGATGTCTGAAGATAAGAAGTGAGGGAGCCATGCAGAGAAATCCTCAATAAATTGTTGGTGTGCTCCAGGGGGACGATAGATCACCGCAACACGTAGGGAGAATGGATTAAAAATGCGAATAGCATGTACTTCAAAAGATGTGAACGTGAGTGATGGGACATTTGGTAGAACTGTGTATGTGCACTGTGGGGAGAGAAGTAGTCCAACCCCACCTCCTTGTCTGCCTTCAGGTCTGGAGGTGTGGGTGAGATGGAGGCCACCATGTGAAAGTGCTGCAGGTGAGGCAGTGTCTGATTGCATAAGCCATGTTTCTGTTATTGCCAGAAGGTTGAGGTTTTTTGAGAGGAAGAGATCATGAACGGAGGTAAGTTTGTTACAAACAGAGCGTGCATTCCAAAGGGCACATTTAAAGGACTTGGGAAGAGAGGGGAGACAGGTGATGTGTTTGAGGTTTGCTATAGAACGGTAGTGTTCTGATGTATGTGTGTGTGAGGAGTGTGGGGGACCTGGATTAGGTGATATATCACCAGCTAATAGAAGCAGAGTGAGCGAAAGATAGGCAAGGGGATTGTAAGATGTGTGGCCTTTTATTTTCTGGCGACAGGTGGAGGCTGTACTTGTTAGAGATAATAAATAGGACAACAGTTCATGGGTGTTAAATAGAGGTGAGTGGAGTAATGCAGGTGCAATATGAACAAATTTGTGTGTTGGTGGAGGGGTGAAAGATGACACAGTCCTAAAGATCATGCCATGAAATGAGACTAAGAAAAGCAATTTGTGAAACATTGTGATAAAAGGTGTAAAAGCAAAAAGCAAGGGTATTTTAAGAATTACCTCTTAGCAGTATTCCATATAAATAGACAAGTAGTGCTGAAATAGGCTGTGGCTGATGTTGCTTATTGCTGGGAGTTAAATCAAGTCAAATGTAGTCCAATGTTTGGCCAACTGTGTTGTCTAACTGTGCATTTTCGTCCACTTTGTGAGAAAATCCCACTTAGTGCAGAAATCACACACGTCTAACCCCACATACGTCTCCCCATAGAATGAAGCTAAGATGTAGTCAGTCTAATTTAGGAATACACTACAGATGTGCTAATTGGTCAGATAATCAAAGGAAAAGAAAACATTTGTGGGAAAGGATAGAGGCCAGATACCTATCATAAATTAGGCAGCAATAAAAGACTGTGCCAACCTACGTTTAAACAGATAACAGTTTCCTATAACATACTTAAACACAGATTGCAGGGATGAAATTCACAGATTAATGATCAGAGCAGTAGTAGCAGCATGGATGAACATACTTAAACACAGATTGCAGGGATGAAATTCACAGATTAATGATCAGAGCAGTAGTAGCAGCATGGATGAACATACTTAAACACAGATTGCAGGGATGAAATTCACAGATTAATGATCAGAGCAGTAGTAGCAGCATGGATGAACATACTTAAACACAGATGGTCTTCTCCTTACTCTTCAATTGCCAAGAACTGGACATGCGCACACAGATCCCCTCTCTGTCTCTGCAACGATAGTGACAGGGAGGGATCATGTGATCCCTCCACACATGCGCTGTCCAGCTCTGCTCTCCGGAGCAGAGCTGACAGCATTAGATTTCCTCAATTCGGATGATGTACGCCAGCTTCAGCTGGCGTACATTAACATGACAAGTTCCCGAAAAAAATGTTTTTTCGGGACTTGTTAGATTGCGGCCAGGAGCAGTCACCATTCTGTTGAATGGTGACTGCTCCCAAAAACGAAGAGGAATGCAAAGCAGCAGATAGCCATGATATCTGCTGCGATGCCCCCTTAATAAATTTGCGGAGGACACTGTGGGACCCTAATTACCCGTTAAAAGCACTATCGTGCTTTATTAAATATGCCCCATATTTGGTCAGAATATTGTGGTAATCACTCACTTTGGGACTGGAGACACACATTGACCTGCTACATTTGAAACAGCAGAAGATTACAGAAAGATTTAAATTAACCCATTCAAGAATCGCAGCTTGTTAATGATACAATATACCAAAGCAAAGTTTATAGGGTTTTTTTTTGGGCGGGGGAGCATAACTTATTGAAATGTATACATAGCTTTCTATTTTATTAGACATGGGAAAACAGACAAAAATAATCTACTACATTTTCTACATTTATTCCCAAATTCTTTTATGTACTTAGAGCAATCACGGAAAATCACCCTGCAATTTATATATCTAGTTTTCCTGAGTAAAGGGGTACCAAATTTATTTAGGCTGCCAGAGCAATTGTGCAATCCAGGCATGACGATTACATTTTCTAAGATTAACCACGTTAACTGTATCTGTACTTATGTAAAACAGGCATAGGGTCAGGGGTATGTTGTTGGTTTTTTTAACATGGCGAAGCATTCTGGCACATCTGTGTTGAAGAAACAGCATGCACATTTAGAATGCTGTCTGTAGAAATCATGAAGCCAGGAACTGGCTTATTACTAGAATTGCTGGCTGTCATTGACTGTCATAGCCAACATATGGAGATGGGAATGGGGGCCCCTCCCCCATACATGATATATATGATTCTGTTACATATAACATTTATAAACGTCATACTGCAGAAAGTGTTAAGATAATTCCACTTTATTTTAACATTTTGAAAAGTCCTCACCCCTCTTACTCCCCCTAATCTGAATCCCACTGCCCTTTCACTGGAAACCTCTCTGCGCTGCTGGGGTCCATGACTATTTTGGGCCCCCACAACAGGTGCCCAGATTCCTAAGTAAGCAGCAAAATAAGCCCCATGATAGTCATACTTCCTGTTCCTATCATTATGTGACTTCAGGCCAATGACATTGAACGTCTTGCAGTTGGAACCATTGCTTCAAAAACTCAAACACTAGGATGGCTACTTACAAATCAAGACACCAATTTTATGGACCCTAATGTCCCATTTCCTGTGGTATTAGACTACTTGTTCCTCTTAACAAGTAAACAAATCAATAAATGAAATGTCTATTAGTATATTACCAGATATATCATAAACATATTTGACCTCCACCTCACTCCTAACAAAATCACAATTGGCAATGTAAACATGACGCAAGCTTCTTGGATGGGAGATATATATTCCATCCATACATTGTCCTATTTAGACTAATGCCAAACACATTATTACATTTTTTCATTATCATTTTAACATGAAAATGGTTGATGAAAAATGCTATCATCGTTTTCAAAGTCCATATTAATGTAAAGACTGCAATTAACCCTGGGTTCGCTTAAACGATAAACAGGAAACAGCTGGGGTAGGAAGTAACCTATCAGTATGACAAGCAGTGTTTTAATTGTACATTGTTTCATTAAGCAAAGTATAGTGAATGCATGGTCTGCTTAAACACTGTACAGTTTACCGTTTTGAAATGAAAAACTGCTACGAACTGTATTTTATAGGCCAACTTGCTACAACTTGATAATTTAAACTGATGACAGAAGATGAATTCAGCACATTCCAAAAATGAATAACTTAAACAATTAGGTCAATGGCCAAGAGGCTAAAATAAAAAAGGTCAGGTTTATATATATATGGAGAGAGAGAAGATAAAGAAATGTTAATAGGCAAACTGTAGAAAAACTCTGCAGGAGGGTGGGAATGTGCCAGTCGAAAGAGACAGGTTAAAGAGGTGAGCTAGAGGTGGGTATGCAGTGGTGAAGAGGGAATAGAGAAATTAGGGAGGAGCGGATTGTAGTGTAATATAATGAGAAGAGTGCAGATACTTTGTACTCGGTTACAGGGGAGAATTAAATCAGGGTGGTTTGGTGAGTGTCATAGAAGGTGGGTGGGGTGTGGCATGAAGAGATCTTGCTGAATGGTGTCCGTTTTGTGCTTGAAGTAGGTGGCAAATTCACAGGTTGTGACGGAGGCAGTGGGAGGTGGTGCAGGCAGATAGGGACCTTTAAAGTGCAAGTAAACAAGTTGAAGGTGGCAAAGAGGTGGACGGATATCAGAGATGTGAAGTAGATTTGCTTTGCGAGAGAAGGGGTGTAAGATGGAAGGATTCCTTTATAGTGAAGGAAGCCAGCTTTGGAGCAATATTTCCTCCGATTGTGCTCTGCACTGTGAGAGCTCTTTTGCAGGTAGAGGGTCTGCTTGGTGTACATTCGTTGAAGTTTGGATTCTCAGAGACTGCAGTTGCAGGAGCTGCATTGTCCAGGGTGAAATGAGTTTGTTATTTTAGAAAGAGGCAGCAAGATCGGGTAGTTATAGGAGAGGAGTAGTTTTAGTGAAGACAAAAATGTGTCGCTCTGTGTGTGTGAATTTTGGTGCAGATGAGGAGAAAGGAAAGAAGGTTGTGGTCAGAGAGTTGGAACCAAGTTGAAGGAACCAGAGATGGAGCCTGAGAAGATAGAGGAGAGCCCATCACAGTTGGTGGTAATTATAGTCCACAGGGAGACACCAAAGGTGGAATTAAACAAAATAAGGTTTGCGGAGGCAGAGACGGTGGAATTGTCAATAGAGCTGTCAATTACATACAGTGGAAGTGTCTGCCTAGAGTCAGGAGGCCAGTGAGCTAGCTCCAACATATGGGTTAGGCACTGCTATGAAAACTAAGAATAAACATAATTATAAGGATAGTATTGTGAATTAACAATCTGCAAAAAGGAGTTTATGGTCTAGGATAAGATTCCAACTCTAAAAAAAAAAAAAGAGTCAGATGGGGTGGGTTTTTATGCTACGCACATCATGTCTTGTAGTATGTTTTTACAGCAAAATGTGTGTTATGGCATAATATGGCATATAAACAGCATATAGGTTACTATATACAGTTTAAACTGCCCTTCAGTATGCTGTTCTTAAAAATGACTACTTCAGTGACTTGGAAATTGTAAGAATGCTATTTCAAGAACATTCAATAGTTAATAAGAAGTGGATATTACACTAATGAACATTCTAAAGGTAAAACAGAATGTTCTATAAAAGTAAGAAGGATAAAATTGTCATCAAGGTGGTGTTATATAATCTCCATATTAAATTAAAACTTTGCTTTTGTCTCCAATTTACCACAAAATATGTGTTAAAGTTGGAAGATAAAAATTGGTGTTATTATTATTATTTAAAAAAAATGGAGTTCATGTAACGCCTAAAGTTGTTTAAGGACAATTTAACACCATTTTCTGCTTACTTTTTATGTTCCATGTTAACATCATACTAGTATCATTGCTAGTGAGTCTGAACATAGACTGAATTCAGACTATAGATAAATATATATCTGTACAATATTAAGCTCGTTCCACATATGGCTAAAACATTTTGGCGATAAGTATCCCCAGTCCTAGCTCAACCATACCACACAGCAGGAAGAATTGACCATCAATATGGTGGCTTAGTGGTTAGCACTTCTGCCTTACAGCACTGGGGTCATGAGTTCAATTCCTGATCATGGCCTTATCTGTGAGGAGTTTGTATGTTCTCCCCGTGTTTGCGTGGGTTTCCTCCGGGTGCTCCAGTTTCCTCCCACACTCCAAAAACATACTGGTAGGTTAATTGGCTGCTAACAAATTGACCCTAGTCTCTGTGTGTGTGTGTGTGTGTGTGTATTAGGGAATTTAGACTGTAAGCCCCAATGGGGCAGGGACTGATGTGAATGAGTTCTCTGTACAGTGCTGCAGATTTAGTGGCACTATATAAATAATGGTGATAATGATGATTATCCCAACTTTATTCATTCAGCAAAATGAGAATTTACAATTCCAATGCTAAATGTGAAAGTGGAATTCAAAGATTTGTACCTCTATAAAATACTGTTGAGGGGAGAGTGAAGCTGAAGCATGAGATGTGGTGGGTGCCTGGGTAAGTTTTGAAAATGGAGGGGGGCTTTGGGGGAAGCAAGGATGGAGCGGGAGGACAGTGTTTACCTCTTCACCAGCCTCTAGACTGCAGAGATGACGACCAACACGTGTGCCCAAGATGGGTAGAGATGGGGGTTTGGGGGGTACCTACCTGCCATTCCAGGGATGAAGTTACCTTGAGCAAGCTATCCAGTAATGACAGGTGGTCATTTTCCTTATTATTTTTTTAATTTATTTTTAAGTGGCCCCCATAGAAGTAACCTGGTGTACCTGGTGAACTGTACAGTTCTGTTCACGCAGAAGTCAGGAAGACATTGCTAACTGCCTGCTGCCATATTTCTGTGGATGTCCAACATCCCTAGTCATTTATTGAAATCAATGAAAAAAACTTCCCAGCTTCAGTATTTTTAATTTCTTTTGGAAACCATCATGGCAGTTAACAGTCAGAGAATACTGAGATTGCAATACTGATTTAAGTTAGTATAGTCATTAAATAAATGGCTTAAAGTGTCCTGAATTCCAAAAAGGGAGAGTTAGGAGGTATGAGATACAAACTTCACTACAGCAGACAATTATTTAGAGGAAGGACAGCCAAGCAGTGAACTTACATTCAGAGCTGGGCAACCTTATTTTATAGGAAGTGAAGTGTACCAGGAAACCATCATCACCAAAAACCATTTAATCAAGGACACTTGGGAAGATGGGACATTATAGCTAAGCCCATACTTGCCAACTTCAGCAAGTTGGCTTCCGGGAGCCTGCCGGTGGAGGTGGGCGTGATGGGGGCGGGGCTCCAAAATTTGCGTAATTTTGGACGTGCCCCTGTGACGTAATGACGCAAACACGTCATTTGACAGTAGGGGGAGGGGCCAAATGCCGCGATTCCCGGTGAATAGCAGGGTTTTGGACCTAATTCTGCCCACTTCCTAGTGAATTCTGCCAGATGCAGGAGATTGCCACACTCTCCCGGGAGTCTGGGAGACTCTCGCAAAATGCGGGAGTTTCCCGGACATTCCGGGAGAGTTGGCAAGTATGGCTAAGCCTATGCTGCCTTTCTAATAACAATGACTGGAGTCACACATTTCAGTTCAAACTTGTAAATGTTCCAATTATCAATTGTACAAGCTCATAGTCATCATGATTTGGAAAATACGATTTAGCAAAAAATGTCTCGTGAAAAATTATGAGTTGCTCAGTCTGATCTGAAGTAAATCAATTTCCAATGTTAAACAATAAAGGTCACTGGAGACAGGTGTAAGAAACCCTATAGTAATGTGACAGATGATACATCAGATGGAGACCTTAGGCAATTCTTCTTCAAGTAATTCTTACATTTTGTGGTTGTATACAATCCTAAAGGGATGAATATTCTGGTGGAATGTGTTAGTATCACACAAAGTATTTCATATTGTTTAATTGAAGAGCTGTCCAGCACCCCCCTCCCCTCTCATATGCCAATCAAATGTCAGCAGTGATCAAGTGATCAGCAGTGCAAGTGGTGGTACTGGGTGGGAAACCAAGTATCCTCCTCCTGTTCCTCCTTGACTTGCGCTGACAATCACCGCTCTGCTAATGCAATTAATGCAGGAGGAGGCAGGAGTCTGCTGCCCTTATGTTGGGGCCATTTGAGGCATTGTGGGAAGGAAGGAGAGCTCTGAGGGCATATATGCATCAGCTGGTGGTTGAGGTTGCTCTATTAATATACTGTAAGGACAGGAACATAGAGTTCATGCTACCCCAGACACTGTGGGAGAATGTGTCTTAAAAAAAAGAAACCAAATCAATATGCAGTTAGCTGGAGTTAGGTCTAAATGCAGCTAATACCACTTTCATACTGCCGCCCCGGCAATATCCTGGGTTGTTAACCCAGGATATTGCCGGGGCACAGGGCAGTATAGATAAGAAGAATCCCGGGTCGGGCGGGTTCATACTGCACCTGCCCGACCCGGGTTTTAGAAAAAAAAAAGTGAAAAAAAAGGTTTTTAATTACTAAAAAATACAAAACAAATGTTTACTTAACTTATTTTCAGCCAGCGGTGTCTCCGGTGCGTTGCCGGCTGTCAGGGGGACCTCTGGGTACTAAAATGACATCATTTCTAGTCCATTAGAAATGACGTAATTTTAGTACCCAGAGGTCCCCCTGACAGCCGGCAACGCACCGGAGACACCGCTGGCTGAAAATAAGTTAAGTAAACATTTGTTATGTATTTTTTATTAATTAAAATCTTTTTTTTTACTTTTTTTTTACTTCACAATTTTTTTTTTTACAGTATGAATGGTGAGACCCGGGAATTACAAGGGTTGCAGGCGAGCGGGGTCCAACACGGGAATTACCCCTCGCAAAATCCCGGGTCTAAGTCCCAGGATTTTAGACCCGGGATTTTGTGGTTGGACTATTCATACTGCACCAAGACCCGGGTTTTTCAGCGTGCCTCTGCAAAAACCCGGGTTTTTG
This sequence comes from Mixophyes fleayi, assembly GCF_038048845.1. Taxonomy (NCBI): domain Eukaryota; kingdom Metazoa; phylum Chordata; class Amphibia; order Anura; family Limnodynastidae; genus Mixophyes; species Mixophyes fleayi. The sequence continues at coordinate 169,739,065 of NC_134402.1, forward strand.
GTGCAGTATGAATGGGGTATAAGCTGATATTTGTTATGCCTCTAATAGTCACTTCAAATTTAGCCACAGGTCTAAGGCATTTTAGGGTTAATACTGTGAAGGAGTAAATGACAACAGATTATTTAGGCTATTTTCTTACTGATTTGTTGAGAAACTTTGTTCAATTGTAGGAATTTAGACAGCATGGAAGCAATTCAGACTCATAATTCCTTATTGGTCTGCAGATTTAAATAAATAAATAAATAAATAATAAGTAATCAACCTATGTAGAGTAGTATTTGGTAGAACCACTGTTTGCTGCAATAACAGCTTTAAGTCTATTGGGGTAAGTTTCTACCAGGTTTGCACTAGAGATGAGAAAAGCTATGGCGAATTTTTGCATCAATCGAATTTCATGTCGTAACTTGGCATTTCGCGGAAGTGCAAAGTTCTGACTATAAATTGTTCACTAGTTCCGCCTTTATTTTGCAATTAGAACACTGATGTTGCTTTGAATTTCTAACTTCATTGAGTTTATAGTCAATTGTCATTATGTCGTGTTGTCGCAAGGTTTCCTTCCAGCAGTCAAACAATTGTTTACAACCAAAAAAATGATGTTTTGCATATTTGTCGCGTTCTCGCATTGATGCATTGTTGCTCTGTGCTATAGGTTTCTTTTTCAATGCTAAATAACTATGTATGATTTGGCAGCTTTACCTTGAGAGCTGTGGAAGATATTCACCAACAAACAAACAAACAATCAAACTTCTTCTTTTATATATAGAAGATGGTGGCTTAGTTGTTAGCCTCACAGCACTGGAGTCATGAGTTCGATTTCTGACCATGGCCTCATCTGTGTGGAGTTTGTATGTTCTCCCCGTGTTTGCGTGGGTTTCCTCTGAGTGCTCCGGTTTCCTCCCACAATCCAAAAACATACTGGTAGGTTAATTGGCTGCTAAACAAATTGACCCTAGTCTGCCTGTCTGTGAGTGTGTATGTTAGGGAATTTAGACTGTAAGCTCCAATGGGGCAGGGACTGATGTGAGTGAGTTCTCTGTACAGCGCTGCGGAATTAGTGGCGCTATATAAATAAATGATGATGATGAATATAACTGGGACAAAAACGGTTAAATTATTCTGCTGTGTGGTGTAGTTGGGGTGGGACTGAGCAGAACAAATATGATAGGGTGAATTCTGCATAGATCTCTTAAGGCGAATCTCCACTGCCGAAACTGCACATTTCCATTGTTAAAAGCAGAAAAAGGCAAATATTTTGTGGAACAGTTTTGAATATTTTTCTAAAAACTGTTACAGTTCATAAACACACAGCATAGTAGTCAAGAACAGTATAAAAAATTGTATTAAGTAGGCATGAACATGTTTCATTTATAATGATACTTATCCACATCCTGGTATAAAATCATTTACTCTGTTCCAGTGGCCCTTTGAACTGTCTTACGCAACATTCAAATAGATTTTGCTGTAATTTCATGGCTCATTACGTCTTTTTATTTATTCGTCACGCTTGTTTTATCCACCATAAAAATAACAGCCCTAAAGGGAATGGAAAATAAACCTTGTATTCTATGTATGTTTTGCTGGGAATACTCTTCCTTACTGATTCTCAGCAATTTGTGGTAGTTCAGTATTCTCAAGCGTATTATCAACACTATTCTAACACGCCTATTACTGCCAGACAGACGTTGACTGTCACCAGACGGCCAGCTACGCATCTTCTTCTGTTAACAAACCTGAGAAAATCTCTTGCCTCACTAGCAACAGGCAAAAGAAAGAAACGTCAACCAACTGATAAATGAGCAATAGAAAGCAATATGAAATAATTCTGTGTGACTATACAACACAGTATGCATGTATAATGAGAAACTAAGGAAGTACCCCAGGGAAAATATAAGAAAGCACCAATTTTACATATCAGAATAGAGATAACAAATCAATAATCCCCAATCATTAGCCTGTCATTAATTGATCAATTAAATTGTAAAAGCTTTTCATATAAATTTGTATATTGTGTTCAGGTTAATTTCCGTTTGTATGGGTCAGACTGACGGTAAAGCTATCCAACAAATATTGCCAATGCTGATCTAACAGGCATTGTTAGATCAGCATAATATTTTCAATAATCAATAAATCAATAATCGGCATAATATTTTCATAATATCCTGCGATTGACAATATTAATTTTGTAGTTATCTTTCATGGCCACTTTCCATACCAAATTCATAATCAGGCAAATAATCTATGGATCAGATTTTAATAATTAGCTCATCACTATCGACCCAGGCAAGGTGCTCATTAACTAGAGGTTACTTTATTTGTTTTGGCTACATTTAGTTCTACTCTCTCCCTGGTCTTTAAAGAAACTGATAGCATCAGGAAGTTTTCCAAAGAATTACCAATAAAATAGTGGAATATTAGATCACTGCCTTCAAATCATAAAACATGTCTAATTTATAGATACTTTACATAACCATATAATTATGTTCATATAATAAAGCTGTGTAGTAACATACCAAGCATTGTCAATCACATTAAAAGCAAGTTAGCATTTATGATAGTGTTGGTATCACTTTGCCTTACTGTAAATGCTAAACATATTAAGATGTTATTTTTGGTACCAACACACCTGTACTGTATATCAATACCGGTTTATTCATCAAGTGCTGAAGCTGACAGCTGAGTGTTGAAAATCAACAAAAGAAAAGACAAGAGCCATACAGTTGTATAGTCTCACATGCTTGACTAATAGTGTGTGGCAAAGCGCTAAAAATAATTACTTATATAATTATTTGCCTAATAAACAAACATCATTTAAGCACCAGTCTGTGACTTGTTTACATGTGCATTTGCACTGATTGATGTATATTGTGTTCCAGGCAAGTTGCATCTATGGTGACAGAATGAAAAGATTAAACACATTTTTTTCAGATAATAATTTGGTCATATGGGGCATTAATACTTTACCCTCGTTATAGCCGACCTATGGATTTAGGGTATGAATTGGGGAACTCCAACTTAAATCATGCATTGTACAGATCTTCACACTGACTAGCACAAGTAGTGGCAGATCCAGCGGGGGAAAGCGATTTGGAAATCCTGCACATTGTGCGGCTGCAGGCAGCTGCACAAAGAAAAAGGGGGACACGAAATTGCCCCCCACCCACAAGAAAAAATCTAGGTTCGGCCATGAGCACAAGGCTACTCCCATTTCTGTAGGATGTAATGTTCAAATTTTATATCATGATAAGGCCACAAAAAGGCATTTTCTTCATACTCTACCTACTGGGAGCAGTGTTTAATTATTCAATTACAATTATACCTTAGACAATTATACAGAAAAATAGGTTTTCTGTGCACAGTAGCATAATACCAAAACATTTAACCGATTGCTGCAAAAGATTTGATTCAGTCAGAACATAAGTGGTAAATGTAGGAACCAAAAACATCTCTTGGGTGAATTGAGTTACTGCATCAGACTGAGGGGACATGCTGTGGTATTCTCTGCTGTTAGTAATTGATGCTGGCTTACCTGGGGTGCAGAGTCGAATTGCTGACATGTCTTCCCCAGGGAACCCCACAAAGTGGTGATGGGCTTTACGAAAAGGCTTGCCACACTAGGGAGCCAGGGCCGTCTTTCTCCCTGGGCACACTGGGCAGTTTCCCGGGGGCCTCACGAGCAAAGAAGCTCCATAGGCAGGACCCAATAGAAAAAAAATCTATTCACCCATGTATCAAGGCACAGATGTACAGCATGTCTTTTAGTGTTTAAACACTGATTTTTGTTGCAGGTACCAATAAATATAAACTTAATTTTATTGATAATTTACATTTTTATTCCTGTGAGTGGTTGTGTAGGTAGGGGCTCAAGTGTACTGCTTTGCCCGGGGGCCTATAATGTTGTTAAGATGGCCTTTTAGGGAGCAGCTGATTTAGATTGGACCTGAAAACAGAAGGTGATCTCCTCATAATGCCCCTGCTCAGGCTATCCTGCTTCTTACCATAGGCAGCTCCTCCTGGAATGTAGCGCTTTGCTGCACTCCCATCCTCTGTCGCTGACACGGAGGACCAGCAGCATCACAACACAAGGTAGGAAGTGTGCAGGGAACACTCAAGTTAATTTAAATAACTACACCACCTGTTCCCAATTATGGGTTAATGAGGAAAGGGATGTATATAATTTAAATCCCCACCATGACCGGCACTCAGTGCAAGGGTGCAGCAGGGAATAATGAAAAGACTAAATGAGTGGCATGATGTCACTTATTAAGTGTTTATGCCACCCCTAAAATGTTGGCGCTCTAGTTGACTGCCTTAGCTCGCCTAATGGTAGCATAGGTTGTGGTCTCAGCAAATTATATCCAAATTGTTACAAGTGTGGGTATGTTGGGATAGTGCAGATGTTGATTTGGACTGGCTGAAAATTCAGGTGGCCAAGGACCATGATCTGCAGGTGTATGTGATAGACCACAATTGGGCCACTAGACCAATTTGCTTGTACATGTGTAGCCCAATTGGACATAGAACTTAATGTATGCACAACTTTAATCCTACTGACTACTGTGATGTTTTGGCTTTGTTAAAATAAAGAAGAATACAACTACAAACATTACCAAAATGGACCGGTTTAAAAACCTTAAAAAGTTAAGGCAGTCTAGTTTGGTTTATCAATTATAATATACTGTTTCATTCCAATATGAAGGCCTTTTTTTAAGCATCAGTTTAATTCAAATTGGGTTACTGCAATCCTCAAATAAGACATAATAAGTAATGTGGGGAGAATAGGAGCATTGTCTCACATTTCTAATACTTTATGTGGTAGGTACAAAATGTAGCAACACATGGTAAAAGAATAGAAAAGATTACATGAAATATGTTTGGTTTGCATATTGGAAACAATACACATAATTAATCACATGTGTATCAGGTGACACACCACTGCTGGGAAAATGTCTGCAAACCTATGTTAATTTACTGTGGTGATGTCTTTGATTTATACATTTGTTGGTTTACTAGCCTAACATATTTACACTGCAATGTAAAGATCTCTATAGACAGACATCTGTTTGTTAAACTTAGGTCTATTTTAGAAGGAAAAAGAAAAATCACATCGGTCCATTAGCTTTAAGTATTTAATTGTGAATTGCACTCTGGGGTGTCCTGTAGATAAAGAAAAGACAACTTCATTACACTAAAAAGGGGTTTAGAAACTTATTGCCAGTGCTGACTATTGAGACAATATTATACCTAGCAACTTAACAGTTCTCAAAGTGTTTACAAGCCATTTAGTACATATAAAACCAACAATATGTGCCAGTACTGAATAATGAATACTTGCTGGGATGTTTTTCCTTCTGTCTTCTTTTTTTTTTTTTATCTCTGCATGATTTTAATCACGCTGAGTTGAAAGAGAGGAGAATTTAAACAATTTGAGGAAAATCACAAATGATTGCCTGTATCTGTAAGCAAACACCCCAGGTGTTTGGTAAACACAGCCTTTTTACAATTCAGAATATGGATCCCTGGCTAAATAAACTTTTGTTGGAGGGGAGGGGGGGGCAAGAACACTGGGGAGTTGGTTTTCATGTTGGGACTTGTCCTAAATAAGGAAATAAAGTAAATGTTTTTATATCATGTGACTGACTTTTTATTTATATTGAGCAAAACATAACACACTGTACAAGTCTGGCGTGGAAATGCCACTGAGCTGAAAAATGGAATTAGTTAAAGTTTAAAAGAACAAATATAAAGTACTTGTTAGACAAAGCTGTAGACATGCTTGAATAGATCCATCTTCCACCCACACGTGATGATGCTTCCTGTTGATTAGATATAACAAAAAGAAAGCAGCTGCTTGCTAAGCTAAAAAACAACAAAACTTCTAGTTGTGTAAGAGAGTTTTTCCTTATATTTGGGCTACGTTTTTCATCATACACCTGCTGCGCCGGTCCTATCATGTCCAAGCTTGAGACCACGGTCACGTTTATATGACGCATTTTTAGAATTGACCTCAGGCTGGACATAGAGAGAATAAGAGCATAAATAAGAGATAAAGCAGATCAATTTCCTTGTTTGTGATTTATGGTCTGCAGCATATTTTAAGTGAATACATCTGTTTTTTCAGTATGACAATAACATACAATTATGAAAACTATTACTTTTTTATGGTGGGCTGCTTATTTTTTAATTGTTTTACTGACTGTCAGAAAATGAATTGAAATAAGTTAATCAAACTGTTTAATTTGATCTTCAAAATCATTTTCATTTGCCTTTGTAAATGTTTTCGAAATGCATTTTTTTAAATCAGAGTCAAATGAAGATTAAAAAAAAACTTAATTTCTTTTTTTTTTTAAATCCAATTACCTTGCAAACTGCAAGTTAAGATGATCATACACTCTGCAATTTGGATTCAGATTTAATTGTCTGCAAATCACAGTATATAATGCACTCAAAAATACCAGAGATGTTGATTGCCACATATGTCAGATGTTGATTGGGATGGGTGGTAAATCTGAATGGACAAATCTCCCATCTGATTGCACATGCTGTCATCATCCAACCTCGCCAATGACACAGCCATTCAGATCGAAGGTTGAAAGGTCAGATCTTTTAGACTTGTCTACAGGGCTGCCAAGACGAATTCAGGGCCCTGGCACAACAACTTTATGGGGCCCACCTTATAGTTGAGCATGGGAAAAACCCCCTGTATAGTCTACTGTTTGTACTGTGTACGGCGCTGCGGAAATCTTGTGGCGCCTAACAAATAAAAGATAATAATAATAATAATAACATCTATAATAGACAGTAGAGGAGATGCATTATTGCTTATATTGCCCATGTTTTCCTAAGAAGCACTGAAGTAATGACATCACAACTCACCGATTATGTGATGACATCAGAACGCACTCTTTATACAGATATTCTTTACCGGAGTTTGTACATATATTACTAATACTTGGTGCAGATGTGTGTTTGTATTTGCAAGTCTCTTTTCAATGACTGTCTATGGAATGTTCAGAACTGCAACAGAAGAATACAAATTCCAGCGTCTCTGATCCTGAGTAGAAGTGACATACCTCACATGCCATGCTAAATGTGCAGATATCATAAGTGGGGGGATTTTTTTTTTTTTGCTCTTCTAAGAACACCTGGCAGATACCATATTCCCTTCATTATTGTAAACACCTGCTCACTTTGTTAAACTGGTGTGAAAAAAATGCTCTAAGTTTTTGGTGTCCTGTATGGAATAAGAAGATAATAAAGTCAGGTTTTGAAATTCTGAGACACAAGATGTCCAACAAAAATGATGCCACCTATTTGCCTACATCAAGGAAGAGGAAGGTGATTTAATTATAGGCTGTTTTAATAAAAATTGAAATATACAGACGTTAATGTTAGATTTATATCGGTGCAAGAACTATAGACATAATAGTCTAGTAGAGACAAACGGGATCTTGATTTGTAGCATATTGAATACAGAAAATAGTCACAGTCATGTATACTGTGAAATTCTCTACATTCCACATTCTATGGTATGCAAATTACTTCCATCCCATAAAGTAATATCTCATACAAATTGCAGCTTTGATACAATGCACATTTAGCCCAAGGAGCACAGAAAAGGGACCTTTCTTTAGAAAACAAGGCCCTGGAGTCAGGTAGCGCCGTTGGAATATCCGTTGACAGTTTATCCCAGTAAAACTTGTAAATCAGGCAGCAGGTGCTGACTGGAATGTTCTGGCTGTTGCATCTGCTTTGTCCGTTCTTTTCAATGGAAATGCTTTTGTGCCTGTGTCGCTTACATTTAGGAGACTGGATGAAAAAAATTAATTGGCTGGATAAACACCTGATTAACGATAAAAGATGTGTGCTCACTGTGCTCAAGTCAGGTTCAAACTAATGTACTGAAGTTGAGGCAAATTTAAAATATTGAGACACATATACAGTTTGTAGCAAATCCAGCTAGAGCAATCTTGTTTGTGATACAAGGGGTGCAGATGCAATTGTTATTGCATGGAAGGAAAGTACTGCATTTTCATGTAGCACACAAATACTGGGCAGTATTATCTGTAGACTGCAATTTAGAGTTCAGCTAGGATGTGCCCCACTCCCAATGCTAAATCTGTACTGCTGCATTGCAACATGGCTTTTAAGCATTTCAGTTGAATTGATTTCTGACCATGGCTTATCTGTATGAAGTTTGTATGTTCTCTGATGTGAGTGACAAATATTCTCTGTACAGCGCTGTGGAATTAGTGGAGCTATATAAACAAATGATGATACTGATGATGGTGATGATGAATTTACTCATAATTCTAAATAAAGCCTTTAGTGCATACTTGTCTACCCTTCTGGAATGTTTGGGAGGCTCTTGAATTTCGGGTAGTCCTCCCGAACTCCCAGGGGTGCAGGCACGATTCTGGGGTTGGGGCTTAATGACAAACAATGCTGTGAAGCGTGACCAGGGGCGGGACTATAGTGAGGTAATGGCGTCACTATGCCCCCTCCCACACTTGTCACCTGACCTCCCCAGCAAAGGTTGGCAAATATTCTTTAATGTGGCTGCAGACACCTATCCTTGGTAGAAAAACGTACCACCTTGTAAACTGAAACTTATATAGATGTACATAACAAAAAAATCGGAATACAAAGTCTCAGTTTTAGCAAACTAGAATTACTGGTATGTGGCTCATTAGGTTTCTGTGGCCTTGAGGTAAAAGGAAACGGAAAAAGAGCAAAGAAAAAAAAGGAAGCATTAGTAAATATGCAGATATTGCAATTATTCCCCGGGGAATTGCTGACACCATTTCCCTTCCTGGATAGAAAGTGCATAGTTTATTGTATACAATAGTTCCTGTTTACACCGTAAGACATTACAGTGGTTTAGATCTATCAGAGAGCAAATTCTCTATGGTGAGAAAAAGTAATGGCATTGTATGTTGATTGTATGAACATTTGGGTATATTCAATAACAGTATTTTGGAGAGATTGTTAACCTAACTTCTATTGTGAAAAATAACTCTATATAATGTTGTGCGTATATCCGGGCAGTGGTCAAAGTGGAAATTTAGAAGTGGCGGTATGGAAAATGTAAGTGATTGGTCGGGGGTCTGGCATCTGCTGTGATACTTTAAATTAATTTTAAATACTTTTTAACAATATATAGTAAAATACAAAGACGTTAAAATAAAGCAAGGCTATCGCTTCTGTGGGGTATATTTACTAAACTGTGGGTTTGAAAAAGTGGAAATGTTGCCTATAGCAACCAATCAGATTCTAGCTATCATTAATATAGTACATTTTACAAAATGGCAGCTAGAATCTGATTGGTTGCTATAGGCAACATCTCTACTTTTTCAAACCCACAGTTTAGGAAATTTAGCTCTGAGTCCACGCCGCTCTCATTTCCCTTTCACATTTTCCTATGTACCTTCAACTTTCCTTGATGTCTCCATTCATCTTGTTCATTTCCTTCTTCTCTTCTTAATTATTTTGCCACTTAACCAGTCCAAATTAAAGTGATTACTCTCCCTGCCCACATAGATTTATTCCACAAATTTGTTGTATACTTTCCCAACCACCACTCATTCCTGTCTGTACCTTGTCTCATTCTCCCCTCCTCCAGTTACTGATCATTGTGAACAGAGTGGTTGAGGGTTTAAGCTAGGTTTTAGAAAGAATATTAGTGTCATATTGAGCAACCCAAACCATGAAATCACTTTTATTTTGAAGACAACTCTTGACATTTATGTGTGCAACACAGAGTAATTTTTCCCCAGGTAGCATAGCTGTGGGATAGGTTGAGACTCCAGATTAATCTCAATATCCTAACTAGACAATTTGAAAAGATTGAAAGAACAGCCCACCTATAGTTGGAGACAGCTACAATAGAGTGTGCAATTAATACATTAAAATACTAGCTGAAGTAGTGCACAATTAAAGTTCTAAATTAATTTTAACGAAGATTATTTTAGGAAAAGGTAAGATAAAAGTTCCATGGAACTAGCTGCGCAGTTTGATAATAATTAAATGTGCACAATTAATATAATAGTTTATTTATTAACTTTTGGAAAAGTGAGCAAATATGGCAAAGCAGATCAATAGTGAAGCATAACATCACAGTCTAACAGTGGAAGTGGTAAGAAGAGACAGAGATAGCCATGCAGTAGTGAGAGAATAGAAGGAGAGCAGAATTAGCTTTATAACATAGGAGACAAGATCAGTAATCGTAAAGGGGAAGGGAAGGTAGATGAGTAGTCCAAAAGCGAGGGTTTGAAGGTCTCAGACGCAGTGAGTGAAAGGCAGGAGTGGTAATGTCTTCAGACTGATACTAGAGGATAGTAGAGTGTGTCAGCAGCAGGTGAATTACCTAGAGACAGTTGGCTCCAGGGTCAGGAGACTGCCCGGTGCGTAGCAGAGCGGTAGTCTGAAGATGGCCTGCAGAAGTAACAGGTAGTGCTCAGGACTTATAGTGCATGTTGTGCTGAGGGTGGTGGAGGCTTTGTGCCGGACTGAAGACCGGTTTGTCTAAAGGTCTGGTCTAGCGTATAAGGCAAGAGGCTCAACACGGAAACCACAGGTCTGTTTAGGTGCTGGGACAGAGCAGGTGAATGTAATGGGCCAACACTAGTGAAGGCACTTGAAGGCAGAGATGTACTACCACAAGGAAAGCACAATCAGCTAAACCTCAGCCCACAGTTTGAGATGGTGATTCCTCAACAGGTGCAGTACGGCTCCTGATAGACCAGGGGAGCGATACCAAGAACAGCAGCAGTGTGACAGAGTGAAATAATAAGGCCCTCATACAGAGCCATCTTAATGCATGGACACGCTGGCCAATAGCCCAGGGCTGCCACGAGCATAGGGCCCCCATAGGCTTGCCAGCTTTTCAGTATATTATTCAGGGAGATTTATTCAGAGCCTTCAAACCTTCTTTATTAAAACGTTTAGATAGACCAATAACCTCAGTATCAGCTATTATCTGTACATGTAATCTTGCTGTTGCGAACACATATCTTGACCTTGATGAAAACAATGTAAACGTACTAATTGTACTGTACAATTAGTACGTGTGGGGCCCCAGTGCACTGCTTTGCCCAAGGGTCCCATTTCTGAAAGTGGAGAGAATTGCTGGTATGGCATACCGCCTTATACTGGCCCACTTTGACCACTGTATCAAGGGGAAAAAATTACTTTCCATTGAGGTATTGCTTAATTTAATAGTATTTAACCACCACACAATGAGAGCATTTATTGGCTATTTTTCAATTTCTGTAGTAAAACTTTTACAAAAATCTACAGTAATATTTTAACCATTCTCTAGTCATGTAAGCACCTATACAAACAAACATATAGTAAATAAAAAAGTCCTAAATGGTAGCTATAGGTTGTGCTTCTACAGCTCTGTGGCTCTTTGGCCAACAAAAGCACAGACATGTCAACAATATTCTTGCTACGTCACTTTTACCCAAGCATAAAGTTAACACTTCTCATTCCAACCTAAGGCTTCATGCACACAGGTATTTATTGTACACATTTAGAATTCAACCATTCTTAAAGCCTATTAAACATGAATTGATGCTGTAGAAAAATATTGCAAGCGAACTTGACCTGTACACAAACACTTTCTGACACATGCCCAGTTCACGCCTCAATTTTCTACAGTATTTAGGAGAATTTAAAGCTATGTAAAATACAATAGAGTTCTATGAGAGTGCTGATTGCACATTATGCTGCACGGAAGCTGTGAGAATACTCTACAAATGTGACCAGATTTTTCAAATGAAAACCAGGTATTGTAGTGCTCTGTGCATCGCACTGATTGACATGTACAGTTTTAACGTGAAAGAGAATAGGAGCACATTTAAAAAGTTTCATATACTTTATTTTGTTTTGTAAAGTCCACTCTGGTGGTAGATACAACAATAAAAACAGAACACATTATTATCAGTCCTGTTGTTACTGCTGAAATTCCTCTGGCCTGCTGAGTGCAGGAACAGTAGTAACCGGTGCTATCATTGATAAAATTGCTCTGGTTGCTTTTCCTGTATTGAACTCTGACCTCTGACAATAATTCACAGCTTGAATAGCCAGGGCTGCCATCAGAAACTTTGGGGCCCAGTACAAATTATTCTGGCTTCTCCCCCCACCTCTCGCCCCCTATCCAGAAGATGCAGAAGTGCAGAGTGGAGCCACGAAGCCTGGAGCAGGTTCTTGCAGTGTCAAACGCCCCCAGTATTGAAGTGTGTCAGGGGAGTGGGAGTGGCCAGCATATGGGGGCAATTTGAAGTGAAAAAACAAACCAATAGTTGTTGTCTGACAAACATCAGCTGTAAGAAAATAAATGACAAGTTTTTTAAGTGTTTTCTTTACATTCTAACATAAATTGAGCTACTGGTGGAGTTCTCTGTTATCTCTGCTTACATGAAGATTAATGGTTAGGCTCTGTTATTTCTGACTCAAGCTGATTTTCACTGTCTTGTAAGTCTGTGGAGAGAGGGTGAGATTGGAGAGGATGAGGAGGAGTGGAGGTGGCTGGTAGGAGTTGAGTAAGATGTAAGGTAGAAACACAGCAGGTGGATGGCCAGGACATTGAGGAAAGTGAGAAATAGGGGATAGCAAAGGAGAGAGAGAGAAAAATAGCAAAAAAGGCAGAGAGCAATAGAGGTTAGGAAACAAAATTAGAAGGGCCAGAGGATAAGGCTGTTGGTTGACTGTTCTCTCCTACCTGTTATTACAGATTTTACAACCTGCTGCTGGTTTCTTTCCTGGAATGTTGGAGTCTGTTTGGAAAATGTCTGGTACATGAGATATGGAAAGTAACATAGATCAGGCTGTATATAATAAATACACCCAACCTTCAAAAGGGCCACACATTACCCCCTAATTTTGAGAATAAAAATTTACACCGAAAATACTCATCTGAATGCCACCCAGACCTCCCATATGCTCCAAAATTGTCACACGTGCCCTTTAGACACCTACATGCACTATAAAACTCCCCCAAAATAGTTGAACAGAGTCTTTGGCACTCCAGTTTGTGGTGATCTACATTTCCCATGATATCACCCCAGTGGAGAGCTGCGAGGCGCACACATCGCTCTTCCTCTGCCTCTTTGGCACACATCCCCCTCCCTGTGCTTCTTCACTGCACATCCCCCTCCCTGTGCTTCTTCACTGCACATCCCTCTTCCTGTGCTTCTTCACTACACATCCCCCTTCCTGTGATTCCTTAATTCACAACACCCTTCCTTTCATTCTTCAATTCACATTCCCCTCCCTGTGCTTATTCAATACACATTTCCTTCTTCACCATACATTCCCCCTCAATTTTTCACCATACATGTCAAACTCCCTCTGTGCAATACTTCTGCGCAATACATACCCCCCTTCCCACTGCGCAATACATGTCCCCATCCTTCTTCACAATACATTCCTTCCTTCCTCTGTACAATACATGTCCCCCTCCCTCTGTACAATACATGTCCCTCTCCCTCTGTACAATACATGTCCCTCTCCCTCTGTACAATACATGCCCCCTCCCTCTGCATAATACATGTCCCCTTCTCTCTGCACAATACATGCCCCCCTCCCTCTGCATAATACATGCCCCCCTCCCTCTGCATAATACATGCCCCCCTCCCTCTGCATAATACATGCCCCCTTCTCTCTGCACAATACATGCCCCCCTCCCTCTGCATAATACATGTCTCCCTCATATTCCCCTACTTTTTTCTCCCGGAGAGGAGGTACAAAGAGCAAGTGTAGGGCAAGTGATGAAGCAATTTGCATCATCACAGCCTTGCCCCCCATGCAATAACCCAATCACGTCTTCGCACAATGGGGCAGCGACGACTAGATTCATGGCTCAGTAGCGAGACCAGTGGGTAAATGTATCATGCTGAGAGGTTTGAAAAGTGGAGATGTTGCCTATGGCAACCAATCAGATTCTAGCTGTCATTTTGTAGAATGTACTAAATAAATGATAGCTAGTATCTGATTGATACATTTACCCCCAGATGATGCAAATATCACCATCAAGGCCTTTACAAGAGGGGTAGATAGGATCCTGAAGGGTGGCCTACTCTACTACATGCAATTTGATAGTCTCCCAGACATTCTAGGAGAGTAAGGCGTTTTCAGCGTATAATACACTTTTTACTTCTGTGAATGCCCACTAAACACTAATTACATTTGCAGTCATAAGTAGACTTATGGCACATCTTGCACTTTTGGCCGTTTGCAGCCCTTCATGATTGAAGAGGCGGAACGGGAAAGGAGGGGGCGTGTTGGAGCAAATGCGACTTATGTAGACTGAATTGCTTATCATATCATATGCTCCTGTCAGGACAGAGGAAACTTGCGGGTGCTCCACCACTAGTGTAAGTTACAAAATCATAGCTATGCGTCTGGCTCAACATACCTCTGTAAAATGTGTTTGCTTTTTTTATGCGATTTCTGCCTGTATTTTAAATGGAAATTGTCTCCAACTCGACAAGAGACCCATTATCTCATAGATTACAGCCTCCTGCTCTCTGGTCACAGATCTGGGGACATACTCAATGACCTTGGTCAACCAGGAAAAGGCCAGTCTAAATGGGGCATGTCCCTGGAAACTGAAAATGTATGGTCACCGTACCTGCTATTCGAGACAGCTGTATCAGTTTACCTCCTTATATGCACACTTCTACCTATGAAGCCTTGTGGCTATGTGTAGAGCAAAAGAGCATTAACAATAGTTCTATAGATTGTAAGCTTAAAAACAGGGCCTTCTAACATCTTCATTGCGGGCGCTATATAAATAAATAAATGTAAATAATGATAGTGTCCTATTCATTCATTTATTTCTAACTAGTGGATAGGAGCAGATATCGCCCCACTGTATTCGTATGCATCATTGTACCTGATGGCGTTAGCGTTTGCATTCTATGGAGAGAGCATTGCGGTTGAGGGTTCTTGGGATCCCTCCCTGCAGCTTACCTGCTCTGCCCTCCAGTTGCTATTGCAAAGGTTACCACTTTGCGATAGTGACCATAGAGAAGATAGGAAATAGGTACTCTTGTGTGTTCGCAGGGACAGCAGTTTATTCCTTATCATTGTGATAAGGAATGAAAATGATTGCGTTAAAAATTTGCTTGTTAATAAATATGCCCCATAGAATGATATTCTAATAAAGGCAGGAGACTGCACATATTGGGGAGTAATTCAATTAGCCCCAAAGTGTCTCCTGACCATCCGTGAGACACTTTGTGGCAGAGATTTGACAGAAGCCTCTGCTCATTTTTCCTCACACACCATAGATGTGCGCGGGAAAAGAAGCGAAGATTTCTACCGTAATTAACGGCAACGTACAAGATGCGATGTCCGCAAGCCACATCGCCGACAAATTAATTCCCCCTTTGAGAGGTGTTCCTAGTTTAGCAAGTGTCCAGAAACCATGAAAAAGAAATCTTTCTCACACAGAATAAGGATCTGCCTAATTGGGAATTGTAAATTGTCTAGTTTATACTAAGACATGACCTGGATCAGCGAAGTAAATATTACCAGCCTGCATAAATATACATATTATTAGATTGTAAGCTTGCGAGCAGGGTTCTCTTACCTCTCTGTCTGCATGTATTACCCAATATTGTCTTATTAATGTTTTTGTTCCCAATTGTAAAGCACTACGGAATTTGCTGGTGCTATATAAATAAATGATGATGATTATCAGTCATATGTCTGTATTTGTACTAAACGTTTACAGTAAACTTAATTTCTGTTATCTTTCAAAGCACTTTCCAATGAAATGATCACTTAGCTTGGGAACTGTTGTGCCTTCATTCATTTGCAGAGAAGTGTGAAAGCGTGAACAAGTTCTACGAAGTTTGGTGGAATTAAAGACAGTCAGAGTTGTGCCTCCTCCTCCATCTGCTTTTGTTTGCAAATCTTTTTTGTCCAGAGGTGTCTTTAATTGCATTGAAATGAATTAGTTAAAGCAAACAGTTACAACAGTGTCCTGTGGGTGGAGAGCAGGGAATACAGTACCGGGGTGTGGAAGACAAATGGTGTAGTGAGCTCCTCCCCAGCGTCTCCACCTCTGTCTTTATCCTCACTCCAGTAGTAACAGAGTGCTGCTGTCAGCTCTCACTCCTCTGCAGTGTACTAGGACAACCCAATCTCTCGGTGTGCGGCTGCCACAACCACCTCCATTCATTCTCCTGTACGCTGCTCTTCTCTCTATACTTGGATTACTTTAACACTGAAGCTAGCACCAGCCACTCGGGCGCTGAACTACCAGGTAATGGAATAACTTTCTTATGAATGACTACACACATGGCATAAGGCAAAAGCTCTGGTTTATCTACTTCTCCATGTTCTCCTTTAATATGTCATTTCCATTCAAAGCAGATTTTACTTGTAGTTTTCAGACTTCCTTATAAACACTTATTACGTTAGGAGAACTTGCCCGGGCAAACCCATCCCGTTCACTTTCTCCTCACACCTAGTGATCGCCCACCCCTTCCCCCGGGCTGCTAACATGGTGTTAGTAGTGAAAGGGTTACAGGGCAGGTTTTTTTCAGTTGCTGTCTATTCAGAGGGATAAGAGAAACAAATCCTGTTGTATTGCATTTCAGCCCAAAACAGATATTTCTGCCCTTAATGAGCACTTTTAAAGGGTTCGTGGAGACTGTTTAAGTGGTATGGGATGTTCTTTATATAGAGGATCATTTTAAGAATATAACTAAAAAAAAAATAAATTGCTGGATTATTGTTAAGATCAGAAGCAATCTTGAAATCCAGATTGGTGAATGTCTAAAGAATGTTATTGCAGAAGGTGCAGACACCGTGGGATTCTGGGGGAGTTGAGCTATTGCACTCACCTTGGAAGGTTTTTGTTTACCTATCTGTACAGCTGGGGTGGTGGGGGGTGGAGTGGCTGTACTGTTATCTCAACAGTCTTCTGAACTTGGAAAGTCATTTATCATAATGTATTGAATGTTCAGCCAGGGAAACCTTGAGATGTATGTGAAACTAGGTATAATTTTAAAATTTACAGACTGTGTGATTACTTTTTTTTTTTAGATACAATTTTGCACAGGAGTCAACAATTTTACTATTTTTATTGTTGAAATAAGCGTTACGGTTGGACAGGGGCTCCCTCCTTACCACATACCGAAGTTTTATTGTCTTGTTTATTTCCCTGTGTTGCAAAACAATTGTATTATTAGGCATTAATATGCTAATACTGTTGCCTATAGCCCAGGTAGGCTGAGCCAGGCTAAAGCTACAGGTGTAGTCTTCTACTAAAAATCTAAATCATGTACTTTTGGGTCAGAATGTATCAGTTCAGGTTGCAATCCCAGGGGCTGATTCTGTCTGTTAATGAGACTAACCTAGAAGTGAAGAGGATGGTAGATTGCTCAGGCACTTGGCATCTGAACAACTGTGTCTGTGCAATTTGAACACCCACATGACTGGCTAAATTGCTTTTGTATCTAGCCATTGTGCATTACCTGGCTATCTTAATTGGGTGCCATTGATATCACTAAGTGAGATGCTGCTGCTGTATAAGGGTCTTGTAAAAACACAAGGATTCCATTTCAATAAGTCAGAGCGGCAATTTTCCTTCCAGTTGATGAACTAGAGTTATGAGCTTTACAGTGACCTAGAGAAGTTATCTCCCATTGCACTAATTATTTTTGTGAGTAACGTGTTCAATGCTGCCAAACCAGAAAGCAGAAGATCAATTATTGGGAGCAGGGGACCACACAGTAAAAGTTTCAAATCATATCTACACATTATATTACAAAATGCTTATCAATGCAAGAGTTTACAACAATATTTTAATAATGTTTAATTCTACTATATAAGGTTGATGCTTTTGCTGTAACCTTGTATAGCTGTAGGTTACAGTGAGCTTTAATCAGTTTGAAAAAACTTTTAATTCCAAAACTGATTACTTTGCTAAGAATATTATGCCTTGGTCTGTTTCTGGTGAGGAATGCAGGATCCCACCAGAATGGGAATCTCCCCAGTACTTTCTAACAAAGGCAGTGGTAGCAGTGCATAAAGACAGGAATGTGAACTGATCAGACTCTGTAGCTGGAGCTTCACAGGAATTCCAGTGCTGTTTTCACAGCAAGTCAGTGTCTGAAATAAACGGCCTGTGTTTACAATAAGCTTTATATTAGGCGTGATCTATTTGCATTTTCTGTTCCTGCTGTTGGATCAACACTTGCATAGTCTATGATCTTCTCAAAATCGTATATTGTAGTTAACGCTTGGTTGAGATACATGAGCATTGTAGAGAGTTAAATATCATACTTGCAACTTAAAGTTGGGGAAAAAATCAATTTCTGAATTGTCTTGTTCCCAATATATCATTGCTAACCCATGCTCCATTATCTGTCGCATTTTATAAAGATCGGTAGCTGACTACATTCCATCAAAATAACTTGCTTATGTTTCCAGGTCTGACAAAAGTACATGCCATGAGTTATAGAACAGGTTTCCATTTGGAATGTAATCAATTTGTCCCACCATACAATTTTTAAATCAAACTGTCTTATACATTCTTCTAGAACGTAGTTTTCCATAGCTGTATATACATTTTTCCATGTCTGAATGTGTTAACATTTTGGCTCAGACTATGACATGTAAGTCATTTGCAGAATCATTCCCGGTTACCATGTAAGTGACATTTATCACCGTGCGCTGTCATAGCATAGGTCAGGCTTGGCTAATCTGTGGCACTCCAGGTGTTGTGAAACTACAAGTCCCAGCATACCTTTCCAGAAATAAGCTGCTATATATTGGCAATGCATGCTGGGGCTTGTAGTTTCACAACACATGGAGTGCCACAGGTTAGCCAAGGCTTGCATAGGTCTATTGTCATAGGTATATTGTAGTGCTGTCTAAGATTTCCAAGGAGTGAGCAACATTAAGTATCTAGTCATGACTAGGTACTATTTAAATAAAATTGTCATGCTATTATAAAACAAGTTACTTCCTTTAGTTATTTTAGGCCAAACATATTTTCCAATACTTTGTGGTACATGCAAGCTTTAGTTTAGACTAGTTTCTGACCCGCCTCTTGTTAAGTTGTTTGGTTCTCTTGTACTGGGTAAGAGGCACCTTGGCACGGTTTGGCCTGTCCTCTTCCACTTACAACATACCTCCCAAGTGTCTCTATACTCCCAGGAATTTGGGAGATATGTTCCTGCCTGCTTGTATTAATGGGGCCCTACTCCATTATTGTACGCGGGGGCTTGTTCACATTGTCCAGATTACCTCCAGGACAATGTTGGGGGGGGTATAATTAAAACTATATCACTGGTGACATGATGATGTATACTATCAGGCCATATGTACACTCTGTATACTATTTATCCATGTTTGCTGAAGATACTAAAGCTAGGTACACACTACAGAAATTTTAATGCCGAGCGATTTTACATGCGATCGATGGTCCGATTGCTCTGTTCATGGACTGCATACACACTAGCCTTGTTTAGGACGATAAAGGGAAGAGCGGACGTCCCTTTAGCGACTTTTTACAGCCATGTTGTCGTGAGCAATGACTGTAATTTCGTACTCGCTGTTGTGGATCGGTCGGAAGTTTATACACACTACACAACGGAAAAGAGATTGGAACAAAAATATTAAACGGTGCGACAATCGTCCATTTGGGCAGACTTTCGACCATCGTGTCACTGCACACACTGACCCGACTTTTGAACAAGTTGTCGTATGTCGGCTGATTGAGCCGATTATTGGACGAAAACCGTGTAGTGTATACCCAGCTTAAGTGATTCAAAGAAAACGCCAAACCTCTATTTTGTTATCTTCACTACAGGTGTTGGCTCTGTGCGTGATTATAAACCTATTTGTTAGAACAAGGATACAAGCAACCTAATAATTATGTCACAGGGAAGAGACGGATAGCATTTAGTGCTGCCATTGGATACCTGTTGGCAATGACTGTGGATTGTATTTTATTTCTACAATCACTGTACAGAATACTGTGCATGCTGTTTTTTCCAACTAGAACTGCATTTTAAAAAGAAACTGGCTGAAAAACGCTACTGGGATTTACAGAAGATCTTGCTAAAATTACTTTTTGTGGTCGCAATAATAAAATAAGAAAACAGATAACTTTCTTGTACAAATATTCACTTTATTTCAGTTAATATATAAAGATGGAACTATCCTTTAAAGCTACACTACCACCTAGGAAACAACAATCCGAAGGTGCCCCCCTCCCCTTAAATGGAGCCCCGGGAGAGGCGGGCCGGCACATTCCAGCCCGGGGGGGCACACAGGCGGCCGCATCACATGACACGCAATGCGGCCGCATCAATGCCCCTCGGCCCAGCCCGCCGCTGAGCCCCGGGATAAAACGGCAGCATATAGCAGAAGTAAAGCTGGGTACACACTACTGGTGCCAATCGTGCAATAAACGACCGTTGGGTCAGATATCGCATTAGAGTGTAAGCTCACACAATCATGTTCTATCGTTCCAAAGCTCATCCTATTGTTTGGTTTTATAAACTGACTAAAAATCACTATCAACGATTGAACTATGTTGGGCAAATGTGGAAGTGTGTATGCAGTCACTGCCAGCAGTGGAGGCAGATCTCTATAGATCTTCTGTAGTGTGTACCCAGCTTAATACAGAACCACTGAATTAATCAAAGGAGTTCTGTAAGGCATGTGTTAATGTAGTAGGCAGACCTCTAAAGCCCACACTGGAATAGCTAATAAATATATCCTGTTCTCAGCAATGTGTATTGTTAACAAAAAATAATGTATATATTGCATGACTGCTTTTTGTTGATGAAATGGGTAGACTCATCGATGGCAGTCTTTGAACCTAGTCTTAAGCTGACCGCCAAGTCCTGATAACTAAATATATTTTTAATTAAAACGTAGTCACATGCAAGGCTTTTATAATTAGCTACATAAATCCTATGTGCACCTTTTACAATTTTCCTTTTAATATGTTTTTGATACTCACAACTATCACAAGAGTCCTTTCTCTGTCAACTAATGGCACAGAGAGAATACTCTATATTCCCCGATCCCCGGAGCCAAACGGTGGCTTTCATCGCAAAACTAGAGGTTCTGGCAAGGCTTCCCCCAGGGATCCAGAACTCGTAAGCCCCCCCTCCCACTAGAGGACACTTTTAAAATCTTCAGAAAGATGGGAGCATGAAGACCTAGACTAGATGGATGAGTCCATAAGGTTTTAACCTGTGAACCCATTCAAAAGACAAAAACATGCAGTACACAAAAAAGTGTGGTGAATAATTAGAATAAGTGACTGATCAAGCCCTAGCCTTTTGGCAGGATCTCTAAAAAATAAATGTTCTCACCTAGCCAAAGGTCAGTGCAAAAGAGAAGTGGCGTTCTAAAAAGCTGATTATTTGCACATGCGCCATGTGATTAGACATCCTGCCTCCAATCACATGGTGCCAATACTCACTCTGGGCAGAATTTGTTCTGGCAGTTTGGAATTCCAGCTCCTCCGCCCCTGCTGCATCTCCATAGGGTACCTTTAAACCTCATGGGTACAGGCAGTTCACCTCTAGATATAAGCCAAAAGGCAGAGAAGGTGTGACACACATGACCATCATGAATGATAATCTTGGCAATGGTTTCCTGATGCAGTTTGTTGAAATAATACCATTTATGCTCATAGCAGTGTTGTGCCATGTTTGAAAACTAGAATGCAAAATATGTAATTGCAAGGTTCTTTGCAAGCAATTTATTTATTCAAAATGTTGATCTATGTCTGTAAAAGACCAGAAAATATTTGATAAGCATAAGTTGACTTTCAGGCACTGCAGAGGCAAAATATTGAAATAAACCTCTCTAAAACAGGAAGGGGCACCTAAAGACTACCTCTTACACGGCATCCCTGAGAGTAATTGTACCACTCTGACTTTTTAAAGCCTGACACAGGCATCTGCCTACACAAAATAGTCAACTGTAGACCGATTCATTTCGACCTGCTTGGGCCCATCCATGCAAGGCCGGTTGTTCTGGTATCTGAAGAGCTGAAGAAACCTCAATAGAAAAATTAGTAATTGATAAGGAGACATCTAGGCCAGTATTGGCTAACCTGTGACACTTCAGGTGTTTGTGAAACTACAAGTCCCAGCATGCTTTGCCAATATATATCAGCTTATTGCTGGAAGAGTATGCTGGGACTTGTAGTTTCACAACACCTGGAGTGTCACAGGTTAGCCAACACTGATCTAGGCAGTGCTCCCTGGGAAAAATATTCAAATCAGCCATGCAAACATCTTTATTGTTTTTAGCACCAGAGCTGGTACATTAGTTTAACTCTTTAATAGACAAACACATTTATAGTTACAAAAAAGTTTTAATAATAACTCACCAATGCAAACTTAAGTTTTATATGCTATTGCAATGTCATTTTAAAATATAAAATTCTGATAGTTACAGTATGTGACTTCGTGTTTGCTGAGGGGTAGGTGCCAAAAATAACCTGTTCATATGAACAGATCAGCACTTCTGTTGAGTTTGGTGCATACAATGCTTGATTATTTGGGAAAATAAGCTAAAGATTTCTAGAGGAAAAAACACTGAACTGTCCTGACCAAAACAGGACACATGGGAGCCTTAAACTGGGATAACATTCAAAAAGGACTCAAACACAATGTCCTGCAATGTACACAATGTCCTGCAATGTACACAATATCCTGCATAACACTCTTACTTCCTTATTAATTACAATTAAAGGTGAATGCAGACCTGCTGGATAATGTAGGCTCTTCTTTGAAATAGTAAGTTTGATGTACATTTGCATTACTTCTGATTTCCAGGTGTGTGTATGTATATGTATATGTATATATATGTATATGTGTGTGTGTATATATATATATATATATATATATATATATATATATATATATATATATATATATATATATATATATATATATCTCTATCCCTGGACAGAAGGTAACATAAAAGGAACAGTAATAAACTTTGCACCAATTGTTACCAGATTCATTTGTTTGAAGCCTGTAATTGCAAAATCAATCAGGATGGAGCAGCTGTGAAATGGTAAAGTACACTTTTGATATGGTAAATGTTAGAGGTGTCACTTCTAATTGCCATTAAGCTGAGAATGGAAAAACATATTAAGAAACAGGAATGAATGAGGAGATTCTGTAGATTGCACACAGATATCTTCCTTTTATGTGACAATTCAAGACGTGACCATTGGGAGGAACCATGTTGGCACAACGTGTCAAATACTGAGTAACAGCTCTATGAAATGACACATAAAGACTAACAGTGATTCATTAGGCATAGGAGCAGGCTGTAACCACCATTCTGGATGTAGTTACTGTTATCCAAATGGCTCTAATTCTATTAGCCTATTACAGTGTTTGAGTCACATAAGAGTCAATCTCTTTATATTTTTTGTATAAGACTTAACCTTTTGGGTGTACTCTGGTTTATGGATTATGAAGCATATTAGTATATTGTACTATTGTACTTCTGTTATACTAATTTCTTGTTTTTCTTTCTGCTTTGTGTTTTTGTTGTATTTTTTTTGTTTAATTTTTTTTAAGTTGTTTTGCTACATAGCTGAAACAAACAAAAAAAAGTATAGTTTTGCTTCATGTAGAAGATAAACAGCTAAATAATTAATATTTTTTGTTTTCTAGTCCTGTGAAGGAGCCTGCATTTTCATAGCACATTGCTGTGCACAAGATGAGAAAGACGATCCTGGTCTTAACATGCACCGAACCATCACGCTGACCAATCAGGGCTTGAGAATGTCTGTGTGCAACGAATTTGTGGAGCACATTTGGAAACCTGGATCCTGTAAGAACTGCTTTCACCCCAAGAGTGATCACCGGAAGTTTCAAACACCCTCTGATGGAAAAGCCAGCAACCTGCTAGTCTTGCCAAGTCTTAATGGGGTTAGAATCAAGCCAGAGAACACGAACCAAGACGATGAGATTGTAACTGCTGCTCTGTATTCCAAACCCACCATAGCAGTAAAACCAACAATGATTACATCAGATACTGCTGAAGAGTGGGCGGAGCTGAACAGCGCTGAAACGCCCACGCAGGTATGTATAGCAGATACTACATTAATACTTTTGAACATATGCAGACATCTATGACCCTTTATTTGTGAATATATTCACTAAGCCAGGGTTTCCCAAACCCAGTTCTCAGGGCCTCCCCAACAGTGCAGGTTTTCCGGATCACATATGACATAATTAGTACCACCTGTGGATCTGTTACAATGTGTCAGTCAGTAATGAATACACCTGTGCTCCAGCAAGGAGATAGGGAAAACCTGCACTGTTAGGGAGGACTGGGTTTGGGAAACCCTGCACTAAGCAGTGGATGCATGTCTCTCAGCTAGGAACTCAGGTGACCATTAAGTGGTTGGTTCTTTTAATACTTATGTTAGGTATAGTGAATTATTTTGTGCACAGGTTAAATCGGACCATGTAAATGTACTGTGATTTCTCCCCAGGTCGCCAAGATTATTAATAATCCGTTTAATATTTTTGTTTTTCCAAGTTAAATCATGAACTCCATTTTAAATGTGCAGCAAAGAAATGATAGAAATGTTGTGTTATAATAATGAACTCTTAAATTCTTATCTACTCTTCATTATTTTCTATTTTATCAGGATATATTTTGCATTGACATTGAAACTCTAAACTAGGTTTATATTAAAGAACCACTTCTAGTTCTTCATATTAACCACGTACCTACTTGATTCAGTGACCAAAGGAATATTAAACATATCTGGTTTTCTTTTGTGAAAGGAGTTAATAAAATGCAGATGTGATGCAAGGACTATTTTACAACATCACTGTGTTTGGGTAAATTGAAATAAAACCTGTGTCACTGAATAGTTTTTATGTTTTCTTTTGTCAAATATATATTTGTTTCACAAACGTCCCACTTATTCCAGACCACCTAATGCATTTTGCCACTGCCACATATTTGTGTAATACTACAGGTTACGGAACTTTTAAAACTGTAAAAAATACATATACTTCACTAGCAAATGAGCTTTTTTAATGTCGTTTTTTTTGTTTTTTCCCCCAGATGAGTTGGAAAGTGTCTTCAACAAGCAATTCAGTCCTGAAATCCGGAGATATTTCAGTGGCTATCTTGGATACCTTCAGTAAACATTTCAGTCATAGCTATTGCTCTAGTGATGCGTCAAAATATATTTTCAATGGAATGACAAGCCCTGATAAGATTGAGATAAATGCTGTGAATAATCTGACGTATGTGAGTCACTTTGATGTTCAGGCTGACAAAGCTGTATTCCTCAAGGACAAGTTGCCAGAACCACAGGAAGAGGCTACCCAAATATCAAAACAAAATGATGGTGATACTGAGAAACGGAACTACCTTCAAGAAGAATCACCCTTGCTTTCTTTAAAGAGTAGCAGTGGTTACTGCTCAGGAACCCGACCTGTCGCAGACAGACCATCTCCTAATGGAAGTTTTCTTTCCAAAGACGGTATGGTTTGTGATTCTTCTGTCAAAACTGATGCAGGATTGTGCAACCAAACAAGGTCTGCAAATGATGATAAAAACTGCTATAACTCAGAACTGAGATCTAGTAAGAGCATGTATGTCAGTAGAACTAAAGTATCGCATCATTCTGAGTCAGGAAACCTGTCAGAGTCTCTGTCACGCAGTAAAGACAGTCCTCTTACATCACCAACTATTACAGACTCCCAGACTAAGTTTCATTCATCTACAGTAGCTGATGGAAGAGACAGTGAACCTATTTATGCTGAAAGTACTAAAAGAAAAGGTGTTTCAAGCACGGGTACAAAAACAGTATGGCACAATGAGAAAACCAGTGCTAAACAAGAGGAGAATCAGACCTCAATAAGCAATAACAGGATGATACAAGAGGCAACGACACATGTTGCAGCTAGGATAACTGTCATGGCTGCCCACACAGAACAAGACAACAGAACAATTTACCTGAGCAGTCCAGACTCTGCAGTTGGGGTTGAATGGACATGCAGTAGTCCTTCATCTGCAGAGAATGTGAGTCTGTCGCCTACTTTTCTGTGGGGAGAAAGGAGCCAAGGGAAACATATAGATGTGAACAAAAGCAATCAGACTTCCTTATTACACAAATACCAATGCGGCACCAGCCTTGTTGTGCCACCCAAAGCACCCCAATCAGAGGAGTTGAATAGTATGCGGCTGCCATTACCAACACACACTACAGGGATCTTATCTTCTATCTCTCATAAGAAGGAATCCGTGGAGCTGAATGACAGGTGTGTACCAACTGGAGACCGCAGGCAAAGGCTCAACCATGCAGCATGGAGCCGACAGTGCAGGATCGATGAGGAAGAAGAGGAGGAGATATCTGGCTCACTGCAGTCAAGTGCTGTAAGCAGTAGGCAGCCTTTTGCATCCACCACTACTGGTTGTAACCCTGAAGAAAGAGACAATTTGGATGAACAGAGAGGGCAGAAAGGTATGAGTAAATCTGCCTCCTGTCCTGTCGAACTTTCAAAAATAAATAAGGTAGTCGAAGACACCAGTCAACCACCACCTCCTCCACCAAAAAAACAAACCAGGTATGAACTAATCATGTTACTCAATTTCCCATTATTCAGACTCGTGAGTATTAGGATACATCTGTGATATGTTCTTATAACTGTTAAAATTAATTTACCCTCAATACATTTTCAGACAGTTCACTCATCCTTAAGGTAAATTGACCTTTTACATTTAACATGCTTATCTGGGAGAAAGGGAAAAGTTGAGTGTGCTTGTAAATACATTTTTCAGTTACGTAACTCATAAGTATTAGTATAAAATATACATTATCACAGCTCATTAAGTGTATAGTGTGCTTTAGAAGATTGCACTCAATGAAGGCAAAAGTCTGTTTCGGGGTTACTGCATTTTTGCATATAGTTAGTACCTAATATCATATCTCTATATAGTTAATATAAATTTCAGATTTTAGATGTATAGATAGAGTAAAATTTGCATTGGGCTTAAACCATATTTTCCTGTGTTTACTAGTAAATAGTTGGCAATCACAAGGGGGGTCTTATTGCAAGAACATATTAGTCTATTGAAGGCTTAGACTGTACCTTGATCTAAAAAATTTAAGTCAAGAAATTGTTAACTGTTTTTTGTTTTTGTGTAAAATAATATTAATATTGTAATTTTACTTTATCATTGAGCTTGGCATACAGCAATGTTAAAGTTGAAAGTTATTCAGTTCCCAGATTTTGCGGAACTCCCCATTGGGGTTTCAAAAATCATTGCTGATGGGGGGGGGGGAAATGGGTGATTATTCTAAATTACATGGTTAATCTATAGATGAAATGGGCTTTATTTATAGATTTTGTATAGTGTGTACCCAGCCTTATTCTTACACGTAATGATGCCCCTTTACCAGGCAGACACTCAGATGATCCCATTGATTATATCGTCTTTTGTATTTATTTTTGTCGTCTTCGGGTTAGTCATATGTAGGCCTTCAGATTTAAATTCTCTGAAGCACAGGCTTTACACTTAGTGAGCAGCATATGCAGAAGTGGCCTAGTTCTTATTAGTTATGTAACAGAAGTTTATTTAAGTGCCCTCCGCTTTCCTTTACACTAGAAGCTTGTGTCAGCTAAGTCTATAATGCTGTGTAACATGTAAAAGGTCACTTCTCCTTAATGATCTATGTGACTTGGTTTGATAGTAATTATCATCGCCCTCTTCCCAGCAGTCATCACAACATTCCTTAAAGGCATTGTGCAGCAAGATGTCTTTCTAACTGCACACCATATACAAGTGTGTGACTTGATAGCTTCTGTCACTGACCTGTGTCATAAGATGAATGGGATCATTGACTCAGGACACACAAAAGGTTTTCTGTTTGGTTAAATCAACATATGACTGTGAACATTATCTCTAGTTCTCACATCCCTCACACCGAAGATAATGATAATTCCTTAAAATTCAGCCTTCCTTCTGTCAGAAATCGCATCTTACGAGGTAACTTACTAGGAATAAAATACATTTATAGTGCGTTTTTTACATGTATTCTGACCTCTTCCAGCAGTTCAAGTGCATTTGTAGTATAAATTAGTATGGCCTTGCACCACTGGCCAAACTAGTGTCCACATATATTTATAAAATGCAGGTAAACATCCAATTTTTCTAATTCTGTTAGCCAACTTTTTTGTATCATACATAAACTGGAAAATGTTACTTTTAAAAGCTTGTAAAATGTGTATTTTTTGTTTTGTTTTTTTAGCTTTAATCAACATTTTTAAGCCTCCAAAAATGTAAAAATATATATAAGCATGAGCTATTGCTCTGATTTGCTATTAGCACAAAATAAAACTTTAATAATGTGGAAGGTTATACTGCAGATATTGCAATTCAAATTGTAATATTTTAATGACCCCAAACAAGTCTTTAATTTGAGCTCTGACAAACATTTAAAATATTGATTTCTTTGCCAGGGATGTATGTATTATAACCCACTGAACTGTGTAAACTAATCAATCAAATGAGCAGTGCTTCAATTTTAGATTTAAAAAAAAAAAGTGTAGCCCAAAATAATTATTTCATTTGCAGGATTTTAGAAATGATCTTCAAACATTAAACACTATAGGGCCAAAAGAAGTGGCATAACTGCATTCCTGTGTATTCCAGCTCAAAGTTAATCTTGCGCATGAGTCATTGTTAGACATGCTGGGCTGCTATGGAGATGTGTCCTACTCATTCGATGCCAGGAAATCATGTATAACATTTATCAGAGACGGGACCTGTTTCAGTTATAGGGTTCAGGCTGTGTTTTTGTTTGACGTGACTTCAAAGCCTTACATGGCATTTGTTTTCTAATTCTCAGTAGCAGAGCTGCGTAAGGGGGGCTTTAAGTTATTCAAAGAATTTTTTTGTGTCCTTGATTCCAGAGACATGACATGGTATCTTCTATGTGGTGTCTGCCTGCCACCTATTCACACAGCCTCCACAGTAAGGTCCTGGAGTGAGACCTAGTCACATTCCATTCTGAATCCCTGAACCTTCCAGTATTGTGATTGTTATTCAATGTCCTCTCCACAGTCCAAATGCTAAACAGAAGATGAGAAGAGAGAATTCAGCTCAAAGCTGACCAATGCACCCGTATTGTTGTGAATTCCACTGCAGAACATGTAAATATAGAAAGCAGAGGAATGAGGTTAATGATTGTTAATGTTCCAGGGAGAACAAACATTCACCATCACAATGTCGTCTTTCAGAGACATTTCTGTTAATTATGCCCGGACTAAGTTGCTTTTCCACATATTTCTGGAGAGATTCTAGCTTTTATCTTTTTTATTTTGTACTTCTTCCAAGTCTAATCACCCAAAAATATGTACATCACTAGCCAAGCACAGCTTTAGCTTGGTGAGGGATCTGAAGTATACAAGAGGTGTTGTCTGCATTTTTTTTTAGTCTTCCACTTATTTTATCTGGAGTTAACATTGACAACATTACAAGAAACTATGATTCCTTCAGTCAACCGAATAAGAAAGTTATAATATTTTATTTGTTTTTTTTAATATGTGTTGCTTTTGTGGATAGACCCACTGGGCTAATTTACATACATAATGCACAATCATGGCATAGGTTTTCCCTGATTCTTGAGCGTGCCTTTGTACGCATCGATTAAGGGGCAATATTTATCCTATGACCAATCCTTTAACATTTATCTAGCATACAATACATACACTTACACATCCCAACACTAGATGTGAGCATCAAGTGGTTGAATTTATATTCAATTTAGCCACACGAGGACAAAGTGGAATTTTTAGTGCTCCAGCACAGACCTTATCTGACCACGTCTGGTCAGATGTGGCAATATCCTACTGGATTTTACACCAGATCGTATCAACATAAGAAAAGATCCATAGAAAATGTTGATCAGTATTGTCTGCGTTATTGGACTCCTGTATGCGAAGAACTGGCCAGCAGAATCACAATATGTATGGCTCTCAATACTGTAGTAGCACTGTAAAGGTATATAATAACTGTTTGCATAGGGAGGTACAAAACAGAGCTTTCTGCTTCATTTGAAAAGCGGATTTTGGAGAAAAGAAAAACCTGTTTTACTGCTTTTTGAGACTTGAGTTATAGGACAGAAAACAGGAAGTGTCAGTTTGTGAATCCTGTTCTGCTAACTTTAATAACGTGTGTGTTTCTACTACTAGAGTGTTTTTAATAACTGAAGCTCTCGTCCTAGAAAATTTTATATACATCTATTGAAGATTAACAGGGTGTTTTTGTTTTGTTTTTTGTTTTGTTTGTTTTTTTGGTGATGTGATCAATGGTCAAATTTTAAGTGTGCTCTCCAGAATTTAGTTGTAGTTATTCTTTAACCATTTGGATGTTTTTTGTAAACTTAAGCTTTACTAAACCTGAAATAACTATTGTCACCTTTTTAAGCAGAATGATAGCAAAGCTTTTCTTTCTTTTCTTGACGTTTCTGTCTTATTTCCCTAAGGCATACTAAAATGAACAAGAGTAGCTCTGAACTGGAGAACATGAGCTCAATGGAGAGTCTCGGAGAATCTTTTAAGGCTACAAATGTCAGCAACTCAAACATGAACATCAATGTCAGCTTCAGTACCGGTTCTATGGATAGCTTGGATTCCAGGACTTGCAGCGAAGGAGGTATTTTCACATTTCTACTTGTCAAGGATCTTATTGACAAGCTGACATTATTGTTATAAATGCTGCTCTGAATAGACTGTACAATTCATTACGCATTATGTAATATACCTTCTTGTACTCAATTTCTTTTCATATACTAGGTATACCTACTATAAGTTTTAGAAGGTCAAAGACTGAGCTAATAAGACACAAGTAATCTTGTTGAAAAGGAGAGTATTTGGACTACACCCATAGCACACTTACTTTACAGTTCTTAATTAACAATGCCTTCCATGACTGGAGAAGTAGAGCATCTTATTTAAAGGACAATGTCTGTGCTCTGTGCTTTCAAATATAGGGTAATTTTAATTATTTTTTTTCGAGCGTTTTGAACAGCCATTAGGTCTTATCTTGTGATACCTCTGTGTCATTCAATAACTGGTTGTGTGCCATGTACTCACTTGAGCTATAGACTATATCAGCTTATTGGTAGTAATACACTATTTTATTAAATTTCTGCATGTTAGAGGCACTAGTATGACCACTTCAAGTTCACAAATGCACTTTTGTAAGGAATTAAAAGGTTGAGAATGGCATGTGTAAATGTGTTCTTACTGGCCAGTTCTAGAAAACCCACTGGATTCCTCTTCTAGTGAAGGTAGTGCAAGACATTCGCTTCTCGTTTAGATAACGCTCCTGAAACGTTAACATTCATATTTGTGCATGTTTCTAGTAGTTCTTCTAAGTAAAACATCACATATTTTGGATTCAGTGGTCGTTTTAACTATAGATTCAATAATATTCATTTATAAAGCAGCAAAGGTCATATAAGTGAGTAATGTGTGTAATTTGCCAAATTAGAAATCCCTGTGTTGTATATTGTGTTCTTATCATCCTTATACTGCCATTTGTATCATTTCCATAAGACTGATACACATCTCATGGGGTAGATATGTGTCTTGTGAGTATTAATTATAAAAAAAAACCAGAAAATATGATAAAGGTGATCAACACACAATTGCTTTAAATGACCTTGAAAAATGTATTTCTTCCAAACAATACGTTTTCCTTCCTCTTCATAAGTAACAGTGATACTTGCTCTACAAATGTAAGTGCGCCTATAAACATTCTCTCTGTAAGTTACTTGCAGGACTCTTGCAAAATGAGCAAAGTCCAACTAGTTTGTGTAAATAACTGGTAGAGATGAGGATCTAAACGTGGCTGGGCTTTCTCTGCCTTCTCTACATATCTGGAGGGGAGTATTACAATATTGAATTGGAAGCATCATTGCTCTTTGACCTCTGGGCATTTTAAATTGTGTTTATCAGGGGTTGCACTTTGATCGGGTTAATTTATATTACTCCCAGCAATAATACTAAAGTGCAGAGTGTCCAGGTGATTGGTGTTAAACAATTCTCTCTGATCTGAATAGATCTCCTTGCCCAGGTGAGTACTGTTTGCAGACTTCTAATCGGAAATTGGAAAACAAATGTTCCTGGCCGGCTTGAAATTTGCAGCCTGTTAACCTGTCTTTAGACTGGCTGTCTCATGACTATACAGAGTCAAGGCACTGGCGATTTGAAAAGCTGACTTTGTTACGGTTATGCAAAGGAGTTAGCATTAGTTTGTAAGATCCTCAAAGCCTCTGTTAAGGCTATTGCAACATCTGCTCTCTGCTCAGAAGTTGCGCTTAAAATAAATCAAGCTGCCAGATCAGTGTTCAGCAAGTTGCCACTCCCTGCCTCTGTTTATAATCCGATTCCAATGAGCCTCTTGTCACAAAGCAGCTTTGGAATGTATTTTATTCCGTCCACCTGAGCAACGCAAACAAACATAAAATGCAGTACGGGCACAAAAAGCTGTTTGCAACAGGTTTATTGGGTATCACAAACACATATGGTTTACAGAAACTATGCTAGTATAGTGAATTACAAATAGTACGTCTACAGTAAAGATATATTTCAATGCTCTAATTATATCACAGTTTGTTATGATAGTTTTATATGTATTTTTGCCAACATGAGGCAATAATGCAAAATTGGTGTTAGTGTGTATTCTCAACTTTACATTTAGTTAGTGAATACTCAAACTCCGTACATGCCAAAACAGTCACTTGGCTGCAATTCCATCTTAAATATGATTATAGAAAAACAGTCGCAAGCATTTTATCATGCTCCAGTGACATTTATTTATGATGTTTTTCGGGCACAAGTGACGATCCTCCAATACTCCTGTTTGGATGAATATTCAATATATTACTCTGTCAATGAATCAAATGAAGACCATAAAGATGCAGGTGATAATTCGTTTTAGATCTGCATGGAAAGTTTTATCTGGGCATGTACGTGACAAATGACCTAAATTATTAGATCACATATAATTCTGTCGCGTTTTATTACGGCTCTGGTAATCTTTTTACATCGCTATTGGAGCAAGCTTCCTATGAACAAGTTGGTAGATGGTCATATATATGATTTAACAAATAATGTTTCATTTTAGATGTTTCTCTCTTTGAGCCAAGGTCACAAGCAAACTTATTTTAACAAATCCTTTTTTTTGTGTGTGTAGGTCAGTCATGTGAAGCTGTTAGTTCACCAACTGTTTCATCTGGTGGTGAGAAAAAGCATTTTGCCCAAGTTTCATTCTCCGTGGATTCAGGAATGGAAGCGCAGCATGGACCTGGACAGCCACCTCCGTTGCCCGTAAAGAAGTCCATGAACAGGGCTGTTTCAGCACCCGATAACTCTGCATGGGGACGGGCTTTCCCATCAAGAACTGGGATTGGTCCAAAAAGTCCCAAGCTCAATCTTAGTCAGTCAGAAAACAATGTTAATGGAGAAGAAACTACACTGCGTGGCTATCCTTTAAGCCCGTTGGACCGGCATGGCATGTTTTCCTCCTCGGAATCCTTAGAGACCTGCTGCAGAGCGTCTAGCCACAGAAATGAAATTAGGAGCAGGAACTGTGTTCAAAGCCGAGGATTCCCAGCTCTATCTACCTCACAGCTAAGTGTTTCCAGTCATACCACCTCTGCATCAAGTCTGCAGCTCCACCACCTTCTTAGCAATATCGACAACAAAGAGGGCATGTATGCAAAGCTGAGCGGTCTTTATGCACAATCCACAAGGCGGTTGATGAATAAATGTGAGGATTACTTCATGAGGGACCAAAAAAAGGAACAACATTTCAATGAGAACAATTGGTCACTCTTTAAGTTAACAAGCAACAAACCATGCTGCAATGCTGGGGATGCCATTTATTACTGTGCAACGTGTGCCAAAGATCCTTTGAATAACTATGCAGTCAAGGTAATTTGAAAAATGGTTTCAATTTTGGATTTTGCCAGTATGAAGTGATTCCACATTCTACTGGTTTAAGGCATTAACCTTCATCCTCTTGTCATATGAATTTTAGAATGTAAAACTTTAGAATTGGAGTGCGATTATGTAGAATCTCATTGTATGATTGAACAGTACAATATTTTTAGTTAGTGCAGTACTCTTGCTTGTATTCTATATTATTTATGTCGTAGAAATACCCACCTCATCTGTAGAGAGATTTGGTGCATAGATAATATTTTATAAGCCCAAAATAATGCAACAGAGAGGCAGGGGAGGCTCCTTATGAGGCTGGATACTGTATCAGAAAAACCATACTGGAAAAGAGTTTGAACTGCAGGGAAATAAAGAACCTAGGTGAGGGTTTTATTAAGAATAACAAGCCTTGGGTTCTAATTTGAGATGCATTTAAACGCCCATCAAAACTAGACTTACTGTTTTAGGACAACAGTGGTTGTTCATTACCGAACTTGTCATGCTGACAGATACCTCTTTATTCATATATTTATTATATATATTAGTTACTATTGATCACCTGTACTTAAAAGGGTGGCCACTCATAATTGGCAATTTAGAGGCGCATTTTCAGCAGTGCAATTATTACATAACCTAATTACAGATGATTAGTGTCTACTTCCACATTACATCATTTATGCAAAATGCTTTGTAAACAATGAATCCCTGACCACCCTTAATCAGTAAATAGGTTTTTCTTTATACAAATACAATTAATCTTTGCTGCTGAAGAAGACATTCATATGCAAATACTAAACTGCTGTATGGTGACAAGGTGGTGTGGGTTTTTTTCTTTTATTTGTTTTAAGCTTTGATGGTGCATAGCAAGAGCTAAATAATATCCCCTTATACAGATGTGTAGGACTTCATAGTAATTGTAGCCCTCGTTACTTAAAGTGCCTATGAGTGCTGCAATTTTGCCAGCTAATCACGTAGTCTTAGACTTAATTGGTCACAAACTGGCGCATGTATTCACCACAAAAAGATTGCTGATCCCGGTAATCATCTGATTGGTGGTAGTTTTAGAAGTGGACCAGGACGTCTGGTAAAACTGGTCAAACAATTACTTCTGACCACATTTGCAATCTTCATTTGACTGCTCTAATTGCACCTTCTGTGAGCTGGCTGTTTGGCTCAAACACCAACCTGTTGGATCTGTCCCAGTTTCTGTTAATTATACTATTCTATTTCTCATAGGCTTTACACTTGGGCAGGAAGACATTTTGGTACTACTTATTTTCATATTGGTAAATAAATGTGATAGGATGTGCTCTTTTGAAAGTTTGACACTTGTATATGAGGGCAAACAAATTACTTAATTTTGATTTTTTTTCTTTAATCATCATTGTAATGGTGATAACATTTATTGTCAGTGTTTTTTTTTTTTTAGGTTTGTAACTATAGTAAACTAAATAGAAAGTGATTCTTTCAAAGGATTGTTAACTTTTGTACACATACAATAATGTTTTTGTATTTGTTTTCTTTTTATTTGCAGTTGTGTAGAACAGAGGACACAAAAACTCCATTGTACTGCAACCTTTCGCTGCCTGTCCACTTTAATATACAGCAAGACTGTGGACATTTTTTGGCTACTGTTCCTTCAAGTTTGCTACATCCCTTGGAAATATCCAAAGGCTCTTCATCTAGTGAAACATCACAAGTTGCTGGGGCATCAAGTGAGGAGGACTGTGTGGTGGTGATCACTCGAGAGGTTCCTTACTGCACAACTGCCTATTTTGTCAAGGAATCTGTATCTACTCATAAAACTCAGCCAGAGATTTATGAACGTCAAGTTTGCCTCCTTTTACTACAACTCTGCAATGGTTTGGAGCACTTAAAGGAACATGCCATCATCCACCGAGACCTCTGTTTGGAAAACCTGCTTCTTGTCCATTGCCAATCCTCACCTGATAAGATTAAAGACGGCAAGTATGTTCCAAGACTTATTGTTAGCAACTTCTCCAAAGCCAAGCAGAGACCTGGATCTGAGGATTCCAAACTTCGAAGAGATAAGACCAGACTTGCACCCGAGATTATGGCTGCCTCCCAGTACAAAAAGTTTGATGAGTTCCAGACAGGGATACTTATTTATGAACTACTTCACCAACCCAATCCGTTTCAGGTCCGCACAAGTCTTCATGAGCATGAGTATAGCCAGACAGACCTACCTCCACTTCCAGGTTTATCCGTTTACTCCCGTGGGCTGCAGCATCTTGCCCACTTGTTGTTGGAGGCTGATCCAATCAAACGTATCCGTATTTCTGAAGCTAAACGCATTCTTCAGTGTCTGTTGTGGGGTCCAAGGAAAGACTTAACAGATCAGCCGTTTAGTCATGAGGAGGCTTTGCACTGTGCTCTTCAAAATTGGATTGACATGAAGCGAGCCCTCCTGATGATGAAGTTTGCAGAGCGGGCTCTGGAGCCCAAGTGTAACATCTCTATTGAGGACTGTCTTTGCTGCCAATACTTGGCATCTGCAGATCCGTGTTACCTTTATAAAACATTGAAACTTATTAAACTTATTACATGATTTACATTAAGTAACAGAAGCAATTTGTAATCTGGCTGCGGTGATTAGTTATAGAGCTCTGTCACACTCAGGGGCATGGGGACATTTGCCCACCCCAGGGCAGTCTCATAATGGGTCACTAGGCCACCTGCATTTATTTTTAATTTAAAATGTTCCAAATAGGCTGCTGAATTGAGTCCCTCCCCCCAGGGTAAACATTACCAGCCCTCCCCTGTTCACACTGCCCTTGAAAACATTTATTGGACATGTTGTTCTAGAGAACCGTAGCCCTTTTAGCCCATAAAATTGAGAATATAAGGGTCTGCTTCACAGGTTATTACCAACTTTTTTTTTATATGCAGTTGAGTATTGTCAATGATCACTTAGACAACTGCATTTTCATGGGGGTGACACTCCTGCAGCCTAAACACAAATGTATATGCAGATCTTGTATTGCATGTGATTTAGAAATATAATTTAAACAATATTGAAGATGTAGATGTCCCTTGGATATAATTACGGTAGACTTGTGGAAATATCTATCCATCAAGCAAGGTCTCCAGATGTTTGCTGACTTTATAAACAAGAAACCAATATAAATTGATACATTGGTCCACTCAAAGTCCCACTGGTGTCAAAACATATTTACAAATACATTGTGTTTAACATTGGTAAATGCATGAATTGGTTTGGTTGCAATACCCCCCCCCCCCCTGCTATTGCGTCATTTACAAGTGTAAGCGATTGTTAACATCACATGTTAAAAACAATTGCGTTATACATGCAAGGTCACTGATGTTTTAATTTCGCACCAGTGGATAATCTGCCTATAAAGCATTTGGTGCTTGTAATGTTTGTATATGCTAAACCTTTTTTTTTTTTTTTTTTTGTTTGAAAAAAAAATAGAAAGAAAAAAAGGTTCTACGCAATTATTTAAACGCATGACATACATTGGTTATTTTATTTAAATATATAATTCCCAAGCCTTCTCTTTCCCACACTTCCAACTCTAGTACATGTATACTTGGCATTAGTATTGGAGAGGAATGAATTGTAAAACATATTCCTTAGTGTCTGTAGCTAATCACAATGTGCACTTTCCTGCTCAACAACATATATAAGCATTTTAGGAGCTACTCACAGCTTACAATAATTGAACATTATTGTTATACTTTGCAATGTATATTCTCTTTGTTCTATGCACACTAAATATCCTATTTATAAACCAGTACAGCAAACCTTACCTTATTGCTGTAATTTAGTTATACTAATTTCACTATTTCACATTTTATAAGGTGTTTGTGTCGCCACAGTTAAGTGTCTTGCAGATATGGCAATGAAACACAACAAATGTTATACCTGTTCTTTACGTCATTGAAGGAAACTAAAAAATGATCGCTGTATGTTGTAAATTCCACACAGAAATTAATAAACATGTGTATATATACAAAAAACATAAGTAGCCAGGATTGCTGCTATAGTTGACACACAGTTAATGTTTCCAGAGCAAAAATTAGTAGTATAATTCACTTACTAGTAATCCAGCTTTTTTGTATTATAGATGTATATTTGTTATATAAAATTATCATAGAATACGTTTTGTCAAGGGAGCCTAATCACATTGCAGTGCAATGGTTTGTTCGCTTCAAAGGCAATGCAAGGTTTTGTCTTTTTATACTGTTCATTTACAATTTTTTCAGATTCTAGAAGGATATTGAAAATGTTAATTTTATGTTCTTGCTTTTTGTTTTGTACTTTCATATGCTGTTTTAGATTTAAAATAACATTGAAAAATAAAAAAGCTTTTGAAATACATCTATTCTTGTGTTCGTGTGTCCGGTTTTCGGTCACCAGTTCCCAAACATTTTTATGTTGTGAATCACCAGTCACTGCATTTTCCCATGACTTGCTAAAGTTTAATATCTTAACTTCTGAACCCTCACAAGAAAATCAAGATAATCAATTGTGAAACGGAATAACTGTAATTTTTTAACTTGCGTGTATCAAAATATAACTTAACCATGGGGCAGTAAAGCGAAGCCAAATTTTTTCTTATTTTACTTTTATTAACGTATTTATTGAAATAATATACAAGAATGGGATTTATTATCCAGGATATTCTGGGGTTTTCTGGATAAAGGTTTTGTTGTTTTGAGCACCATGTCTGAAATATATAATGTTAATTGACTGAAAGTGGAGGCATTCTGAGAGTCTGTGTGCTTTTTGTATATATTATTGCCATGTGTTCATAGCTGCTCTGCTATGCAGAGCAGAAATTAATGGATTTACCTCTTAACATTCTGGCCCAAGCAGGACAAAGCTGTTTCAATCGGGACAGTGGGGCAAGGCCCACAAATAGGGACTGTCCCTCATAAATCGGGATAATTGCATACCTCCCAATTGTTTCCATTTGAGGGCTGTCCTGCTTTTCCTCTTGGAGACATGTTTGTCCTTCGGGTGGGATTGTTGGGAGAAGGGAGGTATGTAAGGGGCAGCCTAATGCATTACACTACTGTGGGTGTGCCACACACCCAGAACACCTTGCACATGCCCCTTTTCAACATAGCCACACACCCACTGACAGGGTTAGTCTGCGATCTGCCTCATTTTGCTGAAAGTTAGCAGGTAAAAAATAAAAAGCTAATTGGTACTTGCATCACTATGAGATTATAAGGGGTAATATACAGAAACTCAAACCTTTTGTAGATCTGATCAGTTGTTGAGCTGTATGGTATATTTTAAATATAGGACATGTTAAGATGTGACATCAGGTTAGGAGAAACATTATTACTTTTTGCTATTTTGGCAAATCTCTGCAGCTGTTTATTGATTTGGGGAGGTGTGATTTTTTTTTTTTTTTTTTTTTTTTTTTTTTTTTTATTGTAATGCAAGGAACACAATATTTTATAGCTCTACATTTTGACAAAGTTTCACTGGATCCTATTTTAGTTCTATGCATTGTGTATGAAAATGATTGCAGTTGGCTTTCAAAGGAATATATTTACAGCGCATATACAATTTTATTAATAAAGCTTGAGTGAAGCTTAATTTTTAAAGTGAGTCTGTGTAGTGTAGGAAATGGAATGGCAATGTAGACAAAGGGTCATTGCGCCAATTACATTAATAGCAGCTGAAAGGATGAGAAGATGATGCCTGAAGGAGGGAAAGAGATGAATAACAATCCTGAGAGGAAAATAATAATTTTGTGATTGAAAGGCTACACTTCTCATGTGTGTCCATTGAGGTTTATGAAATGTTTCTGTGGAATGTAGCTTAAAATGGGTTATGTGCAATGATGCTGGCCGTAAGGTCTGCACAATGTGCCTACAAATGTGACCTGTATGGAGTAGCAGTCAATGGGGCTGTGTGGTAAATCATAGTTGGAAGCTGAACAAAATGTCAACCAAAATTAATTAATCCTGAACAACTTTTTCTTTGCTTTGAGATTTGCACATTTTGGGCCTGATTCATTAAGGAACGTAATTGCCAATCTGTGCCATATTTTGCGTAAAATTTGCTCTGTACAGACCGTACATCAGTGAACGCTAGAAAATCCAATTCATCTTCAAGTGCAAAGGGCCCATAGTACAGTCATGCCCAAAGTTTTGAGAATGACACAAGTATTAGGTTTTCACAAAGTTTGCTGCTTCAGTGTTTTTAGACTTTTTGGCAGATGTTGCTATTGTATACTGCAGTAAAATTACAAGCATTTCATACCATAGCAACATCTGACAAAAAGGTCTGAAAACACTGAAGCAGCAGACTTTGTGAAAACCAATACTTGTGTCACTCTCAAAACTTTGCCCATGACTGTACAGCCTATGATTTCAATGGTCTGAACTTGGAGGGGAATGGACATATGCACATAGTCTATGTGCAGTAAGGACGTGCCAATCTCGAGCACACGCAGCAGCCCCTGACTCTGGCTTTGGGCATCTCGGGTATGTGTTTTTCAGCCGTATCATTTGCACCAGCTACAGGGCAGGTGTAAGTGCCGAGTGATAGGGATGATGGTCACATAGGCTTGCTAGAAAATGCTTTTTCAGTAGCTGTACAAATCCATTTTATGTACATTATTATTTATTATTATTACTATTATGGTAGATTTGTATGGCACCACAGTAGTCTGCAGCACCATACAGTAGATATAACAGGATATATATAAAAGAAGGCACATACAATGCAGGCATAATAAATGCACACATGAAAACAAAGGGTATGAAAGACCCTGGTTATTAGAAAGCTTACATTCTAAGTGGAAGAGGGCACAATTTAAACAAAAGGAGCAGTGTGGCTTAGAGTAGAGATTGGGACAGCTTTGAGGGTGTATTAATGTGAATAGTATCATCAAGGATAAGGTAAACTTGATTGGGCGTGTTAAGGAATTCCATAAGTGGGGAGCAGCACGGGATAAGTCTTGTAGGTGCGAGTGAGGGTGGTTACCAGAGACAAGACAAGGCGCAGGTTAGAGGTAGATCAGAGGGTGAGAGGGAGAGCACTTTGATATGAGATTTGAGATGTATGAAGGAGTGGTGGTGGTGAAGGTGGAATCAAGTGTGACACCAAGGCAGCGGGCTTGATAGACTGAAGAAATTGTGGTGTTATTAATAGTGAGGGAGTTTTGAGGGGAACCAGTGATTCTGGCAGGAGAGAAGATAATAAGCTCTGTTTTGGATATGTTGAGCTTTAGGTAGCGTTGGGACATTCATGTGGAGATAGTACAGAAGGGGAGAGGTAGGGGAAGAGATACAGATTTGGGTGTCGGTGTAGAGGTGGTACTGGAGGCTATTTTAACGAAGAGGTGTACAATGAAAAAAGTAAAGGGCCATGACCGGAGTCTTGTAAGACCCCAACAGATAATGGGATTGGAGGGAAGGATGTGCCAGAGGTAGAGACTGTAGCAGAGTGGTTTGATAGGAAGTGAACCAGGAAAGAACTTTGTCACAAAGGCCAATGGAGTGAAGGGAATGGTGTGTAGGAGAAGCTGATGAACAGTGTCAATAGCAGCAGAGGGTTGCAGGAGAATAAGTTTGGAGAAATGACCCTTAGAGTTTGCAGTAAGTAGATCTTCAATTACTTTTGTGAGAGCAGTTTTAGTGGAATGTCTGCATGGAAAGCCTGATTGCAGAGCGTTCAGAATGGAGTGAGAGGGGAGAAAGTTAGACAGGCGTTTGAACAGTAATCGCTCAAGTAGTTTGGAGGCAGAGAAATAGGGTGGTAGTTGCAGAGAGAAGCTGGATCGAGAGATGGTTTCTTTAGAATTGGTGAGATGAGAGCATGTTTAAAGGAGGATAGAAATGTGACAGTGGAGAGAAACAGGTTGAAGAGGTGAGTTAGAGGTGGGCATGCAGTGGAGGAGAGGGAGTGGAAGTTGGAAGGGAATAGGGTCAAGGGTACAAGGGTACAGGTTGTAGGAAGAGATGAGTTAGAGATTTTGGGGTATATTTACTAAAATGCGGGTTTGAAAAAGTGGAGATGTTGCCTATAGCAACCAATCAGATTCTAGCAGTCATTTTGTAGACTATATTAAATAAATGATAACTAGAATCTGGTTGCTATATGCAACATCTCCACTTTTTCAAACCCAAAGTTTAGCAAATCTAGCCATTTGTCTTCAGTTACTGGAGAGAATGAATTAAGGGTGGATTGAGGAGCGTAGATGAAGGTGGGAGTAGTGTGTGGAATTTGACATGAGGAAATATTTTGTCAAATGGTGATTTTTTTTTTTTCTTCTTTGAATTGGGTGGTAAAATCATGGGCGATGGGATGATGATGATGAGAAGTGAGACATTAGACATTAATAACATCCTAATAAATATATTTTACTGGTGTGGGGGGAGGGCGAAGGAAAAAAAACAACTTGGTTTTTAAAATATTTTTCAATTAAAAAAAAATGTAAATTCAAAGCTAATTTCCCAGGCAGTATAAAAAAAAATAATAAAAAAAAAAAAAAAACACAAGGCAACACTTAACATGATCCAACAGGTTGATTTTAGTTTCTGTTGAGACCTGGCAACCAGAATTTGTCAAGCTCTGGTCCTGTGGATAGGAGGCTACCTAGAAGGCAAGCTTAGCCATTTTATAAGAAATCTAACACCATGGTCATATCATAAAACTAATGCTGTAGATATGTTTGCAGCAATGTCAACATACTGGGCCTGAGTCATTAAGGAGAACAAAGCACAAAAAAGGAGTAATTTTGCACCTGGGCAAAACCATGTTGCATTGAAGGGGATG
The DNA here is from genome assembly GCF_038048845.1 of Mixophyes fleayi. Lineage (NCBI taxonomy): Eukaryota > Metazoa > Chordata > Amphibia > Anura > Limnodynastidae > Mixophyes > Mixophyes fleayi. The sequence continues at coordinate 169,781,839 of NC_134402.1, forward strand.
GTAAATTAAAAATGTTTGGATAGATTTATAGTTTGGGTAGGGCATGTCTTAGATCAACTTTAAGTTTAAGCACAAAAACTAAGCTATCAAGCATTTGTGTGCTACATGAAAAAAAAGACAGTATTTAACTTATGTACAAAAATAATAAACTAATCTGCACCCCTTGCATTGTAACATGGTTACTTACTCCTCTTTTCTGCTTTGCTCTCCTCAATGATTCAGGCCCACTGACTTTGGTTCTTTATATCTAGATGAGCACGAATATTTATTGCATGCAGATGCTTTCTATGATGACCACCTACCTGTCGCACACAGGGATGCTGGAGAAAGAATTAATTAATTTATTGCAGAGAGGCGTTTTTAAACTTAGATATTACATTTAACTTTGATTTGGCCAAATAACTCATAGCAGCACACGCATAATAATGAATGCTAATATTCAAAGTAGAATGATCATGGCAGAATGAGCGACTTTCATCCATGTGTTACAGCTGGGTGTAATAATAAAGCATAATATCTATAATATAGAATTTGACAACAGTGTAACTTTATAAAAATAAGCACCATGGATTTTTTTGTTTTCAAGCTTTTTCTAAGCGAACAAAAAACCATTAGTATTTGAAGTCAAGAAGTTAAAGTTAGGTGATTGAATTTCAAAATGTAAATAAGGTTTCCTTTAAACAAAAGGCAACTACAGCATGCTTACAGTAATGATTTTATAATTACACTGTGAAAATGAACAATGTTATAATAAAAGAATTGTTTATAAGAAACGGACAACCCCCTGTAACCTTACTTGAAAGACTATTATTTTTCCGAATAGCACCATGCTGGGTTTGTTTGTCATTTTGATCTCTCAGGCTCTGTAAACGGCCATCTGTCTCTCTGAGCCGGTATTTCTCCAATGAGGTAGATTCACAGGGTTCTCTCTTCTGCAGCCTGAAGGCTCTCTCCCATCTCACAGGTGCAGCATAGATATTGAATTATGGTGTCTACTAGGGCTGGGTACATAGACTGTTTTCAGCTGATTATCTGGCCAATCAAACGAGCTCATACCACAGTGTGTACGCTGCAATGATAACCGTTTTTCGTTCCAAAGCACATCGTATCATTTAATTTTTAAACAGGTCTAAAAATCTTGTTCAATGATGGAACAATGTTATTCCAATTCTGCAGTGTGTATACACTCACTACCCGCGATGTCCATAGATCTCTATGCAGTGTGCAGAGTCAGGATCTTTTCAGCAGATGGTTATGGCAGATGAAGAGCACAGAGCTAAAGGTAAATCGTGTAAAATGTTTGTAGTGTGTACACAGGAATCCGCATGCTGATATGGACTTATTTGTTTTAAACGTTGGTAAAATCGTTAAAGATATCGCATTGAGAGAAATTTGATATAATGTGTACCCAGCCTTACTAAGCTGCAATATATTGGGTCCCCACTGTATTGCAGAGAAAACCTATTTGTCCCTCTTACTAACAAATTGCATTTTATCTCAGAATGGCATTACTCCACTGTGTTTGCCCTAACAGCCATTATTTGTTAAGCTGTGCAGCCAGAGATGTCATCTGCTGCTGAGACACATCAGCTTGGTATTGGTTAAAGAAACTAGCAACCATTAGGTTCTTTATTTCTTATGTTATTTTTTAGGCCACTGCAATAGCACTCCCAGCAATCTTATCTATCCGTATATAACAATATATCCCAGCCAAGTTGTAATGAAAGGGTTGGTATTGTGTAAAATAAATTACATGAATTAAATGATCAGTCTGTTCCTTGTATTGGAGGCATTTAAAGAAAAAACAAACAAAAAAACCCCTCTAGTCTAGGGACTGGGACCCTGGACAACTCCCACCTGGTGAGGGCGCAGGAATTAATAAAAACCTGAATTCTCTTGAGGGAGAGGTGGTTTCTTTCTGGCCACAGCTGATTGGGGGGAAGCAACCTGCCACCTGATTGTGTTTGATTGGGGTAGAAATTATGGGCCCTGGATGGCTCTTCCACTCCTGTGTCCCAGGGCAGGCTGGGACTTGTAGTTCTGCAACAGCTGAAGAGTTAAATGTTACTTAAGCCTAGATTAAAGTTGAACATTTCCAAATACATAGAGGTAATGCAATAAATATCTCCCTTGTTATAAAACCTTCTTTAGTATCAAAATGAAGAGAGAGGAGCAAGGAGAAAACCTCAAATAAAGCTATCTAGATCAAATGCAGGGAGATTTTAGATCTAGAGGATCATGACAAGTTCACTTTCAATTGTGTTAAACCAAGCACACTTTTACAGTCCCCTCGCCTCTTAGGTTAATTTGTCCTACTTTCCTGGATGCAGAGTAGCTGGACTAGCAATAGATGAAAACACTTTATTGTATATTAAATCTAAAAACTTATGCACATACAGGTTTTTTGCAGTCCTGAATCATGTAGAAAAAAGGTGACCTGCATCCTACTAGTACACATAGCAGGTATTATTATTATTATTATCTTTGACTTATAAGGCGCCACAAAGGGTCCGCAGCGCCGTACATTACATATACAGAGAACCAAGACACAACATGATACAAAAATATATACAAACACAGGTGACAGGGTAAAGCAAATCAGATTATTTCTGGGACAGATAGTGAAAGGGAAGGTAGAAATCAGCAAGAAGAAGGCTGAAGCTTGGGAAAACAGGGCTAGCGAAGCAGGCCAAGAGGTACAGAGGGTGATGGAATAGTAGAAGGAGCACACAAGGAAAGAGGGCCCTGCTCATGAGAGCTTACATCCTAAAGGGAAAGAAAGGGAAGGGTAGAATTAAGGTTCTACTACTTGATTTAAGGTAAACTTTTACTGAATATTTTGGACAATAACATTTCTTATTTACTGTGGGTAGCACTGACTCTATAACGAGTTTTTGGTGTATCTTTGCACAAAAACACTTTATTGCACCTCACAGTACTAGATCGGATCAAGACTCAAAGATTACACATAAAGTAAGGATCAGTAAATATTTTGTTTCTACAATTATTTAGGTTTGCTTGTTGTACTTTAATTTTATCTATTTTTTTTTTTTACTTTAACCTAAGCTTAGGCAACTTGCACTCTCCAGCTGTTATAAAGTTAAAAATTGAAGCTTTACTACAGCTGATGGGACACAGCTCCCCCCATGGAGGGGTGTTCGTCTTATCCCAGTCAAACACCACACTAGAAGGGACTGGAAAGTGCCAGCAGGGTGAATTACCTTGGTGGGTTTATTAATCTGAGGAAGTATCCACCTCCCAGAGCATGGTGTGTTCTTCAACCCAGTCTCATATCTTTTTTAGGTTTGGAAATGATGATCATAATTACTCAGTCAGCTGCAACACATGAACTATGAAAACTCGCAGTGGTGTGGGAGGAAGTAGGGTTGTGTATTTCACAAGTGACAAAGGTCCCAGATATCAGTCTGCTGTCATTCTACTAGTTGAGGGAGTTGATCTTACTAGCTAAACTTATTTTGTTGTCATCATCAGCATTTATTTATAGGGCACAACAGATTTCATAGAGCAAGACAATCATGGTACAGATAAGACATATATGAACACAAGCATCATAACACAAACATGGATAGTTTTGAGCTAACAAGAACAGCTACAGCGATTGGCCACAACATTAAACACCCCCTTTTCTGGCTAGGGTGTATATCAGTTTGTGTGTCCTGTTTGCAAATTGATTTTTTAACCTCATATTCCGTACTGCGCAGTGCCTTCACCTTGGTCTGGGTACCATAGGGTCTTCGTTGGGTAGTGTATCGGCTGTAGCAATATCAGAGGGAGAGCAAGGAACCTTCCACCCCCCCCTACTCTGGTCCTCGGGGACAAACAAATAATATATTACCACACCAGATAGGTCTTTAGAAGCCACATTGGAAAGTTTATAAGTGAGGAGTGGATTACTTCTGTAGATTTTTTGCATCAAAAATATATCTTTCTAAACAGGATAACGATCACTAATAAGATACACAAAACTCTATCAGTTACTTTAACTTTTCTAAAACATATCATAAAAATGCAACTTAATATTAGACAAATGTATACAATCATGCAGTCTTTGTTAATAGGCCGTTTAAATATAGATCACTTCTCATCTTTCCCAGGTGATTTGATAAAACGTGCTCTCTTGTTCTTCCTTCCTCTAATTTAACATGAATGCAGTATACAATTTACACCTCGCTGTTCCGGGTGCTCCCTCTCTTCCTCTTAGGCATAAGCATACAGTCACTTTAATAAAAGCTGACTCTTCAACACACAGATAGCAGATAATGCCAAAAAGTTTGGTGCAGTTCTCTCAGTTTTAGACTCAGTCTCAGTCTCTGGGCCTGATTCATTAAGGATCTTAACTGAAGAAGCTTCTTATTTCAGTCTCCTGGACAAAACCATGTTACAATGCAAGGGGTGCAAACTAGTTTTCTGTTTTGCACATAAGTTAAATACTGACTGTTTTTTCATGTAGCACACAAATATCAACTTTAAATTTCAGTGTACAAATAAGCTATCAAGTATTTGTGTGCTACATGAAAAAAGTCAGTATTTAACTTATGTGCAAAACAGAATGCTAATTTGCACCCCTTGCATTGTAACATGGTTTTGTCCAGGAGACTGAAATAAGAAGTTTCTTAAGTTAAGATCCTTAATGAATCAGGCAACTCTGTCCCTAAGTATCTGTCTCTATACTTCATCTTTATTATATCACAGCCCCACACAAGGGTATTATACAGTATTCTTCAGGTCTCCCCACCAGTTCCCAACCTGACTAGTAGCATAATACCCTGTCTAAGCAAATCAATAATAAGGTAACATGGGTTATTTATCCCCTCTGGTTTCCAGTACCTGCATCCAAGATGGCTCCTCTCTGTTCAGGTGTACGGTAACCTCTCAACATCATCATCATCATCTATTTATACAGCACCACTAATTCCGCAGCACTGTATAGAGAACTCACTTACATCAGTCCCTGCCTCATTGGAGCTTACAATCTAACTTCCCTAATATACACACACACAGACACTAGGGTCAATTTGATAGCAGCCGATTAACCTACCAATATGTTTTTTGAGTGTGGGAGGAAACCCACACAAATGTGGGGAGATCATACAAACTCCATACAGGTAAGGCGATGGTCGGGTGGGAAGCCTTTTCCACTCTCCACTTCCATTTCTCCCTCTCTGGGGTCTCACTATCACTCAGACCTCTGTGCAGCTCTCCAGTTGTCTTGCTGCAGAGGACTCCCTCAGGATATCTGTCTCCCTGAGTCTCCCTCAAAAATCCAACTGCTGTTTTCAAAAGCTACTTATAAATCCCTCCTTCCCACTGCATGCTGGGAGATGTAGTTCTTTGCCTGCAGGGGAGTTATCTAAAGTGCATGTGATGACCTGCTCAGGTCGCCAGTGCTACACAAGGAAGGGGATTATAGAGTAGGTAGATTTTTTTCTTTAAACACTAATTCACTTAACTTGTAGTTTCTAAAGAAGCACAGATGCAAAACAAATTAAGTATTACTAAAATATCAAAATTACAAATCAGCAACACTGTAAAAGAAAAGTATTTCCAGAGATATCTTCACGACCTAGATTCATCTTTCAGGGACAATATTTGTGGTTCACTTTTTGTTGTACCATTGCTAATAACTAGAGATGGGCGGGTCCGGTTCCCCGAGAACCGAACCCACCCGAACTTTGGGTATCCGAGTACCGAGCTGAGTAGCTCGGTACTCACTCTCTTGCCCACTCCAAATCCAAATCGAGGCCGAACGTCATCGTGACGTCGTCGGATCTCATGGCTCGGTTCTCTCTATACTTCAAGATTATAAATACACGCCTCCACAGCAATCCATCGCCATTTGGCAGAGGGAGACAGCAGGGTGTAGTCACAGGCTGATTAGAGCAGGGACAGAGAATACAATATTCTTATTCCAATTGCTGTAACAAAAATCGCTAGAGAAGAGAGGAGGATAGAGGTTTATTTTTTTTTTTTAATATTTGGCACTCCCCAGTGCTTTTGGGGTGTCCCCCATAATTGTGCATAAATATTTCTGGCTGTCAAAATTACTATCTGTCAGCAGTATCTGCCAAATCATTTTTAGCACTCCCCAGTGCTTTTGGAGTGTCCCCCATAATTGTGCATAAATATTTCTGGCTGTCAAAAGTCAAATCTGTCAGCAGTATCTACCAAATAATTTTGAGCACTCCCCAGTGCTTTTGGGGTGTCCCCCATAATTGTGCATAAATATTTCTGGCTGTCAAAAGTCATATTTGTCAGCAGTATCTTACCAAATAATTTTTACCACTACAAGTGCTTTGCGCTCAGAATGGATTCAAAGCAGTCCACATATGATCAGAATGAGCAACCAGGTTCTGTCACCAGTCCTGATGTTAGTGTTCCCAGCAGGGCCGTAACTAGGGCTGTGCGACAGGGGCGACCGCCCAGGGCGCAACACTGAAGGGGGGCGCAATTTAGGAATATTTTAGGTTAATTTGGTTAAAATTGAGGGCTAGGGGGGTGGCATTTGTCTTTCTCGCCCAGGGCGCTAGAATTCTAAATTACGGCTCTGGTTCCCAGTACGTCATCTGGGCAAGGCGATGTCAAACTACACAGTGTTTCGAAATCAGTCCAAAAAACAAAAACCCCAAAAAAGTTTACTGTGTTGAAGCGAAAAATAAGTGTTACTGAGCAAAAGTTAAGTGCCGATAAAAAAAAAATTGCCAACATGCCATTCTACACACGCAGTGGCAAAGAGAGAATGAGGCCTTCACCTTTGTCTATTGGTAGCAGATCCCAAAAAGTTACAGAGCCTACAATTGGTGCACAACTACTGTTACGCGTCAAAGCCGAGCTGCAAGATAACAGTAAGGCATTAGAGGATAATGTTTGCTCTGAATCACAAATGACACCAATCCCTGTGGAGAGTCCATCCAACAATGGTATGTCTAATCGTGAGCATTCTGTTAGTGTACCCATAAAGAAGGGCCCTTTCAGCAGTTCTGCTGATGTGTACCTGAACAGCCCGAGTGTAGCCGCTGATACACAAATTGAGGATGCCATTTTGGAAATAGAAGAGGATAAGGGGGAGATTTGTGGCGGTGACAAGGGCACTAATGAGGATGTTGATGATTATGATGCAGACAGATACCAAATTGCCTTTCTCAATTTCTATTTATATTCTAGATTATATAACGGCTGAATAGTTTTCTATTTTACTCCTAGTGGAGAGGGAATCTGATGCAGACAGATACCAAACTGCCTTTGTCCATTTCTTTGTATATTCGAATTTCTAGTTCCACAGTCTGTGCAGGCTGCTTTTTTTATATTCAACTACAAGTGGAGGGCGTAATATACACCCAAAGACTATGGCTACATTGCCAATATTCAAAGATGGAGGAGGTAGACAACCAGGTTTGTCTGTATAATTTGCAGACAAGTGTTAGAATTAAGGACGGCCTACCAGGGATTAAACTGTTTTTTTCATAATTTATTAGCTTTAGAATTACCTCACGTATCTAAGAAACTGGTGGAGCACTAAATTAGGTTATTTTAGACCAAAGAAATGGTATTTTTTTCAAAAATAGCAAAACCAAAACCAAAACACGCAACGGCGGTTTTGCAAAACCAAAACCAAAACACAAAGGTAATCCAGATCCAAAACCGAATACAAAACCAAAACACGGGGTCAGTGACCATCTCTACTAATAACTTTGTTGGCAACCTTTTAATCATATGTTTATTAAATTTTTTAATAAACTTTGTTTCCTATTTAATGTAAAAAGTGAATACCAGTTGCATACATACATATATAACAGGCAATACACTAATTACATGCATCTTTAAGAACAATATTTACTTGTTTTGATATGCCACTTTTAATATAATATCTTATTACTTAGTCTCACTAATATGTTGATTTAGTAGTTACACAATTGGGCCAGAGCATTTGTGGGCACCGTAATTGTTAATCTTTATTTCTAGCAGTACATATGCTTTCAGAAAGTTCCATCTTGCTAGTGCTAGTCAGTTATTGTGGAGTTCTGGCTTGCGACAAGTATTTGTCCACGTCCTGTGGGAATTCTAAACTGTGAATAACCCAGCAGGATGCTGAGATAGAAAGCTCTGGAAAGAGGGTTCCTGTGGGTGTAATAGTCTACAGCCACAGCTGAATGCATTTCCTTCCAGTTCATTGTACATGTGCAAAGTCATTAAAATGTAGAACGACAAATCTGAAATTCTTTTACATTATGTGACAAGACTGTTCTACCTTTTTGATTTATACTTTATGTTGTCAATATGTTGCCATGGGACACATAATGACATAGCACATATTTTCATCTTTCCACCTCTCTTCCCCTAAACCTTCCTACACAAATTCCTTAGTGAATCACATCCCAGAACAAATACAGTGCGCAGACAAGGTGTCTCACAGTCCCCAGAGCTATTTAAAGGAGTGGCTATCAAGCTGCAATCATGTGTTCTCAGGTATTGCAAGCAGAATAAAAGCCTGGTAACAGACATTGCTCAATCAATTTACAGTACACAGCATATAGCAAAGTGCTACCTGTGGTGGGCATGATCTGCTAATTAGGTATAATGTGCATGTATAATATATAATCGTTAATCAGTTATTGATCCACTATATGATAGTAACAGAAATAAAATCAATGAAATATGAATGATTTAAATCTGCACATTCAGTAGTAAATGAATCACAATGATAAAACAACAACCTAGAATTGCTAAATAAATAGAAAAAACGTCACCAGATAAGGCTGGGTACACACCACAGGCCTTTCAGCCATTTATTGAGCCATTCAAATGATAAACGACTGTTCAGCTCTATATTGCATTAGCGTGTACACTGAAACAATGAGTGATTATCGTTCCAAAGCTCATTATATCATTTTATTTGATTGAAACTGTTAGGAACCCCTCCAGCCGGCACAACACAACCCGGAGTCTACTCTGCCAGTCAGGTGTTCACTGGAGCCCCTGATGGTGGGGACAGACTGGGCTGCAGACTGACAGAGGGTCGTGAAGTGTGTACCGGCTGGGGAGAACCCAGGCAAGAAGAGTCAGGTCCACGCAGAGGTCAAAGGCCGGCAGCAGGTAACAGTAATGATGAACAAGCTGAGGTCAGAGGTCACTGGCAAAGTAGCAGAACGGGTAAACAAGCCAAGGATCAGGGTCACAGGAAACACAAGCGAAGTCCAATACGAAGCCAAGGGTCATACACGGGAAGTCAAACGTAGATACAGGATACAGGAACTGGAACAAGCAGGTCAGCAGACTGGAGCACAGAAGCTATAACCGGCAATGAGGCAGCAGACCTCATTGCCTTAAATACCCAGCTGAACCAATCACAGGTAAAACACACTCCTGCAGGTTAATAGAGCAGTCACAAATAAAGCCAATCAGGGCTTGCCCCTGGCCTGCACAGTTGCAGGCTAATGCCTGTAATTGCCTCCTATAATCTGCCCATATTAATTAGCCCACAGGCTGTAGAACGCTGCGCCCGGCTTCCTCCTATTGCCGGGACGCAGCTCTGAAGCGTCTGCTGGTTGCCCCGGCAACGGCCGGGTTATGGCCGGAAATGACGTCCCGGTCGCCATGGCGACGGCCGGGACGCGGGTGAGTGAGTCGCGGCGGCTGGGCACCGCCGCGGCTCGTAACAGTACCCCCCCCTTGAGGAGGGGTCGAGGGACCCCGACATCCTGGTTTTCTAGGGAATTTTTTGAAGAACTCCTTCAGTTTCTTTGGGGCATGGAGTTGTCTCCGCGGAACCCAAGATCGCTCTTCTAATCCGCGATTCCTCCATTGTATAAGGAAATGCACCTGTCCTTGAACATTTTTAGAATCAAGGACCTTTTGAATCACAAATTTTTTTGGCCCACTGGAACCTCTCCCAGGCACACTTGAAGACTGGGCTTGACCAGGATAAAGCACTGGCTTCAATAGAGAACAATGAAAGGTGTTTGGAATTCTTAACGAGCCTGGAATTTTTAACCTAAATGCGACGGAGTTCACCTGCTTGATGATAAGAAACGGCCCGATGAACTTAGGGCCCAATTTCTTGCAAGGTTGTCTGAGCCTGATATTTTTTGTAGACAGCCAGACTTTCTGGCCAACCTTAAGGGAGCAGGGGGTACGGTGTCGGTCCGAATTTTTTTTTGCAACAAGTGAGGCTTGTTTTAAAGATGAATGTACTTTCTTCCAGACAACTCTGAGATCCCTGGCAGTGGAACGGATCTCCTGAATACCAACGGACTGGAGTGAATACAAAGAGTTAGATCTGGGGTGGAAACCATAATTGCAAAAGAACGGAGAGGTTTTCGTGGATGAGTGACAGGAGTTGTTACAGGCAAATTCTGCCCAGGGCAACAAGGAGGACCAGTTGTCATGGAACTCCGATATGTAGCATCGCAAGAACTTCTCCAAGGACTGGTTAACCCTTTCAGTCTGCCCATTTGACTGAGGGTGGTATGCAGAAGATAAACTGACCTTGATTCCCAGGAGGGTACAGAATGATCTCCAGAACTGCGCTATGAACTGGGAACCCCGATCTGAGACGATGTCTGTAGGGAGTCCATGAAGGCGGAAAATGTGTTGAATGAACAAGACTGCCAAATCTCGAGCAGTAGGAAGCCTAGTGAGTGGAATGAAATGCGCCATCTTGCTGAACCGGTCTACCACGACCCAAATGGTATTGTGTCCCGCGGAGGGTGGCAGATCGACTATAAAGTCCATGGACAGATGTGTCCAAGGTTTACCAGGGGCGGCCAACGGAACTAACTGACCTACCGGGCGAGTCCTGGGAACTTTGTTCCTGGCACAAACTTCACAGGACCGGACGTGACTCTTGACGTCAGCAGACAAAGACGGCCACCATACAGTACGGGAAAGGATTTCCAGTGTTTTGTAGACTCCAGGGTGCCCAGCAGTCCGACTGTTGTGTGCCTCAGCAAGGACTGTCTTCCTTAGATGAACTGGGACAAACAAACATCCTGCCGGAGTGTTATCAGGAGCCAACCTCTGGAACCTTTGTAAGGTACAGCTCAAATCTTGAGTTAATCCGGCATGAATCATAGACACAGGAACAATAGGCTCTGGGCAGGTGACCGGAGCATGATGTGCCAGGAAACTTCTAGACAGGGCGTCTGCTTGAATATTTTTGGAACCAGGACGATAGGTGATAATAAAGTTGAACCGAGTGAAGAACAGCGACCACCGAGCCTGTCGGGGGTTCAGACGTTTGGCTGACTGTATATACTGTAAGTTTTTATGATCCGTTATAACGGAGATCTGGTGTGCAGCGCCTTCCAACCAGTGCCGCCATTCCTCAAAGGCCCATTTAATTGCCAGCAATTCTCGGTTTCCCACGTCATAGTTGGTTTCCGCTGATGAGAGCTGACGGGAAAAAAAGGCACATGGATGTAAGCGGTGGGTCTGGGGGTCTTTTTGTGACAAGACGGCCCCAGCACCGACGTCAGACGCATCTACCTCAAGAACAAACGGTACCCTAGGATCCGGATGTCTGAGAACCTGAGCAGACACAAAAGCTTTCTTCAGGGTTTTGAATGCATTTATTGCCTGTTGTGACCAAACAGTTGGATCACCTCCTTTTCGGGTCAAGGTGACGATAGGAGCCACGATATCAGCAAAGCCGCCAATAAACCTCCTGTAGTAATTGGCGAATCCCAGGAATCTCTGGACCGCCTTGAGGTTATTCGGTTGTATCCAATCCAGAATTGCTTGGACCTTGGTTGGGTCCATGGAGAAACCTTCTGAGGAGATTAGATAACCGAGGAAGGATACCTTCTGGACCTCGAACTCGCATTTCTAGAGTTTAGCGTAGAGGTGATGTTCCCGTAATTTCTGTAGGATTTGTCTGACATGACCCTGGTGCACAGACAACGATTTTGAATATATGAGGATGTCATCTAAGTAAACAACAACAAAGTGTCCCAGGAACTCACGTAACACCTCATTAATCAAGTCCTGAAATACGGCAGGAGCATTACTAAGGCCAAACGGCATGACCAGGTATTCGTAATGGCCCGAGAGCGTGTTGAAAGCCGTCTTCCACTCATCACCTGCTCTAATACGTATGAGATTATAGGCCCCACGAAGATCAATTTTTGTGAAGATAGTGGCTCCTCTTAATTGATCAAAAAGAACGGAGATGAGGGGAAGGGGGTAGGTGTTCTTAACCGTAATAAGGTTCAGCCCTCGATAATCGATACAGGGTCTGAGTCCACCGTCCTTCTTGGGTACAAAGAAACACCCCGCTCCTACGGGGACTTGGATGGCCTGATGAAGCCCTTCTCCAAGTTTTCGTCAATATACTCCTGCATGGATTTGGTCTCTGGACCAGAGAGAGGATACAAGCGTCCCTTGGGTAATTTAGAGCCCGGAATGAGCTCAATGGCACAGTCGAAATTGCGGTGCGGTGGTAGTGTGTCAGCAGCCTTTTTGGAGAAAACATCCCAGTAGTCATGATACTGAGAAGGGAGCTGCTCCGGAATAGACTGAATAATACGTAGAGGTAGTGTCAAGCAAGACTGTGTACAATGGGGGCTCCACTGGACAATTTCTCCTTTTGCCCAATCCATGACGGGGTTATGGCAGAATAGCCAAGGGTGGCCCAGAATTAAAGGAACCGAAGGACATTCGATAAGACGTAAGACTATGGATTCCGAATGGAGAGCGCCAATGTTCAACTGTAATGGTGGGGTCTCCCAAGTAATCTTGCCGCCTGGCAACGGACTACCATCTAAGCCACATACCGTAATGGCAGATTGGAGTTTAATCCGCGGAATCCCAGCAGAGCGGGCAAACTCGATGTCAAGGAAGTTGCCAGCAGCTCCACTGTCAATGAAGGCTGATAGTTTCGTAGAACGAGCACTGAACGTGAGCTGTGCAGGGACCAATAGTGCATTTTTCTGGGAGACAATTTGTAGACCTAAGTGAACTCTCCCCTCGTTCCTTAGGCATGCTCGTTTCCCGACTTGTTTGGGCAAGAACGGGAGAAGTGGCCTCTTGCGCCACAATATAAACATAAGCCTTGTGACCGTCTCCTGTCTCTCTCCTCAGAGGAAAGACGGTATGCTCCCAATTGCATTGGTTCCTCACCATCCTGGGAGATAGGAACGAAGGCGGATGGAGGTGATGACGTTTCCTTTTCAGTTTTCCGCTCTTTATATCTCCTGTCAATTTTAATGGAGAGGTGCATCAGATCTTCCAGAGAGCTAGGAGACGGGTATTGCACCAGCGAATCTTTAATCTGTTCAGATAGGCCGACACGGAACTGACTACGTAAGGCAGGGTCGTTCCATCCACTGTCAGGTGACCATCTACGGAATTCCGCGCAGTATTCTTCTGCCGACCGTCTGCCTTGTTTCAAGGACCGTAGGTGAGCTTCCGCGGAGGCCACTCGATCCGGGTCATCATACAGTAAACCCAATGCCTCAAAGAAGGAGTCTACGGACTGCATGGCCGGACTGGTCTGTGGCAAAGAAAACGCCCAGGACTGGGGGTCACCCTGTAGAAGGGAAATAATAATCCCAACTCGTTGCTGCTCTGAACCGGAGGAGCGGGGTCTCATCCGAAAATAGAGCTTGCAGCTCTCCCTGAAGTTCCGAAACAAGGTTCTATTTCCGGAGAACCGATCCGGTAAATTCATTTTGGGCTCACAGATGGGATCTGGAGGAGATTGTGAAGCTTTTGTGGCTTCTTCTTGAACAGACATACGCTCAGCCAATCCCTGCATCATCTGATACAAAGACTCAACATGGCCTGCTAGGGTTTGTGCCGGAGACGGTGTGGATCCACTTGCATCCATCCTAATCTTGTCTCCGTGAGTGGGCCGGTTATAATGTTAGGAACCCCTCCAGCCGGCACAACACAACCCGGAGTCTACTCTGCCAGTCAGGTGTTCACTGGAGCCCCTGATGGTGGGGACAGACTGGGCTGCAGACTGACAGAGGGTCGTGAAGTGTGTACCGGCTGGGGAGAACCCAGGCAAGAAGAGTCAGGTCCACGCAGAGGTCAAAGGCCGGCAGCAGGTAACAGTAATGATGAACAAGCTGAGGTCAGAGGTCACTGGCAAAGTAGCAGAACGGGTAAACAAGCCAAGGATCAGGGTCACAGGAAACACAAGCGAAGTCCAATACGAAGCCAAGGGTCATACACGGGAAGTCAAACGTAGATACAGGATACAGGAACTGGAACAAGCAGGTCAGCAGACTGGAGCACAGAAGCTATAACCGGCAATGAGGCAGCAGACCTCATTGCCTTAAATACCCAGCTGAACCAATCACAGGTAAAACACACTCCTGCAGGTTAATAGAGCAGTCACAAATAGAGCCAATCAGGGCTTGCCCCTGGCCTGCACAGTTGCAGGCTAATGCCTGTAATTGCCTCCTATAATCTGCCCATATTAATTAGCCCACAGGCTGTAGAACGCTGCGCCCGGCTTCCTCCTATTGCCGGGACGCAGCTCTGAAGCGTCTGCTGGTTGCCCCGGCAACGGCCGGGTTATGGCCGGAAATGACGTCCCGGTCGCCATGGCGACGGCCGGGACGCGGGTGAGTGAGTCGCGGCGGCTGGGCACCGCCGCGGCTCGTAACAGAAACCAGACTAAAAGTCTCGTTCAGCTATTGAATGACATCCTTCCAATCCTGAAGTGTGTATGCACTCACGATCAGGATCTCCATAGAGTTTACAGAGTCATGGTCTTTTCAGCCAAAGGTTATGACAGATGAAGAGCACAGATCTGAGGGTAAATCTTTTAAAACATATTCTGCAATGCAGAAACTAATCAGAGTACAGCTCATTTATTCTTATTCGCTGTCAGACCTCCTGACGAATGCTGAAGAGTCCCCACTCAAACAGGGGTGTGATACCCGTGCAATGAGATATAGATATGGTACATCTAGGACGCAAGGATAGAGACACTACAGTAGTCTCCTGTTCTGCTTCCAATGGGCTGCATGCTGAGCATCAGTGAGTCAGGGTATTTGGGTGGTGGGTAGGTCCCCAAGGCACACCGGCATCTAAGTCCGGTTCTGGACTGGAGACTAACCATGAGATTGTGCTCAGTTTACATACCAGTCACCAAAATAGGCACTGCTTATTGGCAGAACCTTTTGGGTGTCTGTAAAAGGTGTCAACCTGTGTTGGATAGGGATGTTAGTTTGCACAGCGTTGAATTTAACCAAGCTATCGGTTATCGATGGTACACAGAGCTAGTGCAGGTTAAACACATAAAGGGTTAATGACAGCAGTGCTTGTACACAGGTATTGTAACAGTCCTATACAGTAGAGGTACTATAAAGCCGTGTAATACAGTTATAGGTGTCTCTAGTTATACACACTGCTCAAGGGTATTATGCAGAGTTACTCACGATGATCCTCATGGAGGGAACGCGGGAGAGAAAACTATGAAATTCGCGCATGGTCAATAGTGTTATGCGGACAAGTCACGTCAGTGCCCCACTTACTGTCACTAGACCACTGGGGAATACGGAGAGCGCGAATAGCGCTGGTCTCCTACACTGCTTTATATACTAGTCATTAGAATATGCTTTTAGGCAATGTATCTACAGCAGGTTATAGATTGTAGGAAAAAAAGTTACACTGCTAAAAAAAAATGCTGCTAAAGGTAACATACTAATTAGTACTATGGTAAAGTACCCTTTAGAAAAGAACACATGTAGGTTCATTAACAAAGATTAAGCCTTATGGAGTACCACATCGTACAGTATATGCACAACTGTGCCTACTTTCTCACGTCCCAGCATGTTCACATCCAGCGTTGTCATTGTCAATCTGTGCATCTGAACATTTTGATTTGTAAGGTCGGACCCACAATGCATGTCTTGCACAAATAAAAATGTCACCACTAGCAAGGCCTATACACACATATGACCAATCACTGTTAAGCTCTATTTAACAGGGAGGTAGTAAGCGATTTTATTGAGCTTGTGATTTCACTGCTTTTTTGATTTCAAGTGCTGTTTTGTTTAAAGTGTGGAGTTAGATCCAGTAAGGAGTTGAATCCAGGAAGGGGTTTAATCTGGTAAGTGGCTAGCGAAGGTTAGTACTCTCGAGTTCACTGTAGGCTATAAGAAGTTAGGTTAGCCATAATAAGATGAGTGGTAGCAGGCTTGATGATCTCACTCAATGCATATCTTGTCATATGTATGCACACTTGGAGCAAGTGTTCCAAGGTTTATACCTCTGTGAGAAATGTGAGCAATTGGTTTCTTTGGGAGCCCAGGTAACTGATCTAAGCAGACCATTGCAACATTGAGAGACATTGCCAACCTGGAGCAGAGTTTACAGCTCACCGTTGATGCGTTAGCTGAGCAGGGTGGAGCAGAGACAGAGGAGGATGAACAGGTAGGCAGCTGGGTAACAGTTACTAGGGGTAGCAGAGGGAGGAAGAGGCAGGCCAGTTCTGAGCTAAGCAATCCCAGCAGATTTGGCAGATTGGATGAAGATACTGTGGAAGGCAGTTCAGAATTGGTAGAGTTGGATGAGACTGCTTCCTCTAGCAACCAGGGGAATGGTCTCTCCAGCATAGAGGGGACCAAAGTTACTCAGGGACCCAGGCAGATTGTGGTGGTAGGGGATTCAATTATTAGGAAGGTAGATAGGGCAATCTGTTACCGGGACTGTGCATGCCGAACAGTGTGTTGTCTCCCGGGTGCTCGGGCTCGGCATATTGCGGATCGGGTGGACAGATTGTTGGGAGGGGCTGGGAATGACCCAGCAGTTTTGGTGCATGTTGGCACCAATGACCGAGTTAGAGGAAGAAGGAATGACCTAAAAAATGATTTCAGGGACATAGGTCGCAAACTTAAGGCAAGGACATCCAAAGTAGTATTTTCGGAAATACTACCTGTGCCACGCGCTAGTCAAGGGAGGCAGCGGGAGATTAGGGAGGTTAATGCGTGGCTAAAAGATTGGTGTAGGAAGGAGGGTTTTGGATTCTTAGAGCACTGGGCTGATTTCTCGGTCAGTTGCCATCTTCATTGTCGTGATGGATTGCACCTGAATGAGGAGGGGGCTGCAGTGCTAGGGGAGAGGATGGTTAGAAGGTTGGAGGAGATTTTAAACTAGGCTCCGGGGGGGAGGGGCAAGCAAGTATTTATGGGATAGACATTGAGAGTAGTAAGGAGGAATTTAACAAGAGTCAAGGGGGTGGAGAGGGGGGAAAGGGAAGCATAGTCGATAAGGAGAGGCCCTTTTTAAAGCAAAAAGAAATACCTAAGGGAGGCAATAGGCTTAAGTGTATGCTTGCAAATGCAAGAAGCCTGACAGGTAAAATGGGGGAGTTAGAACTAGTAGCAATGAATGAGCAGTATGATATTATAGGTATTACGGAGACCTGGTGGGATGATACACATGACTGGGCAGTCAACTTGGAAGGCTATTCTCTCTTCAGGAGGGATAGGGTAAATAAAAGGGGAGGAGGAGTATGTCTTTATATTAAGCCAGAATTAAAACCAAGTATTCAGGAAGTTATATACGAGAATATTGGTGATAATATAGAGGCATTGTGGGTGAAAATATACAGCGGAGGAAAAAGTTCAGAGAAGTTGCTGATAGGGATATGCTATAAACCGCCAGATATTAGTACGATTGGGGAAGTCCAACTTCTACAGAAAATTGAAAAGGCTACACAACTAGGTCAAATTTATATTATGGGGGATTTTAATTATCCGGACATTGATTGGAGTACTGAGACCTGCGGTACAGCTAGGGGAAATAGGTTTCTGAGCACACTAAAAGACCAGTACATGTCCCAATTAGTAGAGGAACCAACTAGGAACCGGACTATACTGGACCGAGTAATAACAAACAATATAGACATAATATCAAATATTTAAGTAAAGGAGCACTTGGGAAACAGTGATCATAATATGGTCTCATTTGAAATTAGTTTGCAGAAACAACGGTATAAGGGACAACTAGGACTTTAAACTTTATAAAGGCAAATTTTAATATGCTAAAGGAGTCTATAAAGAGCATAGACTGGGACAAAGCCTTTGAAGGAAAAAATACGGAAGAAAAGTGGGCTGTCTTTAAAATGTTGTTGGAAACTTACACGTATAAGTTCATTCCTATGGGAAATAAATATAAAAGAATTAAGTCTAAACCAATGTGGCTAAATAAAAAGGTAAGGGAAGAAATGCAAAGGAAGAAGCGTGCATTTAAATTGTTTAAGTCTGAAGGGTCAGAGGAGTCCTTCCGTAGGTACAAGGAATGTAATAAAACATGCAAAAAGGAAATTAGATTGGCTAAATTAGAAAAGGCACGTTGCAAAAGAAAGTAAGACAAACCCCAAAAAGTTTTTTAAGTATATAAATGGCAAAAGGATTAAAAAAGATAATATAGGGCCCCTAAGAAGTGAGATGGGTGAATTGATAAATGATACTAAGGAAAAAGCAGAGGTATTAAAAACTTTCTTTTCTTCAGTATTTACCAGAGAGGAACAAATGACAGGAGTAATACATAAAAATGGAAATGAAACCATGCCATTAATTAATACTTGGTTGTCAGAGGAAGAAGTCCAAAGGCGACTGAAGAGTATTAAGATACATAAAGCTCCAGGTCCAGATGGCATACACCCAAGGGTCCTTATGGAGTTAAACTCGGAAATAGCTAGACCGCTATTCTTAATTTTCCAAGATTTAATCTCATCAGGCTCAGTACCAAGGGATTGGCGAATAGCAGATGTGGTGCCGTTGTTTAAAAAGGGGACGAGATCACAACCAGAGAATTATAGACCTGTAAGCCTGACATCAATAGTGGGGAAACTACTGGAAGGTATTTTAAGGGACAGTATTCAGGATTACTTGGTACGCAATAAAATTATTAGTGGGAATCAACATGGATTTGTGAGGGATAGGTCATGTCAAACTAATCTAATTAGTTTCTACGAGGAAGTTAGTGGGAACTTAGACCAGGACAGGACAGTAGATGTGGTCTACTTAGATTTTGCAAAGGCCTTTCATACAGTGCCACACAAGAAGTTGGTTTACAAAATAAGGGAACTGGGTTTAGGAATCAAAATTTGTACTTGGATCGAAAACTGGTTAGAGAATAGGGAACAGAGAGTTGTGATAAATGGAACATTATCTAATTGGTCAAAAGTCTTAAGTGGAGTACCTCAAGGTTCTGTGCCACTCCTTTTTAATATATTTATTAATGACCTTGGTGATGGTTTAGAGAGTAAAGTTTCTATTTTTTGCAGATGACACTAAACTCTGTAAGGTAATAAAATCAGAGCAAGATGTAGCTTCTCTACAGAGGGACTTAAATAAACTGGAGGATTGGGCGGCCAAATGGAATATGAGGTTTAACACAGATAAATGTAAGGTTATGCATTCAAGGATCAAAAACAAGAACGCAATCTATAAATTAAGTGGAATTAGTTTAGGAGAATCTATAATGGAAAAGGATTTGGGAGTGCTCGTAGACAGTAGACTTAGCAATAGTGCTCAATGTCAAGCAGCAGCTGCAAGGGCAAACAAAGTTTTGGCATGCATAAAAAGGGGCATAGATGCAAGGGAAGACAGTGTAATTTTGCCACTGTATAAATCATTGGTAAGACCTCATCTTGAATATGCAGTACAGTTCTGGGCACCACTCTATAAAAAAGATAATTTGGAACTAGAAAGGGTTCAGAGAAGGGCGACAAAATTGATAAAGGGTATGGAGTCATTAAGTTATGAGGAAAGGTTAGCCAGTTTAGGCATGTTTACTTTAGAAAAGAGGCGTCTAAGGGGAGATATAATTACTATGTACAAATACCGTATTTTTCGCTCCATAAGACGCACCTGACTATAAGACGCACCTAGTTTTAGAGAAGGAAAACATACACTGGCCTCTTCACTCACACAAAATACACTGGCCCCTTCACTCACACTCACCAACACACACACACACACACACACTATATTAACACACTGATCCCCACTCTTAGACACACATGCTATGTTAGCACACTGGCACACACACACTATAGCCTCCAGCACACACACACACACTATAGCCTCCAGCGCACACACACAGTATAGCCTCCAGCACACACACAAACAGTATAGTCTCCAGCACACACACAGTATAGTCTCCAGCACACACACAGTATAGCCTCCAGCACACACACAGTATAGCCTCCAGCACACACACAGTATAGGCTCCAGCACACACACAGTATAGCCTCCAGCACACACACAGTATAGTCTCCAGCACACACACAGTATAGTCTCCAGCACACACACAGTATAGCCTCCAGCACACACACACAAACACTATAGCCTTATCTTATTACCTCAGGTGTCTTCAGCGCTGCACATCCTCCTGAAGGAAGGAAGAAAATAAAACTTACATGTCCAGCGTGGAGAAGCGGGTCCCGGCCAGGCTGCAGATTCTCCTGAGCGTCCGTCCCCCTGCCTATCTGTGAGGACCTAGCTATCACATGGGACGTCCCATGTGATAGCTAGGTCCTCACAGATAGGCAGCGGGACGGACGCTCAGGAGGATCTGCAGCCTGGCCGGGACCCGCTTCTCCACGCTGGACATGTAAGTTTTATTTTCTTCCTTCCTTTCTGGCATGCAGTATTCGCTCCATAAGACGCACACACTTTTTCCCCCACTTTTTTTGGGGGAAAAGTGCGTCTTATGGAGCAAAAAATACGGTACATTAGGGGTCAATACAGAGAGCTTTCATGGGAACTTTTTACCCCAAGGACCATACACAGGACACGTGGTCATCCCCTAAGGTTAGAGGAGAGGAAATTTCACAACCAGCAAAGGAAGGGGTTCTTTACAGTAAGGGCAGTCAAGATATGGAATTCATTGCCAGGGAAGGTTGTGATGGCAGATTCAATAGATATGTTTAAGAAAGGGTTAGACAAATTTCATATAAATCCTGACGGTAACAATTATTTTAAGATCTCTTTTTTGGGTTTACATCTGTATTGCATATGTACGTGTATTTGTAGGGTGCTTGCTTTTTTTTATAGAGCAAGTAACTAAGAAAATTGATACTTTCCACTGCCTTATGTTTTCAGTTTCTTGTCACTTTGCAGGCTTGTGTTGTAGTGTCACATAAAATCATTAACACCTTCATATATGCACAATCCCCACCCTTGCCAGATCATTTAAACAATTTTTTCCCACCAATTAAATAAAATCTCCATTTTGAGCATAGTTATTCTACAGCAAGCAGGAATGTCTATGATCCGCCTTTCCTTTGCAACTTTTAGTTGCTTCACTGTGCATTTCTATACAGAGTCAGGGATGGATCTAGAGTTATGTTTTACAGGGGGCAAGTGTGCAGGTCTGTTCGGCAGAGACAGACAGGGAGAGTATACTGCCAAGCCACTCTAACTGTATTTAAAATACAATCAGAGCAGCCGGGCAGGACTCTCTATCTGCCGAACAGACCTGCACACAGTGTGCAGCCACAGACAGCAAGCTCTTGCTAGGGCAGGGATTCACTAGTGTACAGAGTTCTGTACTGTCACAAACACACTCCCAGCTCCCATGACTTTGGGTGTTTGCTGTATGAGGTTACACACGATTTAAGCCCGCAGTCTCTACCTATCACACAAGTTATAGACCTACTGAATCAGCCCCACAAAGTGCTCTTACACCCTCAAACACTTCAGGTTTGCCACCACCTATTGAATACGGCCAATAGGATCCCAATATACTCAATAAACAATTGACATAACATACACAAGCAAAACAGTTTAAAATTAAAGGGATTACATTCAGAGTAGAACTTACATGAGTTGTATAACCTGTGCCATGGGAAATTGGTTAGGAAGATGAACAATTTATCAATGTGGATTGATTTTCCCAAAAGACTGACAATTTAATGTAACTGGTTTTAGCTTTTTAAAAACACCTGTACACCTTTACCCACCTCCCAGGGGGTTGTGGTCTGTAACACTTTTTTTCAATCACCATTTGCATGTTGCCTGATTTACTACCTAATTGTACTATGTGACCTAACTTTTCTGTGGAGCGTCACACATTTTATTATTAATAGATCCCCTATGAATTTACCCATCTATTGATATCAAACAAGCCTAGGTACATGGTGTCTGTTTGAGCTTATACTCATTTTACTCGTTTCCTCAACTTCTCTGTGTGGCAGAATTCTTAATTTGACATATGAGCTGCCCTTCATCATGCTATTGAGGAATACGTGGTTGATCACTACTTTTATTGATTTTAAGTGGCATATTTTAAAACTGAATTATTCTTGCCTATATAAAATATAGCACATGGGGTAGATGTATCAAGCTGAGAGTTTTCCGGCGGGTTTGAAAAGTGGAGATGTTGCCTATAGCAACCAATCAGATTCTAGCTATCATTTTGTAGAATGTACTAAATAAATGATAACTAGACTCTGATTGGTTTTTTAAACCCGCCGGAAAACTCTCAGCTTGATACATTTACCCTATGGTCTCTTTGAGCCAGACACCATTCTGAGTGGTTCCTAAAAGTCTGTTCAGGTTGTCAAAACTCCATTCCAGGCCAGGATATATCTGACCGCAGGGGCCTTTGAAGCTGCTACAGGTGACACTGCTATCTTCTAACACTGGGATGTGCAGAGCGACTGAATACACACACAACAGATTCTCTTCACATTTTACACTTTAGTAGCTCAACTTATCAATGGATTAATTTAATTTAACATATTTACACTGCAGTTATGATTTAGGCCTTTTTCCGCACAATAATGTGATGGGTTAACCCTTATAACTGTAAGTTATCTATGTTCACGACATGTACAAATAAAGACAAGGGCCGCAAACAGATTTTTGTGATGTTACAGTGGCACTTGCAGGACACATTAGCTGCACTTTCCATTCATAAATGACCTGTTTAGTAGAAATGTTATAACTGCTAGGCTTACTCATAAAGCACTATTCTAGACTCTAGCTCCACAGGAAACTGCCTTTATTTAAATAATTCTCTACATTTTGCTCCCCCTTCCCACATACCCACACTTTCCCATAAACTGCTTGCAAGGACAAATTAACTGCTACATACAACTATCTAAACTGCTCACTATTATCTAAAATGCAAGTATATCCTGTATATCAGCTGAGCTATGTGTATAGGTGAGAGAGTACTGCCCATTATGCTTAGATAACTGACATATGAGTCACAGTATGAATTACGCAGATAGCTTATGTTGAAAAAAAAAAAGTCAGGCTTCCAACAGGCTACAGTTATGTGCAATGAGTTTGGGATAGGTTTTATTTGTAATAGTTTATCAAAAGTTTACTGACCTTTTGCTCAATTGATTCATCACCTCTTTAATGGGTGATTAGGAAGATTACAGTAGCATATTATGTGTATGGCCCACAAATGCACACCTATGCTTTTCCCAGTTTAGGAAAGGATATATACTGTGCTTGACAACTAAGGACTGCTGGAGTGTTTTCCCACTCTGAGAAACTATATACAGAAATGACAAATTAGAAATAAAAGATCGGGTGATAAAATTATTTAAATTGGAATAATACATATGCCACTGGATATAATGGCAAATCATGTATACATCTTTACATCAACTCTATGATTTAGACATGTAATGGGATTTGCAGGATCTTGTATGCTTTGAGAGAATAAGAAAACATATACATTTAGAAATAGTGCATTGGGAACTAAAAGTAAAGAAGTACATCTTAAATAAATGTTACAAATTCCTGTCATATACAGTTGTCAGTGTTTGCTTTCTGTCCATAAGACGCTGATTCCCTGCCCCCAGCTTAGCTAAAAATCACTTAACATTGTGATAGAAACTTTCCTAAAATAAGTGAACAAAAAGCATAGAATATTGAACAAACATAAAACAACATGCATACATTTCCTGCTTGTAGGAGGCACAATAATTGGTCTAATTATTTCCTAATCATTAAACTGTATATTATATTTACTTAAATAGTCAACTGGAAGTTAGACAAAACAAAGTACCATCATTCAATCCCTAAGTCCCTGCTGATGAAAACTAACTTCCGTTTCTATAGAGCTTCCTATTTTTGTATTATTTACTGGAATGTTTTAATTGCTGAATGTATCTCAGAGAAATGCATTTTTATGGAAACACTGGAATGCTGAAAAAAAGTTCTTCCTCTACCACTCTAAGCTCAGGATAGGGAAAGAAAATCTAAAGCAGGCACTTTGTAAATATTTCAAAAGTTCAACAGAAATTCCCATGTTCTGGATCTTATTAAGATGATAATAATATTCATAATAAATAATATTAAAATTAGGGACGAGCGCACTCGGATTTATGAAATCCGAGCCCACCCGAACGTTGCGGATCCGAGTCGGATCCGAGACAGATCCGGGTATTGGCGCCAAATTCAAAAGTGAAACTGAGGCTCTGACTCATAATCCCGTTGTCGGATCTCGCGATACTCGGATCCTATAAATTCCCCGCTAGTCGCCGCCATCTTCACTCGGGCATTGATCAGGGTAGAGGGAGGGTGTGTTAGGTGGTCCTCTGTGCTGTTTAGTTCTGTGCTGTTTAGTTCTGTGCTGTTTAGTGCTGTGCTGTGCTGTGCTGTGCAGTGCTGTGCTGTACTGTGCTGTGCTGTGTTCTGCAGTATCAGTCCAGTGGTGCTGTGTGCTGTGCTCTGTCCTTCTGAGGTCAGTGGTGCTGCTGGGTCCTGTGCTGTGTCCTGTTCAGTCCAGTGGTGCTGTGTTCTGTGCTCTGTGCTTCTAAGGGCATAGTTATTTCCCCATTATTCCCAAGTTTTTAAAAAATAAAAAAAAAGTAAAAAAAAATAAAAAATTAAAAAAAATAAAAAAAAATATAATAATTATAACCAAATTTGCAAAACCAATCCAGCAGTATAAGTCCATTGGTACTGCAATATTACCAAGTTCACACATTCTGCAGTATCAGTCCAGTGGTGCTGTGTCCTGTGCTCTGTCCTGCTGAGTTCCGTAGTGCTGCTGGGTCCTGTGCCGTGTCCTGTTCAGTCCAGTGGTGCTGTGTCCTGTGCTCTGTGCTTCTAAGGGCATAGTTATTTCCCCATTATTCCCAAGTTTTTAAAAAATAAAAAAAAAGTAAAAAAAAATAAAAAATTTAAAAAAAAAAAAAAATATATAATAATTATAACCAAATTTGCAAAACCAATCCAGCAGTATAAGTCCATTGGTACTGCAATATTACCAAGTTCACACATTCTGCAGTATCAGTCCAGTGGTGCTGTGTCCTGTGCTCTGTCCTGCTGAGTTCCGTAGTGCTGCTGGGTCCTGTGCCGTGTCCTGTTCAGTCCAGTGGTGCTGTGTCCTGTGCTCTGTGCTTCTAAGGGCATAGTTTTTTCCCCACTATTCCCAAGTTTTTTAAAAATAAAAAAAAAGTAAAAAAAAATAAAAAATAAAAAAAAAATAAAAATATAATAATTATAACCAAATTTGCAAAACCAATCCAGCAGTATAAGTCCATTGGTACTGCAATATTACCAAGTTCACACATTCTGCAGTATCTTGTGCTACATATAATGGAGACCAAAAATTTGGAGGATAAAGTAGGGAAAGATCAAGACCCACTTCCTCCTAATGCTGAAGCTGCTGCCACTAGTCATGACATAGACGATGAAATGCCATCAACGTCGTCTTCCAAGCCCGATGCCCAATCTCGTAGTACCGGGCATGTAAAATCCAAAAAGCCCAAGTTAAGAAAAAGTAGCAAAAAGAGAAACTTTAAATCATCTGAGGAGAAACGTAAAGTTGCCAATATGCCATTTACGACACGGAGTGGCAAGGAACGGCTTAGGCCCTGGCCCGTGTTCATGACTAGTGGTTCAGCTTCACCCACGGATCTTAGCCCTCCTCCTCCTCCCCCCCTACAAAAAATTGAAGAGAGTTATGCTGTCAGCAACAAAACAGCAAACAACTCTGCCTTCTAAAGAGAAATTATCACAAATCCCCAAGGCGAGTCCAAGGGTGTTGGTGGTTGTCAAGCCTGACCTTCCCATCACTGTACGGGAAGAGGTGGCTCGGGAGGAGGCTATTGATGATGTAGCTGGCGCTGTGGAGGAACTTGATGATGAGGATGGTGATGTGGTTATTGTAAATGAGGCACCAGGGGGGGAAACAGCTGATGTCCATGGGATGAAAAAGCCCATCGTCATGCCTGGTCAGAAGACCAAAAAATGCACCTCTTCGGTCTGGAGTTATTTTTATCCAAATCCAGACAACCAATGTATGGCCATATGTAGCTTATGTAAAGCTCAAATAAGCAGGGGTAAGGATCTTGCCCACCTAGGAACATCCTCCCTTATACGTCACCTGAATAACCTTCATAGTTCAGTGGTTAGTTCAGGAACTGGGGCT
This sequence comes from Mixophyes fleayi, assembly GCF_038048845.1. Taxonomy (NCBI): domain Eukaryota; kingdom Metazoa; phylum Chordata; class Amphibia; order Anura; family Limnodynastidae; genus Mixophyes; species Mixophyes fleayi. Next base: position 169,808,224 of record NC_134402.1, read on the forward strand.
AGGACCCTCATCGGTACAGGGACACCTAAATCCCGTGGTCCAGTTGGATACACACCAGCAACACCCTCCTCGTCAACTTCCTCCACAATCTCCATCAGATTCAGTCCTGCAGCCCAAGTCAGCAGCCAGACTGAGTCCTCCTCAATACGGGATTCATCCGAGGAATCCTGCAGCGGTACGCCTACTACTGCCACTGCTGCTGTTGCTGCTGTTAGTCGGTCATCTTCCCAGAGGGGAAGTCGTAAGACCGCTAAGTCTTTCACAAAACAATTGACCGTCCAACAGTCGTTTGCCATGACCACAAAATACGATAGTAGTCACCCTATTGCAAAGCGTATAACTGCGGCTGTAACTGCAATGTTGATGTTAGACGTGCGCCCGGTGTCCGCCATCAGTGGAGTGGGATTTAGAGGGTTGATGGAGGTATTGTGTCCCCGGTACCAAATCCCCTCGAGATTCCACTTCACTAGGCAGGCGATACCAAAAATGTACAGAGAAGTACGATCAAGTGTCCTCAGTGCTCTTAAAAATGCGGTTGTACCCACTGTCCACTTAACCACGGACATGTGGACAAGTGGTTCTGGGCAAACGAAGGACTATATGACTGTGACAGCCCACTGGGTAGATGCATCCCCTTCCGCAGCAACAGCAACAGCTGCATCAGTAGCAGCATCTACAAAATGGCTGCTCATGCAAAGGCAGGCAACATTGTGCATTACAGGCTTTAATAAGAGGCACAACGCTGACAACATATTAGAGAAAATGAGGGAAATTATCTCCCAGTGGCTTACCCCACTTAGACTCTCATGGGGATTTGTGGTGTCAGACAATGCCAGTAACATTGTGCGGGCATTAAATATGGGCAATTTCCAGCACGTCCCATGTTTTGCCCACACCATTAATTTGGTGGTGCAGCATTACCTCAAGAGTGACAGGGGTGTGCAGGAGATGCTTGCGGTGGCGCGCAAAATTGCTGGACACTTTCGGCATTCAGCCAGTGCCTACCGCAGACTAGAGGCACATCAAAAAAGCATGAACCTGCCCTGCCATCACCTCAAACAAGAGGTTGTGACGCGCTGGAACTCCACCCTCTATATGCTGCAGAGGATGGAGGAGCAGCAAAAGGCCATTCAGGCCTACACAGCCACCTACGACATAGGCAAAGGAGTGGGGATGCGCCTCAGTCAAGCGCAGTGGAGACTGATTTCCGTGTTGTGCAAGGTTCTGCAGCCATTTGAACTTGCCACACGAGAAGTCAGTTCCGACACTGCCAGCTTGAGTCAGGTCATTCCCCTGATCAGGCTGTTGCAGAAGCAGCTGGAGAAAGTGATGGAGGAGCTGGTAAGCCATTGCGATTACACCAAGCATGTAGCTCTTGTGGATGTAGCCCTTCGTACGCTTTGCCAGGATCCGAGGGTGGTCACTCTTTTAAAGTCAGAGGAATACATTCTGGCCACCGTGCTCGATCCTCGGTTTAAAGCGTATGTTGTGTCTCTGTTTCCGGCGGACACAAGTCTACAGCGGTGCAAAGACCTGCTGGTCAGGAGATTGTCCTCTGAAGAGGACCGTGACATGCCAACAGCTCCACCCTCATTTTCTTCCACATCTATGGCTGCGAGGAAAAAGCTCAGTTTTCCCAAAAGAGGCACTGGCGGGGATGCTGATAACATCTGGTCCGGACTGAAGGACCTGCCAACCATTGCAGACATGTCTACTCTCGCTGCATTGGATGCTGTCACAATAGAAAAAATTGTGGATGATTACTTTGCTGACACCATCCAAGTAGACATGTCAGACAGTCCATATTGTTACTGGCAGGAAAAAAAGGCAGTTTGGAAGCCCCTGTACAAACTGGCTCTATTTTACCTGAGTTGTCCCCCCTCCAGTGTGTACTCGGAAAGAGTTTTTAGTGCAGCGGGGAACCTGGTCAGTGAGCGGCGAAGGAGGTTGCTTCCTCATAACGTTGAAAAAATAATGTTTATAAAAATGAATAATCAATTCCTCAATGAAGTACAGCACTGCCCTCCAGATACTACAGAGGGACCTGTGGTTGTGGAGTCCAGCGGGGACGAATTGATAATGTGTGATGAGGAGGAAGTACACACTGTAGGGGGAGAGGAATCAGAGGTTGAGGATGAGGACGACATCTTGCCTCAGTAGAGCCTGTTTAGTCTGTACAGGGAGAGATGAATAGTTTTTTTGGTGTGGGGGTCCCAAACAAACCAATCATTTCAGCCAAAGTTGTTTGGTAGGCCCTGTCGCTGAAATGATTGGTTTGTTAAAGTGTGCATGTCCTATTTAAACAACATAAGGGTGGGTGTGAGGGCCCAAGGACAATTCCATCTTGGACCTTTTTTTTTTGCATTATATGACCAATCAACAGTCGTTTGCCATGTTCAAAAAGTAAAACCAAATTTAAAAAAATACAAGAAATTAAACCAAAAGTAAAATGCCGTGTCATAATTTAAAACAAGAGGTATTGACGTGCTCTAAAACTACTGTATTGTTGTTTATATTTTATAAACACTACACTTGACAGCTTGAGTCTTTCAATAAAAAAGTAACTGTCCATTGCACGAATATTTGCAACAGGGACAATTTTAGGGTTAAGAAAGTCAACTAATAACACTTCGACGCTGTCTGTCTTTATAAACACTACACTTGGAAGTTGGAGGAGGTATTGTGGCCCCGGCACCAAATTTACTACCGGGGCCACTCCACTGTGCAGTCCATATTTAGGTGTATCAGATATTAAACAACGGTGACAGTTGATGCCCAATTTTTTAATTATATTGTGGCCTCGGTACCAAATTGTGTACCGGGGCCACCACACTACGCATTCCAGATACTTGTTTGGTGGAATTCAGACCAGTTGAGGGTTTTATTATTATATTGTGTGGACCACTCTATCTATACCACACTACAACTCTATACCACTCTATTTCATACTTTAATTCTATTTCATACTTTAATTCTATTTCATACTTTAATTCTATTTCATACTTTAATTCTATTACTAATTACCATAAAGAGGAACAAAATAAACCAATTTTACCAAAAGTATAATATGACTTAGACTTACCAACACTACACTTGAAAGATCGTGCCTTTAAATGAAAAAGTCAGTCTTCATTGCACGACTATGTGCAACAGGGACAGTTTTTTGGGTTTACAAAGTCAAACAATAACACTTTGACCCTGTCTGTCTGGGATCTCAATGACGAATTGTCTGTACCATGTTTGGAGGAGGTATTGTGGCCCCGGTATCAAATTGGGTACCGGGGCCACCCCACTATGCAGTCCAGATACTTGTTTGGTGGAATTCTGACACGTGGAGGGTTTTATTATTATTATATTGTGTGGACCACTCTATCTATACCACACTACAACTCTATATACCACTCTATTTCATACTTTAATTCTATTTCATACTTTAATTCTATTTCATACTTTACTTCTATTTCATACTTTAATTCTATTTCATACTTTAATTCTATTACTAATTACCATAAAGAGGAACAAAATAAACCAATTTTACAAAAAGTATAATATGACTTAGACTTACAAACACTACACTTGAAAGATCGTGCCTTTAAATGAAAAAGTCAGTCTTCATTGCACGACTATGTGCAACAGGGACAGTTTTTTGGGTTTACAAAGTCAAACAATAACACTTTGACCCTGTCTGTCTGGGATCTCAATGACGAATTGTCTGTACCATGTTTGGAGGAGGTATTGTGGCCCCGGTATCAAATTGGGTACCGGGGCCACCCCACTATGCAGTCCAGATACTTGTTTGGTGGAATTCTGACACGTGGAGGGTTTTTTAATTATATTGTGGCCTCGGTACCAAATTGTGTACCGGGGCCACCACACTACGCAGTCAAGATAGATAGATGCGTATTGCGTATCATAGATAAAGTACATTCAGTGGTGTGGGGCAAATTGAAAAATATTCAAAATGCACTGACATTATCAAAAACAAGAGGTTGTCACACGCTAAAACTCCAACATGTATATGATGGAGAGGATGGAGGAGCAGCCGTATGTGTAGTGTAATGCAGATCTGTTGAAGGTTTTTTATATATTTTATTGTGGTGCCCAGTGCCCACTCCTCTACGCAGTCCAGGTACATTTATTGGTGCGAATCATAAAAGTTCAGGGTTTTTAATATATATTGTGGTGACCCACTCCTCTACGCAGTCCAGGTACATTTATTGGTGCGAATCATAAAAGTTCAGGGTTTTTAAGATATTGTGGTGACCCACTCCTCTACGCAGTCCAGGTACATTTATTGGTGCGAATCATAAAAGTTCAGGGTTTTTAATATATTGTGGTGACCCACTCCTCTACGCAGTCCAGGTACAATTATTGGTGCGAATCATAAAAGTTCAGGGTTTTTAATATATTGTGGTGACCCACTCCTCTACGCAGTCCAGGTACATTTATTGGTGCGAATCATAAAAGTTCAGGGTTTTTAAGATATTGTGGTGACCCACTCCTCTACGCAGTCCAGGTACATTTATTGGTGCGAATCATAAAAGTTCAGGGTTTTTAATATATTGTGGTGACCCACTCCTCTACGCAGTCCAGGTACAATTATTGGTGCGAATCATAAAAGTTCAGGGTTTTTAATATATTGTGGTGACCCACTCCTCTACGCAGTCCAGGTACATTTATTGGTGCGAATCATAAAAGTTCAGGGTTTTTAATATATATTGTGGTGACCCACTCCTCTACGCAGTCCAGGTACATTTATTGGTGCGAATCATAAAAGTTCAGGGTTTTTAATATATTGTGGTGACCCACTCCTCTACGCAGTCCAGGTACAATTATTGGTGCGATTCATAAAAGTTCGGGGTTTTTAAGATATTGTGGTGACCCACTCCTCTACGCAGTCCAGGTACATTTATTGGTGCGATTCATAAAAGTTCAGGGTTTTTAAGATATTGTGGTGACCCACTCCTCTACGCAGTCCAGGTACATTTATTGGTGCGATTCATAAAAGTTCGGGGTTTTTAAGATATTGTGGTGACCCACTCCTCTACGCAGTCCAGGTACATTTATTGGTGCGAATCATAAAAGTTCAGGGTTTTTAATATATTGTGGTGACCCACTCCTCTACGCAGTCCAGGTACAATTATTGGTGCGAATCATAAAAGTTCAGGGTTTTTAATATATATTGTGGTGACCCACTCCTCTACGCAGTCCAGGTACATTTATTGGTGCGAATCATAAAAGTTCAGGGTTTTTAAGATATTGTGGTGACCCACTCCTCTACGCAGTCCAGGTACATTTATTGGTGCGAATCATAAAAGTTCAGGGTTTTTAATATATTGTGGTGACCCACTCCTCTACGCAGTCCAGAAAGATACCTTGTTGCAACGTTTTGGACTAATAACTATATTGTGAGGTGTTCAGAATACACTGTAAATTAGTGGAAATGCTTGTTATTGAATGTTATTGAGGTTAATAATAGCCTAGGAGTGAAAATAAGCCCAAAAACTTGATTTTTAAACTTTTTATGTTTTTTTCAAAAAAAATCCGAATCCAAAACCTTAAATCCGAACCGAGACCTTTCGTCGAGTGTTTTGCGAGACAAATCCGAACCTCAAAAATAACGAAAATCCGGATCCAAAACACAAAACACGAGACCTCAAAAGTCGCCGGTGCACATCCCTAATTAAAATAAACACTTTAGGTTTAATACTATCTGCAATGAGCTCTGAAACAATAACTGACAGTGAAAAAAGTGAGTAACTGAAGGCAACATTGTACCTACAGTTTAAGCTGTTCTTATAAATGATTAAATAACATGTCATAAGCCTGAAGTCCTGTGATAAAATGCATAGCAGGGAAGTTTTTACCAAATAACACACCTGGGATAAACCTTTATTCCAAACCAAAAAAAGACACGGACACAAAATTAAAGTTGGAATGAATGACGGTATTTATTTAAATTAAACTAATAGGACTGTAAGACGGACGAGAGCAGGGCAGTCAGGAACGCAAAACCAATAAGGTGGAAAGGTCAGACCATAATACCACCAACCCAGGATCATACCTTATCTATTGGCCGGTGCTAAGATCAAGTCCAACGGCAAGACTACACCCCCAATAAACTCCGCCAGTATAAACCATACAAAACTGGCCCAAAGGTCCTACTAACAAAACGGACCAACCATGGTATGACACCATAACCGCAGGGGGGGTAGTGACCTATGACAAGATCACCCAAGCACCATATGCACAGTTACAGACTGCACTGTTCTCCTACCACGCCGCATGGAATTATACATGCGGCCCGCCAACTACAGACCTAACAACACCCCTTAAACGCCAAAAAAGCTGGTCAATAAACAAACTAACACCCTCATCTGACAAATGAACACCGTCAAATCTATATAAAAAGGGGGACTCTACTCTCAACAGGGGATGCTTTATAACAGAACCACCCACAGAACAAAAAATTTTACTGGCCACCTGATTTATTTTCCGTACCGCCGCCCCGATGTTAATGGCGGGCATATCAGATCTCCAATGTCTACGAGGAACAATACAGGACCAGCATAATTTAATATTAGGCCATCTGTTTGAAATAGCATACGTGTCCTCCCGAATTCTGATAATTAACTCCAGGGTCTTAATTTGCCCCACATCGTTACCACCAGCGTGGACCACTAAAACGTCCGGCACACCAAATGATAAAATTTCCTCTGAGAGAAGAGGGAGTAAATTGTCCCATTTTAAACCACGTTTACCTATCCATCTAATGTAAACGTTATCCGCTAACCAATGACAATTACGAGATAACGGATGTCTGCTAGCCCAGAAAATGTAGGAGTGGCCCAACACCCAAACGGAAATCATAGAGGAATTGGATCCTAAAACGAGATAATAAAAGAGGAGGATAAGCAATAAAGCACGAAAAACTAACTAAGCGGAGAAGGAACAACATTAACATATTTGCATAAACTAAAGAACCATGAACTGAAGTTAAAATTACCCAAATATAAGGCACACCTATTTATAACTAGGAGGAAGGGGGTGAGGTGAATGCTGGGACAAAAACATTAATTCCAACCTTAAACCTGACAGAACGAAAGGAAAAGCAGCAACCCAGGTGAAGGTGAAAACCTATGAGGAAAAAGCCCTTCAACGCCCCCGCAAATAGCGGCGAGCAGCCTAGAGCCCTGGGTTCACTAGCTTAGAGGAGAAAAGAGGAAGAGAAGAGCTGCTTAGAGGGAAAAAACACATGTTAAACATCAGGACGAATATACGATTTATAACAACCAGACTTCCATCTTCCTAGCCTTTGTATGGAAGTTACTGAAGCCCCACTCGCTGCAGCCGCTGTGGCTGCCCCTATCCGAAATGAATGCGTCCCGAATTCTGATGAATTTAAACCAAGAGCGTTTAAAGTGTTGCACATAACCGCATGAAATTGAAATTTGGTGAGGGGGGAGAGATCTTCATGCACTAGCCAAACCTCTGATCCATGTGGCCTAATGCTGGAAAAATATTTACAAATTTTAACCGGACATATACTTTGATCCTGTATTTTACTAAGCGTGAACCAATGACCAATCCCTGCCTGATCTGTTTTTGATCGTCTAATTTTCACTTGAATGCTGTCGTCCGACAACACCACATGTTTACCTAATAATGAAGCATCTGTCCTGCTTTTGGATTGTGCAACTAACTCACTAACTCGCATGGTGCCATGAAAAGCTAAGGAGAATGCAGCCGCAAACAGGGAAGCATCGAAATGGTCCAATGTAATCTCCGGGAAAGTAAAAATCATACGGGACAATAAAATAGGATCTATGGGCTTTCCCCTATCCTTTGGGGTGGGGTGGAGCCTAGACCAGCCTTTTAATGCTTTACTTATTAGAAATGATTTAGTGGGATCAGGTACACTTTGTAACTTGGCCATGAACGATATACCTGCCAGCATAGCTGCCATAGATGTTCTACTAAGGCCCTCCTGGTAACACCCCCACATGAAGTCTATCATACCGTTAGAATCCCCCGAGGAACGATCGGGACCGGATAACAGAAAAACCTCCCATCGTTTCCAGGCTGCCCGATAAGCCTTCCACGTACTTGGTGCTAGAGAGGCCTCTGCTAAGAATGTTAAACCGGACCGACCATCTGATAAACATAAAATGGACAAGGTGTACCCACGGGGTCAGCACTAGGAGCTAAAGATCTAAAGCGCTCCCACTCAAAACGGGACAGGGAATCAGCAATACAATTGTCTATACCAGGTACATGTTTGGCGCGAAAATTTATGTCGAAGACCAGGCAACGAAGCACCAGAACGCGTAGCAAATTAATTGCCGGCTTAGAGGAAGCGCTCTGACAGTTAATCGCCTGCACCACGCCCAAATTGTCACACCAAAAGGAAACATTATGCCCTGACAGCTGAGAGGCCCACAATTCCAGCGCTACGACTATGGGAAAGAGCTCCAATACCAATAAATTCTTTGTAAGCCCCCCGTCTATCCACGATTGCGGCCAGGAAGCAGCGCACCACCGACCTTGGAAGAAAGCACCAAAGCCTTTAGCGCCTGAGGCATCTGTGAATAGGTCTAACTCTAATGTGGAAATGGGAGGTGAAGGCCAAATCCTGGAACCGTTGAACTTCTGAAGGAATGTCACCCATATTGCCAAATCTTCCCTTATCTCGTCACTCAAAGCTATTAAAGCATGGGGTCTGTTTCTGCCTGCCGTAGCCAACTGCAGTTTCCTGCAGAAGATTCTACCCATGGGTATAACTCTACATGCAAAATTGAAGGATCCTAATAACGCTTGAACTTGTTTAAGAGTACGACAAGGAGAGGCCAGAGTACTGGATATCAAACTCTCCATTTTAGCTATTTTGTCAGTTGGCAAGCGACAGCAGCCCGCCTCAGAATCTATTTCTATCCCTAGGAACGACAAGCAAGATGATGGGCCTTCTGTCTTATCCCTTGCTACTGGTACCCCATAACCAAGAAAAGAGCTTGAGCTGCGTATAGCATATCAGAGCACACTGAAGAGCCAGCCGGGCCTACGAATAGAAAATCATCCAAGTAATGAGCGATGCCCTCGTGCCCTGTGCCCGCCTGGATCTCCCAGTGAAGAAAGGAACTGAAAGCTTCAAAGTAAGCACATGACAAGGTGCACCCCATGGGAAGGCATCTGTCAATGAAATATTTATCTTTAATTTTAAAACCCATGTACCGGAACAATTCCGGGTGTAAGGGAAGTAGTCTGAAAGCCGCCTCAATATCTAATTTGGCCATGAGAGCCCCTGTTCCATACCTACGAATAAGCATTAAAGCCTCCTCGAATGACTGATAAACCACTGAACTTATGTCCTGATCTATGGCGTCGTTAACGGACTTGGCTGCGGGATGTGACATGTGCTGAATAAGCCTAAATTTACCCGGTACTTTTTTAGGGACTATACCTACTGGGGATATGACTAAATCTGCCAGGGGGGGGGAATCAAATGGGCCGATTATGCGGCCTAGGCTTATCTCACCACAAATTTTTTCGTCAAGGATATCGGGGAATAAATACGCTGATTTTAAGTTCCTAGAGGCCCTAGCACTAACTGATGTGTTGATAGGAAGCCTAAACCCGTGGCGAAAGCCTTCTCTTAAGAAAGAAGCCTGCTCCGTATTTGGGTACAGTCTAAGCCATCTTTCCAGTGCGTCATTACATATGGGGGATGGGGCTTTACTGAGCGTTGTTATCATTGCCACGGTTTCTGGAGAGGCCGGGGGCACTCCTCGGACACTCTCTGGCTGCGTGGCCCCCGCGGCAGTAGGAGCAGATATGTTTGTATCTGCAAGATTCACCCCTGCCGCACGCTCCATTGTTGAAGGCGAAGCATCTGTTTTTTGCAAACTGGGGAGCTCCACGTCTCCCCCCTTGCGGAAACCGATTCCACTGTGCCCCTGAACTGAAGGCTAAACTAGCCCGGTTTAGTTGCATCCAGATCTTGACATCCTTAACGCCCAAGGGCATGTCTACCCGACCTTCTACTCTCTCTCTAAACAATTCGTCGTATTTGCGCCACGTCCCTGGGCGGTCGTTGATAAACATCTCGTTTATCATGTGCAAATATTTCCAGACCTCCTCGGTGGCCTGAGGTCTCGTCTCAATATAGCACGCCGCGAAGGAGCAATAACCTGACAGCCAGTTAGAAAAGGTTTTGTATGCGTCTTCTCCTATCCCCCCTTTTCCTCTGGCTGATTTTAACTCTTTCCTGCTAGCCTTAGTGATCTCGAACATGTCTACAAACCACCCTTTCTTAATCCTATCTCTAATACAGGGCCGAACGCCCGCTAAAAGGGCGGTGTTCTCGACACAGAACCATGGGGTTTTTACTCAATGACGACTTCCCTATTGGCCCACGTCTATCTCCTTTCGATGCTGACCTACTGAAGTGAGTATTAAGGATCTTAATCAACTTCCGGGGACCCTCCCCCGATGAAGAGGGGGAGTCCTCGTCAGTGGACGACATAGGAGGGCTATGTGTCAAAACATGTGGCAGACTGACATCCAGTAACTCACCGCCTGTGTTCGCCACCGCCTGCTGTCCGGCTCCCGTCGCTCCGGAAGGTCCCGCTACCGCTGAAGCCTCCATAACCTGTGACTCCGGTCCCGACGGAATTCCTGTCGGCCCTGTTGCAGTCGATTCTTGTGTCTCCAAAGTGACCCCTGACCGGTCTGCAGCCCTGAACGTGCTCCTGACCAAGTTCAATGGTTGTGTCGATGAGACCTCTACTGGGGCTTGAGAATCTGCAAATACAGGCATGTTAGAATCGGAAACAACTTGATGCATACCGGCAGGTAGCCCACACCATGCCCTTCTTGAAATACCCCCAGTCTGACCGCGACCTGCCCCGATAAATCCTGGCTGAGGGGGTCTGCATAAGGAAGTGTCCTGAATGCCTATACCGCTAACCTCCGATTGCTCGGCCGGAACTGGATAATAATGGGCGTAAGATCCGAATGGAATGGGATAAAGAGGAGCAGACCCGCTCGCGATACCCGCGGATGACATTCCCCCGGCCGGGGGATAGGGCAGACTCCATCCTCTCTGTATGTTGCTGTTAAGATGAACGGATTGGTAATCCAAGAAACTCCCTGGGCTAGCAGGGAACTCTCGGTGCCCGCCACCCCCACCTTGATGAAGGGGAAGGGCCCCCGAAACCGGACCGGGAAATGTCTGAGAAGGGAAACCTGGGATCTCGGAAGAAAACCTCCTAACCCCCACTGTACTCGAGAAGGACCCTAAATTGGAACGGCAAGCCTCTGATCTCTCCCCCCCAGCTGTGAATGACCCGGGACCGGAAACCAAACTACCCATGCCCTCCAGGACAACCCCTTTGTTACCCAGGCTCTTATTACCACAGGACAGGTCCAGCCCCGGGCCCGGGACCAGAGGGTCATAAATGATGGGTCCTAATCCCCTATAGGGCAAAGGGGCTGATACCTCTTGCATGGCTCTAACAGACCCCCCTTCCGCCTCCCAGCTCCGGAAAATGTTGGACATAGCTGCATTACTAGTAGGCGGTGGAGCCGCCTGATTCACCACCTGAGCCCCTTTAAAGCTTCCCCTGTCAGCAGCCGCAACCCCCCGCTAGTACCCGCTGTAGGGGATAAACCCACGCCCACCGCTGACAACTGACCCTGCACACTGGCGGCGGAGCTTCCTGCCCGGCGCCCAACGGAAGATGACCTACCCCTGGGCCGCCTGGACGAAGGAGCGCTAAGGGACCCCTAGCGGGTACACCGCTAACTAGAGGGGACAGCGCTACCTCCACGTGTGAGACGGCGGGAGAGGAGAGGGACCTGGCTGGGGGAATGGAGTCTAGAAACCTGGCAGGGGGATTCCTAACGCGGCTGGGCCGTGACATATTGACAAAAGGTATGAGAAAATGTAGCAAAATAAGCGGAATGAGGGGGAGAGGAGGAGGGGGGAGAATGTGGAGAGCGGAGCCCCGTGCCTAAGAGGGGGAAGGAGAAACAGGAAGAGGGAGAGAAATAAGGAAAAGGAGAAAGGAAAGGCAGAAGAACAAGGCAAAAATTTTACACAGAAATATACCAAAGATAGCAAATATAGCTACTCAGCCTGACACTCTCAGCAATCCGGAAGCAGGAAGGGCAGAAGCCTCTGCACACTGACTTATAACTGTGTATAAGTCCCAACCCCTTCCTGCACTCATTGGCTGAAACTTACAGGGATCCACAGCTAATAGGTTCTTTGGTAAGTCACTCACCCGCATGATTTTAACTGCGTTTAGTCTGAGGGATACACTTCTCTAATGTTAAAAGGCCATGATTCCTTTAAACAGGTGCAGGGCACCAGGTGGTCATGACATCAAAATGGCAGACTGAGCGGAACAAACACAGATCAGAACCAGCACAGTGAGTAACGGCCAGAGAGGAGCCTGCAAACAAGTCAGAAGAAAGAAGTCAGAAGAGAAGAAGAGAAGTAAAGAGATGAAAGAAGCCAATAGAAAGGTAAGTAAAGGAACGGAGGGGGGGAAAGCAGAAAAGCACAGTGTGAGGAAAAAGGGTAAGAGAAAGGCACAGTGTCAATGAAAAAAAAGGGGGGAGGGAGAAAGGCACAGTGTGAATGAAAAGGGGGGGAAGGCACAGTGTGAATGAAAAAAGGGGGGGTGAAAGGCACATTGTGAATGAAAAAAAAAGGGGAGGAAGGCACAGTGTGAATTAAAAAAAAGGGGGGGAGGAATGCACAGTGTGAATGAAAAAAGAGGGGGGCACAGTGTGAATGAAAAAGGGGGGCCCGGTGAAGCAGCATAGAGGGCGCAGTGTGATCATATGGGGGCACATCATGGTGATGATGAAGGGGCACAGTAATGTGTGTGTAATGGCTCAGGGGCCTTGTGGAAATGTAGTGTGTGTGAGGTAGGTGGTGGCTAATTAATGGGCTTTATTTTGTTTGGGGGGCAATTTAATAGTGGGGACTATTATTTTAAGATGGGGTGGTTTGGGGGCTATTGAATGTGGGGGTGAGTTTGGGGAGAATGAGGTCTCTTTATTAAATGTGACTATAAATTATTTAATGGCAGTGACGGAAAATAGGTATATTTATGAAATGTAAATACTATTAATTTATTGCTCGGGCTGTTTGTAGGGAGGGAAGTAGGTTAATTTATTAAATCAGAATACTATTATTTTAATGTTGGGGCTGGAGGAAGGCCTAATTATTAGTTGTGGGTGCTATTGATTTAACGCCGGGATTGGTTTGAATTTTCTAAATGTACCCATTTTTTTCCAAATAAGGCCCCCAAAATTCCAGGATCCAGACAAGCCGCAACTAAAGAAAGCAGCAGCCACAGGTGGTGAAAGTGACAAGAACAGGTAGGAGAGAGCTGGAGAATTTGTGAAATGTTGTGATTCTAGTGGGACAATCTAAATTTTTGGTGAGTGTTCTGCCCAATGTAAGGGGCAGGCCAAGATTATTAACTCCTTACATACACACTGCATTGTTTATATACTACACTATGGTGTTAGATGTCCTAAAAGTCAGGAGTGCAGAACAATGCATATGAATACACCAATAGCTACTTTTACACGGTGGCGCAAATTTTTCTACCATGCTCAACTATAAGGGGGGCCCCATGAAGTTGTTGTACCGGGGCCCTGAATTTCTCTTGGCAGCCCTGAGTATGTGACATCACACATTGTCCAAGGAGCTCAATTTTGTTAATCTCATGAGATTTAGTGTTTCCATACTCAGGCAGTACCAGTAGGTATGTATGCTAGTCTGGGGGAGTTATGTGTGTGTATGTGTGTGAGATGTGTCTAGGGGGGTCTGTGATTTATCTAGGGGGTAGTGATGTGGCTGGCACGGTGGTGTAATGTGGCTGAGCAGTGGCATGATGTGACTAGGGGTGGCATCATCAATGTAATGTATGTATTATAAACTGAGTGATCTGTGCTATGTACTATGTTCACATTGCTCAGTTTTCAACATTTCATGCACTTATACATTTTCCAAAGAGGTCCCAACATTTAAGGATTCATACAAAAATCCAATAAGACAGGTGAGAGCAGCACAGTTTTAATAAATAATATGTCGTGTTTAATGCGACACAGCCATGCCACATGTTGATCACGCATCCAAAACTGTGGCCCCCTTCAGCAGCAGCACACACCCCTTTACCTTCTCCACTATGGAGGAGGGCCGAAAAAAGTTGCTGTACCAAGGCCCCAAATTTCTCTTGGCAGCACTGGCCCCCACTAAAATAACATTGTTTTTTAATGTGTCACCTTCCTTTCTCTCTTTAAGAAAATGAATGGTAATGATACCAGCATAAGAACACTTTTGGAAAATTTCTGTCAATGAATATCTGCTCGCACACAAAACAGTCAAATGCAACAAAATACTGATCTACTGAGTTCATTTCCCACATCCATTCAGTTGAAACAATTCTTTGTGTAGCTGAGATTGGCGGAAATAATATCAAACTCATACATCCAAATCAATCTAAGAGGAAGATGATTAACAATGGAACTCTAGCAGCCAATATAAAGTTGTAGGTGAAATAGCATGGAGCATCTGGCATATTACTCACCATGGGGAAATCTTTCCTACATTGTATTTAATTGATGATAGATGAGTTTGGAATGAAATCATCTTTTGTAAACTGCACATAAAATATCCATGTATAAATTGATTCATTCAACTTAAATTTGAAAATGTGCCTATTTCCTATACAAAAATACTATTTAGTTTTGTAATTTCCTCTCTACTTGCCAGAACGTTAGCTATCTTAGTCCTGAAGATGCTCATATTACCAATGCTACTGGTTGGCACAGTCAAAATGAGTAACACAAGTAGGCATCAGCAGCCAGTCAAGACAGGATGACCATCAATGACCTCAGTTTGTAAGTGATGTCAAGGCAGAGCATTGTCACATCACGTCAGTGTCTTCCTGTAGTCTCCCCTTCCACTTTTGTGACTGTTCCCATTGTAGGCCTGCAAAAGTAACAATTTGGGAAAGGAGAGAGAATCCTGCTAGTGTGCACTTACAATTGGGCCCCTAAGCAGCCACATAGGCTTATACAGCCATATTTATGCCCTTGACAGTCAATCGGTTTGGTTCCTACAAAAAAATTAGCCTGTCATCATAGTGTGTAAGGCCAATTTGGCCAAAACCGGAATAAAGACGACTTGGTACACTATCCTGTGGTTGAATACACTATTTTAATATATTATGGCTGCAGCTCTCACCTTTTTGATCCCATCTTCTGCTTTAGACCTAATGATGCTGAGTGGGAAAACAGCCTACACAGGGTCAGAGGTATGCTTAGTAGGTTGACCGAGCTACTCTCTTGTCATCATAAGAACTTTTGTTTTATCTGGATTCAACCCCAACCAACTGGAACTTATCCAATCCTGGAGCTTAGCTAGACATCTATTGAGGTTTGATATTGGGCTCTTAGTAATCAGAGTAAAGGACAGGTACATCTGAGTAATTAAGGCCATGATATCTGATTTTTTTCACCGGGTAGTAGCATGTATAGTGCAAATAGCATGGAAGGTAGTATAGAACTCTGTGGAATGTCGCATGACAGGGGCACTAGTGCAAATGAGAGTGCTCCTGAAGACACTCTCATGAGCTGCCAGTGAGAAACAATTTAAACCAACTAAGGACAGTGCACAGAAAATTTTCAGATGCTCTATTAGAGTCCAATGGTCCATGGTATTAAATGCTGCAGAGCGGACAAGATTGAACAATCGCCTCTGCCTCTTGCCACCAGAAGATAATTAAGCACACACACCGAGGCTGATTCAGTGCTTGTACAGTACAATATGTTGTCTCCTGAATACCGGCTGGAATGGATCATAAATATCATGGGTTCCCAATCACCTTTTCTAGAAATGTATGGTTTGATAACTGTTAGTCATGCAGATTGGATCTAAAGAAGGTATTTCTAGAAGAGATCTGACAACTGCTTACTTTAGTGGTTCAGAAAACATGTCTGCTTGCAAAGAGCTTTGTACTGTTTTGACAAATGCTGGACCATTTACTTCAATATACCCTATTAGAAGTATATACCCAAAAGAAAGTGATTGGATTTGTGATTTCTCTTAATAATTTTTTTTTCCCAAAATCTACTTATGCACCAAACATATTATCCTGATCCTTATTAGATATACCAGATCATTTTAATTACTGATATCATAAACAGTAAATATACCCTATTTAATTATTTCACTTTAGAAATGATCCTGCAAACCATACAGGGAAAACAGGTAGCAAAATACCATTAAAAACACTGGCCTGAAATACACTGACCAAAATACATTTATTGTGGCACACAAACATACACAACACCTCTAATAAGGTTCAAATATTTGGTATTCCTAAAAATGCAAAAGGTCACAGACTAAATTTGGGGATATAGTTATAGGGTAATACTTCTTGTGTGAAAATGTCAAAAGACAGAATAATGGTTCAGTGTAATTTTCCTTATACAATTTTGAATGCCTGCAGTTTTGCAAGTGCATATAAATTTAAAACTAGGCATATGTGACATCTGTGAAATGTATTCTCAGTCAAAGGAAAATATATATATATCACCCACAAAACAGTGCGCTAGTTGGAAACATCGTGCAAAGGGTAAAAAAATGTTATAAGCATTAAGACCAAAATTGGGTTAATGAAAAAAAATAATAAAACAAATTAAAATGTAAACTTTAACAGATGAGCAGGAGATTATAGGAGCTAGTGTAAAAGTAATGTTTACACTGTCTGGTATGTGCAGGTAGTTGGAGCAGACAATAAGTTTCTGTGGCATATATAAATGGAGCAGTGGAAGCGAGATTGTGCCCCTACCCAAAAAATCAATTATTATTTTAGTTATTGTTACAAATAAAATATATTTGTTACTATTGGGGCCTATGCTCAGTTGGGCTAACACCTGTTTGGGCAATGTAAAATACAATAAATTGTACTACTCATGCCCACAAAATAAGTGTACACTTACATCTGTATGCAGATCTCTCACCTGCGCTTCCTTATGCATAGAAATGCGGAACAGGGGAGGGAAGGGGTGTGTATACGTAGTCCAAGTACAGGAAGGGTGTGTTTGTGGAGATGCAGCTATGCCTGCCAATATCCGAAGGGTTGAGTGCCGGGACAAATGCACACTGATGATGATGACTGCCATCAGCACTAGCTAAGCCACCTCTGATTGGTTGACTGCGGATTCACCTCTGAAGCTGATAGTGCTTTCTTCATTGACCATACCTATATTAAATTCTATTTTATGTAAATCAAACCTAATAACAAATGCATTTTTCATTATCAAAATGAATGTTAAAAAACTTGTTCTGTGCTTATGACTTGGTAGGGTTTAAGCCTGGACAACCGTGGCTCTTCAGATGTTGTGAAACTACAAGCCCCAGCATGCTTGATCAGTCAATAGCTGTCAGGATAGGCTGGGACTTGTATTTTCGCAACACCTGAAGAGACACAGGTTGTGTAGGCCTGGTGTAAGCGTATCTGATGTACATCTGACATAATCCTGGCGCAGTGGTACTCATATATAACAACAGGTCCCGGCAGTGTCGGACTGGGGCATGAAGGGCCCACCGGGGGACTGCAATGCTAGGGGCCCACCAGAGGGGGTGTGGCCAGCCATCAAAGAGGCAGGAACAGACACTAGAGGGGGAGTGGTCAGCCCACGAAGGATAGCTAGCACCATAGTGTAGTATATAAAGAATGCAGTGCATATATAAAGAGTGCACAGTCTTGACCTGCCCCTTAGATTGGGCAGAACAGTCACCAAAAATCGGGATCGTCCCACTAGACTTAAAACATTTGACAGACTGTCCTACCTGTACTTGTCACCACCTGTGGCTGCTGGTTTCTTTAGTTGCGGCTTGTCTGGAACCTGGAATGTTGGGGGCCCTATTTGGAAAAAAAATGGGTACATTTAGAAAATTCTAACCAGCCCAGCGTTAAATCAATAGGACCCACAATTAATACTTAGGCCTTCCTCCAGCCCCAACATTAAAGTAATAGTATTCCTATTTAAGAAATAAACCTATTTCCCTCCCTCCAGACAGCCCCAGCAATAAATTAATAGCATTTACGCATAATAAATATTCCTATTTCCCGCAACCGTCACTGCCATTAAATAATTCATATTCACATTTAATAAATAGACCTCATGCTCCTCAAACTCAGCCCCACATTCAATAGCCCCAAAACCACCCCATCTTAAAATTAATAGTCCCCACTATAAAATAGCACCCATTAGTTAGCCACCACCTACCACACACACATTACATTGCCACAAACCCGCTGTGCAATCACACACACATCAATGTGCCCCTTCATCACCATGCTGTGCCTCTTTATGATCACACTGCGCCCTCCATGCTGCTTTTGCTCCCCTCTTCTCCTGGCCCCCCTTCATCACCCTGTGCCATGCTGCTTTGGCTGCCCTTCATCACACTATTCCATGCTACTTTGCTTCCCCTTCACACTGTGCCTCATCTCACATGCCACATTTCTTTCTCTCCCCTCTCCAATGTCCTTATTTATCCATATCCCATTCTTGAAATATATTTTTTAAACATGTTTTAACATGTATTGGCTCTCAAATAACTATGGCAAAAAGCATTAACTGCATTTGTATTCTCTAATAAAATGAGGCTTATTGGCATAATATTATTTTTTTTCCACTGATAACAAAATGTGAGAATTTCTAAAACAGGCTCACTTCACAGTAATTTTATGCAATGAAGACTGCTGAGACATTAGAATAATAATACTGATGATGATGACCCATGGAGCTATGTGCTAAAGGAAATGACAAATGCTCTCCAAACAGAAAAAATATTATATGTGTATATAAATCAAAATAAAAAATATATGAATATATAATAAATAAATGAAACCAATCCAATTCAAAAGCAATCCTGAATGGACAATATGAATGGTGGGAAGAAAATATGCACAAATAAATAAACAAAAGAGTAAAAAATGCAATCTTTTATAATAAAAAGATAGAATCCAAGTAGAAAAAAAATCAAAAAGAATATCCAGTAAAAAGAAACATATAAAAGCATGGAGTGCATCCAAAACGGTAGCGTGTATTAAAAAAAAACAGTCATATGAAGATTACCTCATAAATAATGTCCCAAAGGTATCCCAAGGACCCAGAAGTCCATTAAATGTAATGAGACTGGCACCTTTTTTCAACGGCGGTGCACCGCCAACCTCAGTTTGCAAACAATTAACTTCTCTGATACTTCCTCCGCCTTGGAACGCAAGCCTGCGTGTCAATAGCCGAACTTCCGGTTTTTGGCTAAGAGGCACAGCCGCGTACTCCTGCTGCTGTGTAAAAGTAAAAAGTATAACGCTGTAGCGTTTGGGCTCTCTGCAGCTGGCTTAGCACTCGGAACAGCGGATTAGGTGGGGGCGTGGCTTACCAGCGTCGGGGCCTACCGGTGGATAGTCCGGCTTCCCGGCAGGCCAGTCCGACGCTGGGTCCCGGCGCTAGTCTTAAATAGAAAGGCAGAGACAGAAATTTTGCAATATCATTGCTTATACATGTGTTTGTTTTTATAAATTTACCCATTTATCCTTTACATTTCTGTCTCTGCATTTCTATTTAAGACTAGCGCCGGGAACTGTTGTTATATATTATCTGTGGTTATTTGGAGAGATTTAGAGATCACCTCTCCTTGTTCCCCATTTGGCAGCTTATTCATTTAGGGTGAGCGCTGGTATATCTATTTAATACGCAGTGGTACTCATGCACAGCTAGATCTTGAAAACACACTGCCATGTAATATGGGACGTGGTGGATTTTGGGAGATGGTGCCATAGAGCTCTCCAGTGACTGCACCTCAAAAAAGTCCTAGGGTACAAAATATTTCAATGCATTTCTGCCAGGGCCTCCAAATGTATCCCAAGAACCCATGGCAACCACCCTCCTTGGCTGCCCTCCCTCCTGCTTCTTACCTTATGGCTAGACTGAGGTAAAAACTACTGGCTGCTGCCCCACCATGTCAGCACTCAATGTGTAGATGGCACAGGGAAAATAAAAACACTGAATGAGTGACATTGTCACTCATTCATTGTTTTTAGGTACCTCCTAAACCTTGGCTACCTAGGCAACTGCCTAGACACTCCTAGATCAGGGCCATCTTAACAACATTATGGGCCCCCGGGCAAAGCAGTGCACCGGGGCCCCTAGATATAGATATAGATATATAGATGTATACAGATACAGATATAGATATATAGAGATAGAGATAGATAGATGTACTTGCTTAGTGACCCTTGTAGGTTTTTTTTGCAGGTTTTTTTCTTTTGCAGGATTATTCATTTTCATTAAGATCCATGCCTGTGGGCCCCCCTTGCCCGTGGGGCCCCCGGGCAGCTGCCCATGGTGCCCAATGGAAAAGATGGCCCTGTCCTAGATGATGTGTCAGCCCTGATTCCCGCCTCACTCCCCATAATACATTGACAAGTAACAAGTGAGAAGGTTGCAAATCTCAAGAAACACAGAGGAATTAAATAGGCGGCTCACTGCAATACCTAGACTCATGTTTGCTTAAGTTACCTATTGTTTGTCTGTCATCAGTTTATTTACAACATAAAAAATTACGTGGGTTTCAGAGACTTCAAAGTAAAATACTTGACGTACATGTTAAATTAATTTCTATTTTCTACACTACAAGTAACCACACCTTGATAGGGTCTAATCTTTTTGTTTTAATATTAGAATGACCTGAATATTTTTATGCATATACATTGGTATTTATGATGTGGTGCTACATTACTGGTAGGGATAGGTGTAATCAACAGGAGTAATAAAGACAGGGTGTATATATGACCAGGGCTGGACTGGCCATCTGGCACTTCTGGCAAATGCCAAAAGGGCCGATGACCAGATGGGCCAGTCTGCATGCCCATCGAGCAACAGCACCTCCCTCCTGCGCGCTGCTCGGCGGACGGAGACTCAGTGACATGTCGCCACAATCACATGGGAAGTCACCTGTCACTTGGTGTCGTCCCACCACGTGGATGTAATAAGGTATGTCCATCCGTGTCCCCACATGTTAATGTAGTGTGTGTGCGTGTGTCCACATGATTATATAGTGTGTGTGCGTGTGTCCACATGATAATGTAGTCCACATGATAATGTAGTGTGTGTGTGTGTGTCCACGTGATAATGTAGTGTGTGTGCATGTGTCCACATGATAATGTAGTGTGTGTGTGTGTCTCACATGTTAATGTAGTGTGTGTGTCCACATGATAATGTAGTGTGTGTGCGTGTGTCCACATGATAATGTAGTGTGTGTGTGTGTGTGTCCACATGATAATGTAGTGTGTGTGTGTATGTGTGTGTCCACATGATAATGTAGTGTGTGTGCGTGTGTCCACATGATAATGTTGTGTTTGTGTATGGCCATGTTTATATAGTGTGTGTGTTCACAATATTTTAAATATAGTGTGTGTGCGTGCAGTATTTTAAATATAGTGTGCGTGTGTGCACGCACTCGTGCAGTAGTTTAACATAATGTGGGTGCGTGCAGTATTTTAATATAGCGTGCGTGTGTGTGCGTGCGCGCAGTATTTTAATATAATATGTGAGTGAAGTGAGGATCTTAATATAGTGTGGGAGGTAAGCTATTTAATGGTGGGGTGTAGGTGGGGGCTAATTATTTAAGGTGAGGTGAAGGAACCTTTAATTTAATGCTGGGGTGGTTTAGGACTATCAATTGATCATGGGGCTGATTTTTCGGAGGAGGGCTATTTATTAAATGTGAATATGAATTATTTATTGTTGGGGATGTTTGTGGAAAATGGCTAATTTAATGCTAATTTATTGCTGGGACTGTTTGGAGGGAGGGAAATATGTTTTGGGTAAATGGGTATACTGTTAATTTAATGTTGGGGCTGGTTGGAGGGAAATAGGTCTACTAATTAAATGTGAATATTATTATTGTGGGGACTGGAGGGAGGCCTAATTATAAGACGTGAGTGCTATTGTTTTTACACCGGGGCTGGTTGGAGTTTTCTAAATCTCATGTACCCATTTTTTTTCAAAATAGGGTATCCAATATTCCAGGATCAAGACAAGAAAGAACTGAGCTAAAGAAACCAGCTGCTACAAGTGGTGAAAGGGACCAACACAGGTAGGAGAGAGCAGGACAGTCTGCCAGCTGTCCTGAATCTGGTGGGGCAGACCTGAATTTGGGTGATTGTCTCACTTAGTCAGGATTTGGTCCGACTGCAAGGACAGGGAGGTATATCCCGCTTCACAACATACCGATTGTGAAGGAACAGGTTTGTACATCTAACAGTAGTGCCTGTGTATTTGTCTAAAATGATAACCATGTTACATAATAGTTAGGGGCCCTGCTGTCTTAAATACCCTGGGCCCCCTGAGCCTTAATCCAGCTCTGGTTAGGGGAAGGGAACTGATAGCTGCTCTCAGTTCCTGGACAGGACACAGCCTGCAGAGCAAGCCGAGGAGCTCTAAGTATCACAAAATTTTGTAATCTCGTGAGACAAAGAGCTTCCCTGCTCACTCTACAGAAAGTTCCCATCTTTAGTCAGCAGCACCAAAAGCATAGATAACTACAGTGGGCTGGGGGTGTCATTATGTGCCTGGGGGGATGGCATGATGTGGCTGGGAAGGTGTGATAAATGTAATGTTTTATAATAATGTATGTATCAATGCCCCATGTTGGCCACACTCACAACACAATGTGGTTGCGCCCTTTTCTGCAGCGCCGCGCAGCGGTGGCACATAGTTTCTTTCCTGGTGGAACTAAGGTGGGCCTGTGTACTTTAAATGTCAAGGCAGATTTTTAGTCCCAGTCCGGCCCAGTAGATGACAATATTTACTTCTTATTCATTGTCATTTGTGTAAGGGAGGCCCTTATCCTTAGTCAGTGACTTATATTATAAGATATAAAGGTCTAATGTCTGTTAGTATTAATGAAGGAATGTGGGGACTATAAGCAGAGACTAGAGTAAAAATAACTCATGACGACAAAAAGGCAATTCATGCTCAACTTGATGTCCAATCTCTTAATTACCTTGCCAGAGCCCAATGCATGGTTTCATCAATCCAGTCCCCAGGGAGTCCTAACTGTGCAAGTTTTCCATATGTCTTTACTGGAGCACAGGTGTAGTCATTACTGACTGACACATTGTAATAGATCCACAGGTGGTATAATTATGTCACTGGTCACCTGGAAAACCTGCCCTGGCCCCATGGATTCTTTTTCTAAAATAAAATAAAACAAAACAAAACACTGTGATAACATTTTGTGATAAAAGAAAAGAAAGGCAAGGTTACCCTACAGGTTAAACGTCATGGTTTACATACACATTGTCTCAGCATTAGTGGTTCCAAGCTAAAGAAATATAGCATTAATGATGTAGTAACAACAACTGTAAAATTTGCAAGAAACAGTTTACCAGTGTATCTTTGTATTTAATCTATCAATAATATTTTAGCATTAGACTTGAATTCCATATTTTATTAAATTTAGATTGGCACAACCTATGTAAATATTTATTTTTATTGTGTGGAACACTAACTCCTTGTTTATTAATGATTTCCACTTTAAGGAGGTTTCTGCCCAAGCAAATTTTAATCTGCCACTTAGATAAAATATAGGACCTGATTTTTATACTTCTTACTTGTTCTTTCTGATGAGAAGGATGCAAGTAGAAGGCTTGCACAGTATAAAGGGGGATTTTACTATATATTTCAATGTAATGGAATTTTTACATTGGATTGCATAATGTTGTATTATCTTGTTGTTTATTTATACATGTGATCCTTAAATAAAAAAACATTGGTATTATTATTTGTATTCTTCTTATTTATGAAGTGCTGACATATTACAGAGCTGTACATTGAGAAGATCATGACACAAACAAATGAAATACAATGACATGAAACAGAAGGTAATGATGGCCCTGCCCAAACGGGCTTACAATCTAAGATAAGTAATAAGTAATATTAAGTTTTACGTAATTGGTAACTCAAGAAATTAACAAATCTGTTGTGATCTTGATAATGGTCTTGCTATCTCTGATAGCACAGTTTAAAAGTTCATAGGCAAAATGAAACTCTGAGAGATGTTAGTGCAGTTATCTCAGTCAGCTACTACTGTCGCATATGCCAGGTTTTCAAATATTCCCACAGAGATAAAAAAAAAAGATCATATGTATGATGGATCACTTCTATAGTAAGTCATACACTTTGATGTGCTTTATAAATCAACAATTAATTCTCACACTTTAAAGAACTATATACTGTACAATAATAGCACTATAGTTTTGATGTTTGAAGACTAATTAAAGCATTTCATAAAATCTTTACCAGTTGGAAGCAAAAGCATCTTTTTAGTTACATTTTTACAGTTCTCTGAAATAGTAAATTCTTTGGGGCATATTCAATTCCGATCCGATCCGCGTTAATGCGCGTTACCACAGAAAATGCGCAGTACTGCCGGTAATACGGTACTGCAATAACGCGGATTTTCAAAAAACACGTTATTGCGGTACCGCGGATTAGGTTCCCATCCGTTCCGGCGCGATCCCGCGGATCGGGATCGGAATTGAATATGCCCCTTTGCTTTGATCTTGTATCCTACTGTTAAATATGGCAATGATATAGGCCTACATATTTACCTTGACACTAGATATAGGTTTGCTTTGGCTCCAGATATGGTCCTACATATTAACCTTGGCCATGGATATGGTTTTTCATGATATGATCAAATAGGGATGTAACCACTATCAATGTGGCAGTCCACTGGGCTCCTTGATCAGTCAGGAGTCTATTTGACCAACATTAATTTTATTTTTGTTTTTTTCATGTCTCAATTATGATTAGAAGACAGTTCAAGATGCAGAAATGCCCAGCCAATCACAGCAGAATGCTGTGAGTTGTTGCACTGCCCCCACAGTTCTTGAGCCAGGGTCGTTTTAGTCAGCTGCTATATGTCATGTATGAATTCAGTGAGTTGATTTGTAAGACTCACCGAAGCAGGGGCAAGCTGGGCCGGTCCCATAGTGGGCTATCTTGGGTTGGGTCACTCGGCCACCTGCATTTCTTTCCCTTTAAAATGGTCCTAATAGGCTGCTGCAGTCGAGTCTTGCCCCCACCCGGCTAAAATTTGCCAGCCTTCCCCTGCACCGCAGATGCAGTGCAGTAAGCACAATTTCAACTGTCAGATGGTGTCCTCAGTAGACCAATACCCGGTGGAAAATATGGTCCAGTTATATGTGTAAAGCTGGATTGATTAAAGAGGGGCTATCCAAATATGTGACTTTATGACTGCATACACATATCTCTCTCATTCTTAACTGTTCTGTTTTAAGCCTCACCATTAATAATCTCCCTTTACAGGAGTTTAAGTGTAATAATTAGGTGATAAATGGCCTGGAAAGTTTAGAAACACTGGAGAAGCGCTGCGCACAGTAAGCCCTAAAATTAAAGGTATTTACAAGTAAACAAAACATCATATTGAATAAGATAACCATCTGTGTTCTAAGGAAGAGCTATAATTCAGATTTGCAAACCTAACATCCTGTGATGCACATAGCATACAAATGGATTTTAGGAATAACAATACTGTTTGCTTAAGCTTTCACCGATAGTCAGAAAGTGGGAGAGAATGTTAACTAGTTTTAACACAAGAGGTATTATTTGCAATATGATCCTGCCACAAAGCATTTTAAGAGGAAAATTCCATCTGCGGGTTCAAAAGAGCTGGTTTCTGTAAAAGTATGAAATGATTTATCTTTCAGACCAAAGGTTAAACTAATTTCATCATAACATATCTGTAAAATCATTTGTAACATGAAATGTTATTACGAGCCAAAACCATCACATACAAAATCAGAGATCATTTCTGTACACATATACCAATCTCCCTACAAGATATTGGCACTCTCTCACTAGTGTCATATTCTATAGTTACTTATCTAGCATGTTGGTGATAATAACCCGTATTTTCTTGGCTGCAACATATATTTTAGGCCATTTTTGATAATTTTTTTAGTTTTAAAGAAAAGTATCAATCAAATTGTACAGAACTGTGTGGTTCTTAATAAATGTTGGTAATGATATATAACACATCAATGACATGAATATATGTAAAATATTCAATAAAATATTTTCTTGTACTTGGTGAAATGTGATGTTATCAGTTATATTTGGAGAGTATATCTGGAATGACTTGTGTCACATGACTGATATTGAAAGTGGTGAGAATCACCTCTTCCCAGAGACATGCTTTGTTCCTAATTGAAACATGTGCATTATAAGGAATTATGTACTCCCTTAATGCAAAATAAAAAAATATTTGAAGACTGAGGCTCCTAGAGTGCTTCTAATATTATTAGATTTTACCAATATTATTAGATTTTGCAGGCAAGCAATGCACTTATCTAAGGCAAGGGGAAGCATAGAAATAGGTTTGTTAATTTTTTGCTTGAATTTTTTGGGAGATTTCCACACTCTCACGGGAGTTCGTGAGACCCACCCGAAATGCGGGAGTCTCCCGGACATTCCGGGAGAGTTGGCAAGTATGAAATTAGGTATGAGCCTAAGGAGTGAACAATAGCTAATTTACAGCATATTCACTAACAGTGCCTAGGGCAGAGTCAATTCTAAATATAGCCCAGCCTAAGTGTGAGAGAGAAAATAAAATATGCAAACTATTAGTGTAAGGTTGCTATGATCTAGTTGCGTTTTGTAACTTGAAAGGACTTTCAGCACCTGACTCACATTTTATTCTATTGTTTTGCTATTTTTATCTTGCAACCTTTTAACAAACCTGACTAGCAGCTATGTGTTTATTTGAACTTAACTTTAAATGAACCACTCTCCAGTGTCCACCCACTGTACAGTTTCACCCTGATGTAATCCAGACATCAACAGTGCACTGTCTGCAATGGAACCAGGCAGCCACAGATGCCATTGGTCCATATGTAATAAACAGGAACCAGAAAGAGTTAGATCGCTCCTGAAAATCATTGGATAAAGAATGCTGTGCATGGATAGAGATGTCTTCCCTTTTATCATTCCTCTAGATATTTCACTGATTTCATCATATGGGTGTTCATAGAGGAAGGAGAGTTCCTGGGGCTAGTAAGGCTCCCTACACTCTTCCCATATTTTTATAACACTTCTTAACATACTTTAACATTAGTTTGAATGTCACAGTAACGTTTCAAGTTGATAATAAATAATAATAAAAAGAAGTCTTTCCTTAAATAAATGTAATGCCCCATTGGATAATAATGTTATTATGTGTGCTTTTTTCCTTGCGTGACATGGTATAAATGAAACTAGCTATGGAATGGCCTAGTGCTTAGTAAAGGGACCGGAGCATTTAAATTAGAGATGGTCACTGACCCCCGTGTTTTGGTTTTGTATTAGGTTTTGGATCTGCATTACCTTTGTGTTTTAGTTTTGGTTTTGCAAAACCGCCCTTGCGTGTTTTGGTTTTGGTTTTGGTTTTGTTTGGTTTTATTTTGCTATTTTTGAAAAAAATAAAAATTTTTGGGTCTAAAATAACCTAATTTAGTGCTCCATCAGTTTCTTAGATAAGTGAGGTAATTCTAAAGCTAATAAATTATGAAAAAACAGTTGAATCCCTGGTAGGCCGTCCTTAATTCGAACACTTGTCTGCAAATTATACAGACAAACCTGGTTGTCTACCTCCTCCATCTTTGATTATTGGCAATGTAGCCATCATCTTTGGGTATATATTAGACCCTACACTTGTAGTTGAATATTAAAAAAGCAGCCTGCACAGACTGTGGAGCTAGAAAGTAGAATTAAATGGACCACGGTACTTTGGTGGCTATCTAAGCCCCCCGCCCTCCACTTGTAGTTGAATATAAAAAAAGCAGCCTGCATAGATTGTAGAACTAGAAATTCGAATATACAAAGAAATGGACAAAGGCAGTTTGGTATCTGTCTGCATCAGATCCCCTCTCCACTAGGAATAAAATCGAAAACTATTCAGCCGTTGTATAATCTAGAATATAAATAGAAATTGAGAAAGGCAATTTGGTATCTGTCTGCATCGTAATCATCAACATCCTCATTAGCGCCCTCGTCACCTCCATAAATCTCCTCCTCATCCTCTTCTATTTCCAAAGTGGCATCCTCAATTTGTGTATCAGCGGCTACACTCGGGCTGTCCAGGTACACATCAGCAGAACTGCTGAAAGGGCCCTTCTTTATGGGTACACTAACAGAATGCTCACAATTAGACATACTACTGTTGGATGGACTCTCCACAGGGATCGGTGTCATTTCTGATTCAGAGCAAACATTATTCTCCAATGCCTTACTGTTATCTTGCAGCTCGGCTTTGACGCGTAACAGTAGTTGTGCACCACTTGTAGGGTCGGTAACATTTTTGGATCTGCCACGAATAGCCAAAGGTGAAGGCCTCATTCTCTCTTTGCCACTGCGTGTGTAGAATGGCATGTTGGCAATTTTTTTTTTATCGGCACTTAACTTTTGCTCAGTAACACTTTTTTTTCGCTTCAACACAGTAATTTTTTGGGGGGTTTTTGTTTTTTGCACTGATTTGGAAACACTCTGTTGTTTGACATTGCCTTGGCCAGATGACGTACTGGGAACACTAACATCAGGACTGGTGACAGAACCTGATTGCTCATTCTGATCATATGTGGACTGCTTTGAATCCATTCTGAGCGTAAAGCACTTGTAGTGGTAAAAATTATTTGGTAAGATGCTGCTGACAGATATGACTTTTGACAGCCAGAAATATTTATGCACAATTATGGGGGATACCCCAAAAACACTGAGGAGTGCTAAAAATTATTTGGTAGATACTGCTAACAGATATGACTTTTGACAGCCAGAAATATTTATGCACAATTATGGGGGACACCCCAAAAGCACTGAGGAGTGCTAAAAATTATTTGGTAGATACTGCTGACAGATATGACTTTTGACAGCCATAAATATTTATGCACAATTATGGGGGACACCCCAAAAGCACTGAGGAGTGCTAAAAATGAGTTGGTAGATACTGCTGACAGATATGACTTTTGACAGCCAGAAATATTTATGCACAATTATGGGGGACACCCCAAAAGCACTGAGGAGTGCTAAAAATTAGTTGGTAGATACTGCTGACAGATATGACTTTTGACAGCCAGAAATATGTATGCACAATTATGGGGGACACCCCAAAAGCACTGGGGAGTGCCAAATATTAACAAAAAATAATAAACCTCTATCCTCCTATCTTCTCTAGCGATTTTTGTTAGAGCTATTGCAAGAAGAATATTGGATTCTCTGTCCCTGCTCTAATCAGCCTGTGACTACACCCTGCTCTCTCCCTCTGTCAAATGGCGATGGATTGCTGTGGAGGCGTGTATTTATAATGTTGAAATATCGCGAGAACCGAGCCCTGAGATCCGACGATGTCACAATGACGTTCGGCCTCGATTTGGATTCGTAACGGGCGGGAGAGTACCGAGCTGCTCAGCTCGGTACTCGGGGAACCGGACCCGCCCATCTCTAATTTAAATAGACTCCCACCTCAGTGAGACCTCAGGTTATTGCTGCAGGACTGTTTTACCTTCAACCCAACCTCTGTGTGACAGGTCCATGTCAGCACGAGTACATGATTTAGCCCAATTTGCTACAGAAAAGTGCACTAAAAAAGGACTTGGGTAAGCTGCAAAATAAATGTTATTCCTGGTGAAACTGACTAAAGAAGAACATTTTAAAAAGTAGGCTGGTCTTATTGCCCAAAACACATGTGGCCCAAAAAGGATTAATAGGTTTGCTATGGTAAAGCCAAAACCATATTTACCTTTTTACTCCCAGATGTTAGCGAAGATACCGTAAATGTTTTATGCACAATCTGTAGCTTGTCTCTTCCGTCAAATATCCACAAGCATTTTTTTTTCTTTGCTTCACATTCAGAGGTTTGTTTCTGGAAAACTTTAAAGCCTCACTTGATGCAACAACCCATTGTTGTCAAAAGTTAATGTTTATACACTGCATGAAAATATTTATCAGTTTATTTATTTATAAAGGTATGCTCTTCATTAAACAAAAAAAATGCTCTAAGAAACAAATTAATGTTATTACT